>NC_092268.1:5227850-5569365 GCF_036320965.1 Panulirus ornatus
TAATAGGTTTATTCTAAACATAATAGGATGAGCCATTTATTAATAGGGTGAGCCATTTATTAATAGATTTATTCTAAACATAATAGGATGAGCCATTTATTAAATAGGTTTATTCTAAACATAATAGGATGAGCCATTTATTAAATAGGTTTATTTTAAACATGACAGGATGAGCCATTTATTAATAGGATGAGCCATTTATTAAATAGGTTTATTTTAAACATAATAGGATGAGCCATTTATTAAATAGGTTTATTTTAAACATGACAGGATGAGCCATTTATTAATAGGTTTATTCTAAACATGACAGGATGAGCCATTTATTAATAGGTTTATTCTAAACATAATAGGATGAGCCATTTATTAATAGGGTGAGCCATTTATTAATAGGTTTATTCTAAACTTAATAGGATGAGCCATTTATTAAATAGGTTTATTTTAAACATAATAGTATGAGCCATTCATTAATAGGTTTATTCTAAACATGACAGGATGAGCCATTTATTAATAGGTTTATTCTAAACATAATAGGATGAGCCATTTATTAATAGGCTTATTCCAACTTTAATAGGGAGAGCCATTTGTTAATAGGTTCATTATCCACTTAATAGGATAAGCCATTTATTAAAAGGTTAATTCTGGACTTAACACGGATGATATAAACTGTTGACTATAGATTAATAATGGGTCAAGAAGAAGGTTTTAACGCCAAACCTATTTAATAATGGAGGATAATTGGTGTGGGGGTGGTAATAGTGCGTAAATGGGGAGTTACTAGGGACTGTATCTGTATTTCAAACATTAATGGGGTGAGGTCATCACTAATTGGTTGTTTCAAGGGGGTTAATAGGCTGAGCTAGTTAATTTGGTATGTCAAAGGCGATGACATAGTGATGCAGTACGTAATTGGGTAATTTGTTCATATCATTAATAATGTTTTAAGAGTTTTTGTTAAGTCGGTAATAAGGTAATTAGGTGATTTGATGTATAATTGGTCGTTTTGAGGCATTAAATGGGGCGACTTAAGACACGATGTGTGTGTGTATGTGTGTGTGTGTGTGTGTGTGTGTGTGTGTGTGTATGTGTGTGTGTGTGTGTGTGTGTGTGTGTATGTGTATGTGTGTGTGTATGTGTTCGTGTGTGTATGTGTGTATGTGTGTGTGTGTGTGTGTGTGTGTGTGTGTATGTGTGTGTGTGTGTGTGTGTGTATGTGTGTGTGTATGTATCTGTGTGTGTGTGTGTGTGTATGTGTTCGTGTGTGTATGTGTGTATGTGTGTGTGTGTGTGTGTGTGTGTGTGTGTTCGTGTGTGTGTATGTATCTGTGTGTGTGTGTATGTGTGTATGTGTTCGTGTGTATGTGCGTGTGTGTCTGTGTGTGTGTTGTGTGTCTGTGTGTGTGTGTGTGTGTGTGTGTTCGTGTGTGTGTATGTGTATGTGTGTGTATGTGTGTGTGTGTGTTTGTGTTCGTGTGTATGTGTGTGTGTGTATGTGTTCGTGTGTGTGTGTGTGTGTGTGTGTGTGTGTTGTGTATGTGTGTATGTGTTCGTGTGTGTGTGTGTGTGTGTGTAAGACACTCAGGTGTGGGGTGGTGTGGGTTGGGTGGTCAGGGGTTGGGATGGAAAAGATGGCGGTCATGTATACTTGCCATGGGTGAGGGAGGAGAGAGAGAGAGGGAGGCCATGGTGCGGAAGGCGGGCTCGTGAAGCGTACAAACTGCCGACAGATAAGCGACCATTTCCCCGCGTAAAAACCTACCCTCTCTCTCTCTCTCTCTCTCTCTCTCTCTCTCTCTCTCTCTCTCTCTCTCTCTCTCTCTCTCTCTCGCCCCTGGACGGCCGGGCGACACTGGCCCGAGCTCTCTCGCGCGCGCGCGGGAAAAAATCTTCATCAGCTTTCGCCGTTATTATAACTGCCGCGCGATCTGTAGGTTCCGGCGTTTATATTTTATATATATATATATATATATATATATATATATATATATATATATATATATATATATATATATATAGTGTGTTGTGTTTGAGTCATTTGAAGAAGGAACCATCGACCATGTTTGATGATGACGTCATCAGACGACGCAGACGTCCGTTCGTGTTTACATTATCATTTACGATTCAGTTTAAGAAAAGAAAAAAAATTAAAAACTTAATATTTTATTGTTAAATGTAAAAGCAATATAAGGAAATATTGAAATGTTGTTATTTTGTAGTTTGATGTAAGAGAGAAAGATATTAAAAAGTTGATATTATATTGTTAAATGTAAAAGTAAGATGATATTAAAGACTTTATATTTTTTTAAATGTAAAAGAAAAATAAGAGAATATTAAAACTTTAATATTTTATTGTTAAATGTAAAAACAAAATAAGAGAATATTAAAAATTCAATATTTTATTGTTAAATGTAAAAACAAAATAAGAGATTATAAAAAAATATTTTATTGTTAAATGTAAAAACAAAATAAGAGAATATTAAAACTTTGATATTTTATTGTTAAATGTAAAAACAAAATAAGAGAATATTAAAAATCCAATATTTTATTGTCAGAAGTAAAAGCAAAATAAGAGAATATTAAAATGTAATATTTTATTGTTCAATGTAAAAACAAAATAAGAGAAATATCAAGAATTTAATATTCTATTGTTAGAAGTAAAAGCAAAATAAGAGAATATTAAAATGTAATATTTTATTGTTAGATGTAAAAACAAAATAAGAGAATATTAAGAATTTAATATTCTATTGGTAGAAGTAAAAGCAAAATAAGAGAATATTAAAAATTTAATATTTTATTGTTAAATGTAAAAACAAAATAAGAGAAATATTAAGAATTTAATATTCTATTGGTAGAAGTAAAAGCAAAATAAGAGAATATTAAAATGTAATATTTTATTGTCAGATGTAAAATACGAGAATAATACAGTACAGTTGTCTGTTCTTGCCTAGTGTTGTAGCTTGTTGTATCCAATACATTAACTACATCTCAATACAATTACGTTGAATTACTTTCTTCTCATCAAGCATAGATTATTATTCTCTTGATTACATTACCGAAAACGGAACCATCGTTAATCCAAACCACGGAAAACGGGAACACGTTTTTTATAGTTTAATTTTCAGGGGAAACTTTTTTATTTTCAATAATTTTTTTTTTCTTCTTCTCGTCCCCCCCACCATGACTACTACTTCCCATTTTCTCTTTATGCCTAGCTTTTACTACCGCCCCTTTCACCTCAGTGAGTCGTCAGGAGACACGCCCTCCCCCCCCACCACCCCATTGATGTTCAGCCCCCCCCCTCCTCTCCTCTCCCCTCTCCCCCCCATATTGATGGGTGTCCCCTCTCCCTCTCCCCTCTCCCCTCTTCTCCCCTCTCCCACTGCGACAGTCGCAGTGGCTGGCTAATCTTCACACTCTAATGATTTACTGCTCTTTCACAGCACCGAGACTCTCTCTCTCTCTCTCTCTCTCTCTCTCCCCGTAAAAGATAGAGAGAGAGAGAGAGAGAAAGATTAAAGATAACTCTCTCTCTGTGTAAAAGATAGATAGATAGATAGATAGATAGAGAGAGAGAGAGCAAGATTAAAGATAATTCTCTCTCTCTCTCTCTCTCTCTCTCTCTCTCTCTCTCTCTCTCTCTCTCTCTCTCTCTCTCTCTCTCCCCGTAAAAGATAGAGAGAGAGAGAGAAAGATTAAAGATAACTCTCTCTCTCTGTGTAAAAGATAGATAGATAGATAGAGAGAGAGAGAGAGAGAGAGAGAGAGGGAGCAAGATTAAAGATAATTCTCTCTCTCTCTCTCTCTCTCTCTCTCTCTCTCTCTCTCTCTCTCTCTCTCTCTCGTCTCAGTGTGTACTCAGCGATGGATGGGGTCGTTTGATCGTATAGCCTGGAGCAGTGTTTTGACCGGGGTCAGAGGTCAGAGGTCATACAGAGCAAACCGTCGACTGAGTGAAACCCGTATTGATGTGACCTTAGAGTTGTGTATCGTGCCTTGAAGAGGTACCTAGCCTGGGGGGGGGGTCATGACCTTACGTATGACCTTACAGGGGTCACGACCTTGTTATGACCTTCCAGGGGGGTCTTGACCTTGTTATGACCTTCCAGGGGGGTCTTGACCTTGTTATGACCTTCCAGGGGGGTCTTGACCTTGTTATGACCTTCCAGGGGGGTCTTGACCTTGTTATGACCTTCCAGGGGGGTCTTAACCTTGTTATGACCTTCCAGGGGGGTCTTGACCTTGTTATGACCTTCCAAGGGTCACGACCTAGGTGTGACCTTCCAGGGGGTCATGACCTCGGTATGACCTTCCAGGGGTCACGACTTAAGCTATGACCTTCCAGGGGGGTCACGACCTAGGTATGACCTTCCAGGGGTCACGACTTAAGCTATGACCTTCCAGGGGGTCATGACCTCGGTATGACCTTCCAGGGGTCACGACTTAAGCTATGACCTTCCAGGGGGGTCACGACCTAGGTATGACCTTCCAGGGGTCACGATATAGGGTATATATATATATATATATATATATATATATATATGTATATAGTGTATATATGATGTATATATGGAAGGGAATAATACGGTTCAAAAACTATGGGTCTGGCATTTCCATAGTTTGTATTTCGGGCCAGTTAATATTAAGCAACCACAAAACCCCCTGAAGCATGGATTACGACCCCCTTCCTCTTGTATGCAAATGTCCCTCGTCCTCCCCTCACTCCTCCTCCCCACTCCCCTCACTCCTCCTCCCCTCTCCTCATGCATGTGACGTCCCCAGCTAGGTATGCTCCCACCAGGGCTACTGTGTGTGTGGTGGATGGTTACGTATTCTGCCGTGTACGGTCGTTAAGCCTGGTCCCCCGTGTGTCGTCATACTTGTCAAACATACATTAAAGTGTCGTGTCTCACCCCCTCTCCCCCCCCTCCCCCTCCCCTCCCGTGTGCTCGTTAGAGGGCAGCAATACACTCCAGGCCGGGCCAGGCCAGGCGCATTATAACTGACAACTTCTCAAGCAGGAGTGTGTCTTTAACGCCGGCCACTCATCAGGCACTACACTTACGTGGGCCACTCACCAGGCACTACACCTACGTGGGCCACTCACCAGGCACTACACCTACGTGGGCCACTCATCAGGCACATCTACGTGGGCCACTCACCAGGCACTACATCTACGTGGGCCACTCACTAGGTACTACATATAACATGGGCCACTCACCAGGCACTTCATATAACATGAGTCACTCACAAGGCACTACATGTAACGTGGGCCACTCACCAGGCACTGCACCTCCGTGGGCCACTCACCAGGCACTACACCTACGTGGGCCACTCACCAGATACTACATATAACTGGGGCCACTCACCAAGCAAAACACTCAGAAGGCTACTTTCCCGCAGAACGCATCCACAAGCATAATAAAACAAACAACATCCAAAAGCGCCTCTCTTCTGGTGGGTTGTAGGGGGTCAGGGCCACTGAACGAGCATCACAACCGTTACCCTGAACAGGGCCACTTACCAGTATACCGACCACGGGGGGGGGGGCCACTGAACGAGCAACCCCGGCCGTTAAACACAACAGAAGCAAAACAGCCGGGCCGCTCAGTGAGCGTGACACGCCTGGGCCACCGAGCGAGCACCGCGGAGGGAGGGAGGGGAGTGTGTGCGTACGTATGATGGATAACATGTCGTGGCTGGGCCATCACAACCCCAGACTGCTCTGCTGACGCCACACAAACTTGTATCCGTTTTCCAATTACGCATCACTCATCATCCGGTCAAAGAAAATGGGAGTGGAGAGTATTTTGTACCTTGGGGGAAAACGTGATGTACACATTGTCTCTCTCTCTCTCTCTCTCTCTCTCTCTCTCTCTCTCTCTCTCTCTCTCTCTCTCTCTCTCTCTCTCTCTCTCCATGTGTATGTGCGTGTGAGTGTGTGTGTATGTGTGTGTGTGTGTATGTGTGTGTGTGTGTATGTGTGTATGTGTGTGTGTATGTATGTGTGTGTGTGTGTGTGTGTATGTGTGTGTGCATGTATGTATGTGTATGTGTGTGTGTATGTATGTGTGTGTGTGTATGTGTGTGTGCATGTATGTATGTGTGTGTGTGTGTATGTATATGTGTGTATGTGTATGTGTGTGTATGTGTGTATGTGTATGTATGTGTGTGTGTGTGTGTGTGTGTGTAAAGAAATGCATGTAAGGTCGTAAATCATATATATAAAACACCAACTTATCGTGGAAAGCGAATTTAGTGCGTGGAGGCAAAGGAAACTGATATTATCACCGTTTTCATCTGAGCACCAAAGAAAATGGGAAATGAATTATTACTGTCATTTGAGCAACCCTGAGATAATGATCGTGATTTAGGAGGGGAGATTAGTGGGGAGGGGAGAGTGTGTGGGGTGGGTACGACTTACAGGAGGGGAGAGAGGAGAGGGGAAAAGGTTAAATATTAACTTTGAGAGATAGTATGGGGTGTGTGGGGGCGGAGATGTTTAATTTAACATTTACGTATTGGAGAGATGTAAGGGGAGAGGACAGAGAGGTATTGTAATGGGGAGATAATGGTAGAGGGGAGATTAACTGTACATTATCGCTCGTGTATTTATATATATGTGTTAATTATAATTAACTCCATATTATTATATTCCCACGTAAGGTCTGTTATTTCAGGGTTAAGTCGTAATTACCTTTGTAGTTATTTAACTTCAATACCAGACTACGATATGTGTTAATCACTACTTGATAATTAATGTTAATCGGTATTAATTAATGATTTAGATTAATATGGGATTAAGTGAATGGGGAGATATATTAAGTTAGACGTGTGTGATATATATATAGATGGATGACTTGAACGCCATATTGGATTCAAGAATTTTTTTCTATCCATATTTATCTATTTAATCCTAAATTATATTTTGTTTCTTGGATTTGATATTGAATGATTAGAGGGGGGTGGGGGTAGTTAGAAATCCTAGTTAGGTTAGGAATTAGATATAGATGGGAGAGGGAGTATCTTATATATATATATATATATATATATATATATATATATATATATATATATATATATATATATATATATATATATATATATAGTGAGGAAAGATTGACCAAGAGGATATATGTGTCGGAGGTGGAGGGAACAAGGAGAAGAGGGAGACCAAATTGGAGGTGGAAAGATGGAGTGAAAAAGATTTTGTGTGATCGGGGCCTGAACATGCAGGAGGGTGAAAGGAGGGCAAGGAATAGAGTGAATTGGAGCGATGTGGTATACCGGGGTTGACGTGCTGTCAGTGGATTGAAGCAGGGCATGTGAAGCGTCTGGGGTAAACCATGGAAAGCTGTGTAGGTATGTATATTTGCGTGTGTGGACGTATGTATATACATGTGTATGGGGGGGGGTTGGGCCATTTCTTTCGTCTGTTTCCTTGCGCTACCTCGCAAACGCGGGAGACAGCGACAAAGTATAAAAAAAAAAAAATATATATATATATATATATATATATATATATATATATATATATATATATATATATATATATATGTATGTATATATGTTTACCAAATGGCGTCCTAGCTTCGTCTCTTCGATGTATATCAAGTGACTGTTATATTTCTCTCTTGTGTCTCCCCTGATGATGTGATTATTACACGAAAGTGCACTTGGCAACTTTTCATGTTTCATTTTCCCCCGTGGACTCATAGGAATATATATATATATATATATATATATATATATATATATATATATATATATATATATATATATATATATATATATATATATATAACCCGAGTTGTGACTTTGTGATATACAGCCCCTACAACCGTGTGTTGTGGGAACCGTTGTGATATACAACCTCTACAACCGTGTGTTGTGGGAACCGTTGTGATATACAACCTCTACAACCGTGTGTTGTGGGAACCGTTGTGATATACAACCTCTACAACCGTGTGTTGTGGGAACCGTTGTGATATACAACCTCTACAACCGTGTGTTGTGGGAACCGTTGTGATATACAACCTCTACAACCGTGTGTTGTGGGAACCGTTGTGATATACAGCCCCTACAACCGTATGTTGCGGGAACCGTTGTGATGTACAACCTCTACAACCGTGTGTTGTGGGAACCGTTGTGATATACAACCTCTACAACCGTGTGTTGCGGGAACCGTTGTGATATACAACCTCTACAACCGTGTGTTGCGGGAACCGTTGTGATATACAACCTCTACAACCGTGTGTTGTGGGAACCGTTGTGATATACAACCTCTACAACCGTGTGTTGGGGAACCGTTGTGATATACAACCTCTACAACCGTGTGTTGTGGGAACCGTTGTGATATACAACCTCTACAACCGTGTGTTGTGGGAACCGTTGTGATATACAACCTCTACAACCGTGTGTTGTGGGAACCGTTGTGATATACAACCTCTACAACCGTGTGTTGTGGGAACCGTTGTGATATACAACCTCCACAACCGTGTGTTGTGGGAACCGTTGTGATATACAACCTCTACAACCGTGTGTTGTGGGAACCGTTGTGATATACAACCTCCACAACCGTGTGTTGTGGGAACCGTTGTGATATACAACCTCTACAACCGTGTGTTTGGGAACCGTTGTATTATCGTTCAAGATGAAGGCGAATGCCTATGGCAATGCTATCCATTTTAATTATTTACACAAGGCGTAAAGTGTATAATGCGTTTAAAGACAATACCAGTTATGTGCGATATATAATAGTACTAAATTATGAATTGAAAATGATCGGCGAGAATTAAAAACTCTACAACCGTGTTGTTGTGCGGAACCGTTGTGATATACAACCTCTACAACCGTGTGTTGCGGGAACCCGTTGTGATATACCAACCTCTACAAAACCGCGTGTTGCGGGTCGTGGGTACCTCAGTGTGTGCGGGAACCTTTGTGATCAACCTCTACAAACCGTGGTGTTGCGGGAACCGTTGTGATATACAACCTCTACAAGCCGTTGTTGCGGGGAACCGTTGTGATTACAACCTCTACAACCGTGTGTTGTGGGAACCGTTGTGATATACAACCTCTACAACCGTGTGTTGTGGGAACCGTTGTGATATACAACCTCTACAACCGTGTGTTGCGGGAACCGTTGTGATATACAACCTCTACAACCGTGTGTTGCGGGAACCGTTGTGATATACAACCTCTACAACCGTGTGTTGTGGGAACCGTTGTGATATACAACCTCTACAACCGTGTGTTGCGGGAACCGTTGTGATATACAACCTCTACAACCGTGTGTTGCGGGAACCGTTGTGATATACAACCTCTACAACCGTGTGTTGCGGGAACCGTTGTGATATACAACCTCTACAACCGTGTGTTGCGGGAACCGTTGTGATATACAACCTCTACAACCGTGTGTTGTGGGAACCGTTGTGATATACAACCTCTACAACCGTGTGTTGCGGGAACCGTTGTGATATACAACCTCTACAACCGTGTGTTGCGGGAACCGTTGTGATATACAACCTCTACAACCGTGTGTTGTGGGAACCGTTGTGATATACAACCTCTACAACCGTGTGTTGCGGGAACCGTTGTGATATACAACCTCTACAACCGTGTGTTGTGGGAACCGTTGTGATATACAACCTCTACAACCGTGTGTTGTGGGAACCGTTGTGATATACAACCTCTACAACCGTGTGTTGTGGGAACCGTTGTGATATACAACCTCTACAACCGTGTGTTGTGGGAACCGTTGTGATGTACAACCTCTACAACCGTGTGTTGTGGGAACCGTTGTATTTCTGTGGTCAAGATGAAGGCGAAATGCCATACTAGGCAATGCTATCCATTTTAATTATTTACACAAGGGCAGTTAAAGTGTATTAATGGCGTTTAAAGACAAAACGCCAGTTATGTGACGACTCATAACATAGTACTAAATTATGAATTGAAAATTGATCGGCCGAGAAATTAAAAAGTTAAAAAAGTTATTTCTTGAAGGCATGGCGGCAACACTGACCAAGTGCATTATTTACTCTCAGGTTTGTAAATATAAACAATGCTCGTTGTTATTAGTTAAATAACGAATTTAGATAACGAATTTATCTGATTATAGAATGTAGGGGAAGGTTAACACGAAGGGTTATAGCGGTGGAGGAGGTTAATGTTAATGACGATTGTGACTGTATTATACAATATACATTATAGTGACGGTGTATATGAGAGTGACGGGGAATGTATATAGTCTTGGGGGGGTTTATATATATATATAAACCCCCCCTCCCCCTTTGAGGTTGCTCGAGATCATTCGACCGGTTAAAATGTTAAATGAGGTTAGTGGGTTTAGTTAAGTTAATTAAGGTCGTGTTTTGTTTGTTTGTTTGTTTGTGTGGGGGGTGGGTAAATGGGGGGGTGGGGGGGAGGCATCATGCCATCTATCGTCCACACCGTCAACTGTGGGTGTGTGGGTGGGGGGGGGGATAACGACACAACCCCCCCACCACGCCCTCACACCACCACGCCCCCCCCCCCCGCGCGCCCCTCTCTCTCTCCCCACGCACGCCCACACCCCCACGCCCGCATATTTTACCTTCGATACGCCCATCTTCCCCTGCCATGGTTAAACTACCTTATAGATTGTGCCACATTGATGGCAGAATGGCCCGTTAATGTTGTGTGGGGGGGCGCGGGGGGGCGCGGAAAAGAGAGTCAGTTTAAGATAGTGTCAATACACATGTTAGTCCGCGAGGGGAGGGGGGAGAGGGGAAAGGAGAGGGGAGATGCTCCATCTCCATTGGCGAGTCGCTTACGGGTAATGTAAGGTGGGGGGAGGGGGTGATCTCCCCCCTCCCCATCCATCCCCCCTCCCTCCATCTCCCCTCTCCTCCCCTCCCCTCTCCCCTTTCCCCTCATGCGTTGCCGATAACTATGATCTTCTCCCCCATGTCTCACCCGTCGTTGTTCTCCCCTTCACCCACAAAGCACCCCATGTCACCCCTCTCCCCTTTCCCCCCTTTAACCTCCCCCTCTCTCCCCTCTCAACCCCCCGGGGTGAAAATCGGGGGGGGAGGGGACATTAGCCGATAAAAGCCTTAATAATCGGGTGTGAGCAGCGAGGCTGACAGAAAATGGCAGGTGTCTGTAAGTTTTATTGCCCCCCCAGGGCGGCTGGGGGGGGGGGGGGGAATTAGTCCCCAGGGGCCGCTTATGTAAGTGGCGCCTCGTTCCTTACAGAAAACGGGGCGTAGAGGTGGCAGTTTGAGAGTGGGGGACTTTGCTATTAATGGCACTCTGGGATTTGGATGATGGTGACCTCTCGAATTTCTCCTTTCACGTCTTTTCCTTTATCTTTCTCTCCTTATCTGGCCTTTTAATCTCAGGCAAACCATACTACGTTTTCTCTAGGTTGTCATTTTGAATGTCCAGATTACATTTTTTTTTTTTTTGTGGAACCGTTGTATGTATTTGTCATGCTGTTTCGAGCACACCGCTCCCTCTCTCTCTCTTGATTCCCCTAATGTGAACTTCATCAGTCCAATCTGACACGTTCAAAGCCAGTTTTTCTTTGTTCAAAAACCTCCTTTTTTTTTTTTTTGTAACATTCTACTTTGATCTGGTGTTTGTTGAACTCGCCATGTCTCAAAATGAATATTTGAGACGTGTTTTTCCAAACCTCAATGTCTCAAACCTCGCGTTTGTTAAATGAGAAACAAACTGGTTCGTCTTGAACCAGACCCTGTGATTTGTTGCTTCGATCCTTATATCTGGAACTTGTCGACTCTTATTTTCGAACCCCCGTATAGCACTCTAGGAATCTAACATCTGGTGTCCATTTCACACCGTTTATTAGATGTATTGAATTTTTAGACTTGTGATTCGTCTATTATTCATCTGTTTCACTTCCATATACCTATATTCTCGTGTATAGGTCGAGTTTTTTTTTTTAGACCAAATTTTTTTAGGGAAAAATTTAGGGGTCGACCTATACACGGGTAATAGTTTCGTATCAGTTAGACAGTGCGTGTTTAGCGAATCGTTTTCAGTTAAAAATAAAAAATTGTACATCACAAATATATTTGATCTTGAGTTTGCCTGATTTTCTTTGTCATTAGAACTTGAATTAATCACCCTAACTACTTAATTGAACTCAATAGCCTACTTACTCTCATGTTTTACGAGCTAAATTACGTCTACTGTTTCTACTACAACTACTACTACTTCTACTAACACACACACACACACACACACACACACACACACACATATATATATATATATATATATATATATATATAGAGAGAGAGAGAGAGAGAGAGAGAGAGAGAGAGAGAGAGAGAGAGAGAAATGTACAGATAAATGTTTATTGACACTGGCGGTGAAGCATTCTCTCTCTCTCTCTCTCTCTCTCTCTCTCTCTCTCTCTCTCTCTCTCTCTCTCTCTCTCTCTCTCTCTCTTTATTGATAGCCAGCGATATCTTGCTCCAGCCCTCCCTCCCTCTCTCTCTCTCTCTCCTCCTTCCTGATAGATGTGTCTATCGCTTGCTCTTTCCTCTCACTTTTTCTCTCTCTTTTTCTCTCAAGATCTTCGCATTTTGCTGGTGTGTGTATGTATGTACGTATGTATGTGTGTATGTGTGTGTGTATGTGTGTATGTATGTGTGTGTGTGTGTGTGTGTGTATGTATGTACGTATGTGTGTGTGTATATATGAATGTATGTATGTATGTATGTGTGTATGTATGTTTATGTGTTTGTGTGTATGTATGTACGTATGTATGTGTGTATGTATGTATGTATGTATGTATATGTATGTGTGTGTGTGTGTGTGTGTTAACGAGGGTAAGATAGCCCCCTCCCCCCCCACACGTCAGCTGTGTGGAGCCCCGGGGGGGGGGGGGGATGACGGATGCGTCTGCTCACACGTGACCCCCTGGGGGGAGGGGGGGAGGGGGAGCGGGGTGGTCACGTGCTGGGTCAGCACTCGACCACACCCCACCCCCTCCCTCCCCCCTCAGGTCACATTACCGGGTCACACCCATAGGGTCAGTGGGGGTGTGGTACACATGGGGGGGGTGTGGTTGACCCCTGGTCAGGGGGTGTGGTACACATGGGGGGGTGTGGTTGACCCCTGGTCAGGGGGTGTGGTACACATGGGGGGGTGTGGTTGACCCCTGGTCAGGGGGTGTGGTACACATGGGGGGTGTGGTTGACCCCTGGTCAGGGGGTGTGGTACACATGGGGGGGTGTGGTTGACCCCTGGTCAGGGGGTGTGGTACACATGGGGGGGTGTGGTTGACCCCTGGTCAGTGGGGGTGTGGTACACATGGGGGGGTGTGGTTGACCCCTGGTCAGGGGGTGTGGTACACATGGGGGGTGTGGTTGACCCCTGGTCAGGGGTGTGGTACACATGGGGGATGTGGTTGACCCCAGGTCAGGGGTGTGGTACACATGGGGGTGTGGTTGACCCCTGGTCAGGGGTGTGGTACACATGGGGGTGTGTGGTTGACCCCTGGTCAGGGGTGTGGTACGCATGGGGGGTGTGGTTGACCCCTGGTCAGGGGGTGTGGTACACAGGGGGGGTGTGGTTGACCCCTGGTCAGGGGGTGTGGTACACATGGGGGGTGTGGTTGACCCCTGGGCAGGGGGTGTGGTACACATGGGGGATGTGGTTGACCCCTGGTCAGGGGTGTGGTACACATGGGGGGGTGTGGTTGACCCCTGGTCAGGGGTGTGGTACACATGGGGGGGTGTGGTTGACCCCTGGTCAGGGGGTGTGGTACACATGGGGGGGTGTGGTTGACCCCTGGTCAGGAGTGTGGTACACATGGGGGGGTGTGGTTGACCCCTGGTCAGGGGGTGTGGTACACATGGGGGGGTGTGGTTGACCCCTGGTCAGGAGTGTGGTACACATGGGGGGGTGTGGTTGACCCCTGGTCAGGGGGTGTGGTACACATGGGGGGTGTGGTTGACCCCTGGTCAGGGGGTGTGGTACACATGGGGGGGTGTGGTTGACCCCTGGTCAGGGGGTGTGGTACACTTGGGGGGGTGTGGTTGACCCCTGGTCAGGGGGTGTGGTACACATGGGGGGGTGTGGTTGACCCCTGGTCAGGGGGTGTGGTACACATGGGGGGGTGTGGTTGACCCCTGGTCAGGGGGTGTGGTACACATGGGGGGTGTGGTTGACCCCTGGTCAGGGGTGTGGTACACATGGGGGGGTGTGGTACACATGGGGGGGGTGTGGTTGACCCCTGGTCAGGGGGTGTGGTACACATGGGGGGGTGTGGTTGACCCCTGGTCAGGGGGTGTGGTACACTTGGGGGGGTGTGGTTGACCCCTGGTCAGGGGGTGTGGTACACATGGGGGGGTGTGGTTGACCCCTGGTCAGGGGGTGTGGTACACATGGGGGGGTGTGGTACACATGGGGGGTGTAGTTCTGTGTTAACTGCTGGTTATGGGTGGTTAAGAGCAACCCCAGCGCACGGAGATTCGAACCCTGGTCTTCGGCGTCTAAATGGCTTTTCCCGCGTCTCCACGTTGCCTCAAACCCTTAGACCTTTGAATAGCCTTTTAACATTAGCCATTTATTTGAATAGCCTTTTAACATTAGCCATTTATTGATAAATCATAAACCCCTAGACCTTTGAATAGCCTTTTGACATCGGCCATTTATTAATAAATCATAAATCCCTAGACTTTTAAATAGCCTTTGGATATTAGCCATTTATTGATAGATCAACATTGTCCTTGTTTATGTTTATGTTTATTTCACTCAGGGGGCATGATGCCGTGTGTGGGGGGGAGGGGGGGTGTGTGTGGGGGGGGGAGACGTGTTACCATGTCTAGCAGGAATTCTATTTATAAGCCATTTAATCCCGGGTTTAAGGCTGGCGTATGGGGGTGAAGAAATGCGTCGGCGTCGTGTCTCGGTACGCTGTTGGGGGGGGGGAAATCATCGAGGGGGGGCCCTGTCGCCCCCCCTCGTAACGAGAGTAATTCCCTAGTTAGTGAGGCCCGGTACGGCAGTACTCCCTCCCCCCCCCCTCACCCACGTCATTGATTCCCGCCATTTTACCGTGGAATGTTGCCGGGGTCGGGTGTACATTTTCCCATTTTTTTCCTCGTTCCCTCCGCGGACGCACGGTTCATTTACCACCTTATGCACGTACTAATTATCGTAATTAATTAATCTATCTGCCTGCGATAGCGACGGGAAGCGCGATAGACGGGGGGAAAAATAACGAAGCGGGAGTAAAATTGGGCTCGCGTCATGCGCGCGGGCGGGCGTTGTCGAACAAGGCGCCATCCTGGCCGACCAAATTAATCCACGGAGGGAGATTTTATTTTCTTGGGCCTTACTAAAGGGAAAAATCCCTCAGGTCTTCGTAAGGTGGGGATTTAAACCCGTTGGTCATGGAGGATTACAATAGATAACTAGTAGGGAGTGAGGGAGGGTGGGTGTTGGTTGCGAACGGTCGCCATAAGAGTGTTTAAGCGACCGTTAAAAATATGATTTGAAATATAATGACGTCATGCATGGGATGCAGGAGTGGTGATTGGTGGGTGGGTGGGTGAGGCCAGTCACCCACTGGACTCTGTGATGGACGGATGTACGCACTCTGGCAGCAAGGGTTGTGGTTGTACCCCGGGGGGGCTACGCATGGTTGTAATAACCCGTCGTGGCTCATGGCGTTGTAGATATAAGGTAGGTATTGTGCCTTGACCCAGGGCGTATGACCTCTGACCCTGACGCTGTGACCTCCACAACCCCCCCCAGGTCAGGTCAGACCTCGCTGTGTTATGACCAGTGATGCGTAAGTACCAGGGGGTTGTGACGGTGTTATGGGGTTGTAACGTTGTAGTTATGACGGTGTTATGGGTGTTGTAACGTTGTAGTTATGACGGTGTTATGGGTGTTGTAACGTTGTAGTTATGACGGTGTTATGGGGGTTGTAACGTTGTAGTTATGACGGTGTTATGGGTGTTGTAACGTTGTAGTTATGACGGTGTTATGGGTGTTGTAACGTTGTAGTTATGACGGTGTTATGGGGGTTGTAACGGTGTTGTAGTTATGACGGTGTTATGGGGGTTGTAATGGTGTTGTAGTTATGACGGTGTTATGGGGGTTGTAATGGTGTTGTAGTTATGACGGTGTTATGAGGTTGTAGTTATGACGGTGTTATGGGTGTTGTAACGTTGTAGTTATGACGGTGTTATGGGGGTTGTAACGGTGTTGTAGTTATGACGGTGTTATGGGGGTTGTAATGGTGTTGTAGTTATGACGGTGTTATGAGGTTGTAGTTATGACGGTGTTATGGGTGTTGTAACGTTGTAGTTATGACGGTGTTATGGGGGTTGTAACGGTGTTGTAGTTATGACGGTGTTATGGGGGTTGTAATGGTGTTGTAGTTATGACGGTGTTATGAGGTTGTAGTTATGACGGTGTTATGGGTGTTGTAACGTTGTAGTTATGACGGTGTTATGGGGGTTGTAACGGTGTTGTAGTTATGACGGTGTTATGGGGTTTGTAACGGTGTTGTAGTTATGACGGTGTTATGGGGGTTGTAACGGTGTTGTAGTTATGACGGTGTTATGGGGGTTGTAACGTTGTTGTAGTTATGACGGTGTTATGGGGTTTGTAACGGTGTTGTAGTTATGACGGTGTTATGGGTATTGTAACGGTGTTGTAGTTATGACAGTGTTATGGGTATTGTAACGGTGTTGTAGTTATGACAGTGTTATGGGTATTGTAACGGTGTTGTAGTTATGACGGTGTTATGGGTGTTGTAACGGTGTTGTAGTTATGACGGTGTTATGGGTGTTGTAACGTTGTTGGCGTAGTTGTACTGTACCGTCGACGGTGTTATGGTACAACACACGGTACAGTTAACGTCTGGTACATTATAAAGGCCACAATCGTTCATAATGACACCAAGAAAACAGCTTTAAGCCCTAACCTAACCTAAAATAATTGTCCGTGCGTCTGAATAGGTAAATAACAACAGTTGTAGCCATGTTGTGTACGTCACAAGCTACGGTTGTGGACACGGAGGGGGTGTGGCTACACCCGGTGTACTAGGCTACTGCTGTGTACTCCCGGTGGTGTAGTTTGCCCTTGTGGTGTACACCCGGGAGGGTGTAGTGTGTGGAGGGTGTTGATGGACTTTACACCAAGTGCACGAAAATGCACTTGTGCACTAGGGAACTTATCCTGTCTCATTTTCCACCGTGGACTCATAGGAATGTACTTGATCACGCGCAAAATTGTGATCCTTTCCAATATATATATATATATATATATATATAATCCAAGTTAAAATAGATAAGGTTGATTACTTTTCTGTGGACAGATGAAGTGGCACGATTACTTTCTCTGCCACTTCCTCCTTTTAAAATAATAACTTGGCTGTTGTGGGTGTGTGGGTGGATAATAATTTATGGCCTCCGGTAATTTATTGGTAATTTATTGTCCTGATAATTTCGGGTTTGAATCGTAGCCGGGGGATTTTTTCCTTGTTTTGTCACGCCCATTTTTATGGCCAGAAAATGTAAGATTGGAACGCCACAGACGCGAGACACTGGTCGTATTATTATTATTATTATTATTATTACGTGTAAATTAATATGTAAATTGTTTACACACACATACACGATTTAGCGTCTCTGCTTTCCATAGCAATGTAAGTTATTTATATATATATATATATATATATATATATATATATATATATATATATATATATATATATATATATATATGGCATTTTCCTAAGTCTTTTGAATGACCCATTATTTTAATCCCTCGACGGTTTGACCTCCTGTAGTGATGGCCTTGACCTTTGACCCGACCTGAAGGTCACCCCATCGTACCTTCAGGGTAAAAAGGGGTTTAGATAGACACACCATTTTTGTAAAGTGTAAATATTTGTGTTCGAATATTTGTGTTCGAATATTCTATATCTATGTGGCAGTATTCCTTGATTCATCAGAGGTCAGTTGAGGTCAAAATGATGTGTTTGGAACAAGTGATGTTTTCCTTGTTATATAAAGACATGATAATGTTTTGTGTTACATAGAGTTAATGATATGTTCCTTGTGTTACACAGAGTTAATGATGTGTTCCTTCTGTTACATAGAGTTAATGATGTGTCCCTTGTGTTACATAGAGTGAATGATGTGTTACATAGAGTGAATGATGTGTTCCTTGTGTTACATAGAGTGAATGATGTGTTCCTTGTGTTACATAGAGTTAACGATATGTTCTTTGTGTTACATAGAGTTAATGATGTGTTCCTTGTGTTACATAGAGTGAATGATGTGTTCCTTGTGTTACATAGTTAACGATATGTTCTTTGTGTTACATAGAGAATGATGTGTTCCTTGTGTTACATAGAGTGCATGATGTGTTCCTTTTGTTACATAGTTAATGATTTGTTACATAGTTAATGATGTGTTCCTTGTGTTACATAGTTAATGATGTGTTACATAATTATGTATTCCTTGTGTTACATAGTTAATGATGTTTCCCTTGTGTTACATAGAGTTAATGATGTGTTCCTTGTGTTACATAGTTAATGATGTTCCTTGTGTTACATAGAGTTAATGATGTGTTACATAGAGTTAATGATGTGTTCCTTGTGTTACATAGAGTTAATGATGTGTTCCTTGTGTTACATAGTTAATGATGTTCCTTGTGTTACATAGAGTTAATGATGTGTTACATAGAGTTAATGATGTGTTCCTTGTGTTACAGAGAGTTTGTCTGGCATCGTACTGGAGAGTGACAAAGATGACGAGCGAATGAAAAGTAAGTTGGCTGACTTTGTTTACATTCCGGCATCAGCTGATCCACGTCACGTGACACCACCCACCCACCCCCCTCCTCCTCCAGTCTTTATAGAAAACGTGCCGTGCATGTGTGTCCCTCGGGTAGTTCATCATCTAGTGGTGGTGTCACGTGATGTAAGTCAGTTAATGTTGTCTATATTTGATATGTGGAATGATTATGTTTATTCAGTATCACGGGGTCAAGATGGCGTTGTTTACTTGTTTACATCGGCCGGCCCACGTTTGTTTACATCCCGGTGGATCAGCTGGTCTGTTAGCCTGGTGTCGGACGCTTGGTGAGGTGGCGTATACGCTGCCCAGCCGGCGCGTCGGGACGCCCACATGTGATGGGTTTCGGCGTGCCGCTGGGGGGGAGGGTCACCCTCATTTAGGGGGAGGGGGGGTCGTCACAGCTCCTAGTACACACTGGAAATAGCTATTTACCTCACTAGTAATAGTTATTAGTAGTTGCCTGTATATATGTATATGATGTGACTATTACACGAAAGTGCACTTGGGAACTTATCGTTTTCCATTTTCCATATTTTTTTTTTTTTTTTAATTTTCCAAAAGAGGAACAGAGAAGGGAGCCAGGTGAGGATATTCCCTCAAAGGCCCAGTCCTCTGTTCTCAACGCTACCTCGCTAATGCGGGAAATGGCGAATAGTATGAAGCAGAAGAATATTGGAAAGGATCACAATTTTGCGCGTGATCAGGATATTCCTATGAGTCCACGGGGGGTAAAATGAAACAGGATAAGTTGCCCAAGTGCACTTTCGTGTCATAATCACATCATCAAGGGAGACACAAGAGAGAAATATAACAGTCACTTGATATACAACCAAGAGACGAAGCTATATGTGTGTGTGTGTGACTGACGTAGTTGCCCACGTCAGCTGTGGGCGCTTCCTTCCGTCGGTAATGTAACAATAAATACATATCCTCAGGGACGATATCTTGACGCCATTGGTCAGTATTGGAGTAGGGGTGGGGCGGGGGTTGATGATGGCAACCAATCAGCGGCGGTCATTATGCCGACCTCCGGCCAATCACAGTGGAGGCGCCGACGAGATTTTGGGTTGGGGTGGGTAGTAACCCACCCACACGTCACCACACACCGTTTTCTTCTTCGTCCATGTCAAATATTCGTCACCATCCGAGACTCTGGTCGACCCGTCGTCATCATCCGAGACTCTGGTCGACCCGCCGTCATCATCCGAGACTCTGGTTGACCCGTCGTCATCATCCGAGACTCTGGTTGACCCGTCGTCATCATCCGAGACTCTGGTCGACCCGCCGTCACCATCCGAGACTCTGGTCGACCCGTCGTCACCATCCGAGACTCTGGTCTCGCCGTCGCCATCTCGCCAGTCGTCTTATATCCTCATTCATTTATTTCTCATCAGAGAAACGTGCCTCACTATCAGCTCTCAGCACTTTAGCCTAGCTACCACCACAACACAGCTCTGAGCACTTTAGCCTAGCTACCACCACAACACAGCTCTGAGCACTTTAGCCTAGCCACCACACCACAACACAGCTCTGAGCACTTTAGCCTAGCTACCGCCACATCACAGCTCTGAGCACTTTAGCCTAGCTACCACCACAACACAGCTCTGAGCACTTTAGCCTAGCTACCACCACAACACAGCTCTGAGCACTTTAGCCTAGCTACCACCACAACACAGCTCTGAGCACTTTAGCCTAGCTACCACCACAACACAGCTCTGAGCACTTTAGCCTAGCTACCACCACAACACAGCTCTGAGCACTTTAGCCTAGCTACCACCACAACACAGCTCTGAGCACTTTAGCCTAGCTACCACCACAACACAGCTCTGAGCACTTTAGCCTAGCTACCACCACAACACAGCTCTGAGCACTTTAGCCTAGCTACCACCACAACACAGCTCTGAGCACTTTAGCCTAGCTACCACCACAACACAGCTCTGAGCACTTTAGCCTAGCTACCACCACCACAACACAGCTCTGAGCACTTTAGCCTAGCTACCACCACCACAACACAGCTCTGAGCACTTTAGCCTAGCTACCACCACAACACAGCTCTGAGCACTTTAGCCTAGCTACCACCACCACAACACAGCTCTGAGCACTTTAGCCTAGCTACCACCACAACACAGCTCTGAGCACTTTAGCCTAGCTACCACCACCACAACACAGCCCCTCACCATCACCCATTTTCCCCCTAACATGTATTGACTGTTAATGTACCGGCAGTAATGTGTGTGTGTCACCATATTTGATCAATAATATCCCACACCTTATTAACCATCCATCCATATATATATATATATATATATATATATATATATATATATATATATATATATATATATATATATATATATAACGTCAGTTGAGGTGATATTGATATATTTGACTATTGTCGACCCAAAAAACTATTGAAAAAGTGTCCCCCGTTATTTTCATTGTGGAATGTAGGATACACATGACGTTTTCTCTTGACGTTTTTATTGTACAACGTAACGATATAAATGACATTTCTCCCCCCACACACACTAGTGTAACATACAGTAAAAATGATATTATTCATTCTCAATTTTGTAAGTCGTAACGAACTGTACAGATGGCGACTGATTTATGACACGTTTTCTGACTTTATTGTTATATATATCTATGTATTTCGGTCTGGCTAAGATATATATATATATATATATATATATATATATATATATATATATATATATATATATATATATATATTCCTCACGATTGTTAACAGTTTATATCATAAACTACTCTCAGTTCAATTTTTATTTTATTTCATTGAGTCATTTATTTCGCGTAATGCACACTTGAGGACTTTTATGACATACGATAAATGATACATTTTGTTGACATCTACGATAAATGATACATTAAGTAGACATCTACGATAAATGATACATTAAGTAGACATATACGATAAATGATACATTTGTTGACATCTACGATAAATGATACATTAAGTAGACATCTACGATAAATGATACATTAAGTAGACATCCACGATAAATGATACATTAAGAAGACATACGATAAATGATACATTGTTAGTTTTGACCGTGTGTGGAATATCAGTGTATTATGCAAATGTCTTTGCTGTAGAGAATGCCTGATGGTGTATATATATATATATATATATATATATATATATATATATATATATATATATATGGAGAAAATATTTGTTAAAAGAACAAAAAAAAAAGATGGCTTACGTTTATGATAATAATGAGTGATGAGGAGGGGCATTATAGCGAACAGGTCTGCCTCCTTTTGAATGGCTAGCCTGGGGCTCTTATTAATTCACGCCTCCATAGCGCTAGTCAGAGAGAGAGAGAGAGAGAGAGAGAGGAAATGGGCTAGGCTGGTTCCCAACAGAGTCACAGACCGGGCCGTCTACCGTGTTCATATAAACGTAAATATGAACAATGAGGAAATAAACCACGTCTTATGTAGCTGTCGTGATTGTGTAGAAATTAAAAAGCCGGGTGCGGGTATACCCTTTGTCATGCCGGAGTGTGGGTCGGGTCTTCAACTACATCATTAAGTGAAATGTGAATTGGGTTGTCCGTGGACTTTTTGTGGTAGTTAAGGAACTTAGGTTAGCGGGGCCGTAGACTTTGTGGTGTCTTGGTAAATGGCCCAACCCACCCACATACACATGTATATACATACACGTCCACACATGCATATATACATACCTACACATCTCAACGTATACATATATATACACACACAGACATATACATATATAAACATGTACATAATTCAATCTCTGCCTTTATTCATTCCCATCGCCACCCCTTCACACATGAAATAACAACCCCCTCCCCCACATGTGCGCGAGGTAGCGCTAGAAAAAAACAACAAAGGCCACATTCGTTCACACTTAGTCTCTAGCTGTCATGTATAATGCACCGAAACCACAGCTCCCTTTCCACATCCAGGCCCCACAGAACTTTCCATGGTTTACCCCAGACACTTCATATGCCCTGGTTCAATCCATTGACAGCACGTCGACCCCGGTATACCACATCGTTCCAATTCACTCTATTCCTTGCACGCCTTTCACCTTCCTGAGTGTTCAGGCCCCGATCACTCAAAATCTTTTTTCTCCATCTTTCCACTTCCAATTTGGTCTCCCACTTCTCGTTCCCTCCACGTCTGACACATTTATCCTCTTGGTCAAGCTTTCCTAACTCATTCTCTCCATGTGACCAAACCATTTCAGAACACCCTCTTCTGCTCTCTCAACCACTTTCTTTTTATTACCACACATCTCTCTTATCCTTTCATTACTTACTCGATCAAAGCCCCTTTACACCACATATTGTCCTCAAACATCTCATTTCTAGCACATCCACCCTCCTCCGCACAACTCTATCTATAGCCCACGCCTCGCAACCATATAACATTTTTAGAGCCACTATTCCTTCAAACATACCCATTTTTGCTTTCCGAGATAATGTTCTCGACTCCCACACATTCTTCAACGCTCCCAGAACTTTCGTCCCCTTCCCCACCCTATGATTCACTTCCGCTTCCATGTTTCCATCTGCTGCCAAATCAACTCCCAGATATCTAAAACACTTCACTTCCTCCAGTTTTTCTACATTCAAACTTACCTCCCAATTGACTTGTCCCTCAACCTTACTGTACCTAATAACCTTGCTCATATTCACATTTACTCTCAGCTTTCTTCTTTCACTCGCTTTACCAGACTCAATCACCAGCTTCTGCAGTTTCTCACATGAATCAGCCACCAGCGCTGTATCATCAGCGAACAACAACTGACTCACTTCCCAAGCTCTCTCATCCACAACAGACTGCATACTTGCCCCTCTTTCCAAAACTCTTGTATTCACCTCCCTAATAACCCCATCCATAAACAAATTAAACAACCCTGGAGACATCACACACCCCTGCCGCAAACCAACATTCACTGAGAACCAATCACTTTCCTCTCTTCCTACACGTACACATGCCTTACATCCTCGATAAAAACTTTTCACTACTTCTAACAACTTGCCTCCCACACCATATATTCTTAATACCTTCCACAGAGCATCTCTATCAACTCTATCATATGCCTTCTCCAGATCCATAAATACTACATACAAATCCATTTGTTTTTCTAAGTATTTCTCACATATGTTCTTCAAAGCAAACACCTAATCCACACATCCTCTACCACTTCTGAAACCACACTGCTCTTCCCCAATCTGATGCTCTGTACATGCCTTCACCCTCTCAATCAATACCCTCCCATATAATTTCCCAAGAATACTCAGCAAACTTATACCTCTGTAATTTGAGCACTCACTTTTATCCCCTTTACCTTTGTACAATGGCACTATGCAAGCATTCTGCCAATCCTCAGGCACCTCACCATGAGTCATACATACATTAAATAACCTTACCAACTAGTCAACAATACAGTTACCCCCTTTTTTGATAAATTCCATCCAAACCCGCTGCCTTGCCGGCTTTCATCTTCCACAAAGCTTTTACTACCTCTTCTCTGTTTACCAAATCATTCTCCCTAACCCTCTCACGTTGCACACCACCTCGACCAAAGCACCCTATATCTGCCACTCTATCATCAAATACATTCAACAAACCTTCAAAGTACTCACTCCATCTCCTCACATCACCACTACTTATCACCTCCCCATTAGCCCCCTTCACTGAAGTTCCCATTTGTTCCCTTGTCTTTAAGTCGAAACGTTTCAAGTTGAATGGGATGAATATTTTGGAATCAAAAGTAGATATCTCTCTTGATTCATAAGGTCTGTCATGAATTGGAAGATCATAAGGCATGAAATACCTGTATAAAGTGGGGAATACCATATATCAGGCATTAAAAACCTGTGAGGTGGTAAGTAATATGTCTCAGTAGAAATGGAATTGTATAGTTAGGTAATGACTGGACAGCAGGGGTGTTAGGTCGCAGGGTAGGGTTTATCGTCCTCTGTATATTAGGGGAATCTTTCAGAGCTCCTCATTTCCCGTCATCATATCCAATGTGACAAAAGGTCATGACATCACAGTGCCACAGATGATGCAGGTAAAATGGTGAAGTCTTTGACTTGCAGCCGTGCAACATAGACATATGGCTTTTTATAAAGGTGGCAAGGCGGATTATTAAGATGTATTGTGCACGCAGAAGTTTGATGATAGTGAAGGTAAAATTTCCAGGAAATCTTTGAACAGTTTACATCTGAAACTTTAAGGGATAGATGGAAGGGTGTTGATTAAGGATTGTATCAAGAGTTCATGACCAAGATTCTTATTTATAGGTATTTTTGTCTGTTGTTTTGTTGATGGTTCGACCCTTGGGTATGAGGATGTGACATTTTACTGGATCCTGAAAGGTTAGATCAAACATGAATGTTAATATTTCCACATTCTAAGGATTGGTTTGTGTTTAATATTTAAGGAGGATGAAACACGCTGTACTATCAGGAAATTTTACCATGAATATTTCATCATGAATGCCAACAAATGTGATGTTATTGTATATAAATTTGTTTTCTAGGACATCTTTATGTTTTCTAGATTTTTTATTTATACTTTCCAGTTTGTTCCTGTTTTTGTTGCTCTTACATTCGTGCATTTTTCTTGAATTCTTTGTAAAAGTATTGCATTATTTGTATTTGTTGTAGAGTAGTACTGATTAACCATTGGTAGTGGTTATAGTGGTTATAGTTCATCTATATTTATAGAATTAATTTTGACATAAATAGTTGGGAATCGGAAAGTGTTAAGACGATAATAATGGACGGAATCACTGTAATTTATTGATTTCTATTTCTCAAGTTTTGGATTTTTTTATTGAGTGTACTTACATGTACCAGCATTGAGATGTTACCTTAAGGCAAGGATAGAGCTTAAGCACTCAGCACAAGGGAAATATAGAGGTAAGAATAGAGCCTAGTGAGTTACATGTAGAGTGTTATGAGAGAGAGAGAGAGAGAGAGAGAGAGAGAGAGAGAGAGAGAGAGAGAGAGAGAGATGGTGGGAAGGTATGAGAGTGATAGACGGAATATATTAAGTCTTTCTTGGTTCACGAAGTGGAAGTAATGGCATGGGAAAGGACTGGGGGCTGGGCCAGATAACACCGCATCTTGATTATTACTGTACTTTGTCTGTGTCGTGTGTGTGTGTTTGCCCAGATTTCTGTGTGTGTGTGTGTGTGTGTGTGTGTTTTCTATTGTCCATACAGCACATGAGGATTTAGTTTAAACTCCTATGGCCTTTCTCTGATGATTTTTTTAAATTTTCATTGTACTTTACATTCTTTTTCTTCACTCACAGGGAGATGAGTTTGGGATAGGTGCAATTTTTGGTAAAGGACATGGCTTCTGTTGTTTTATTCACTGGTGAAAGAACTTTGACATTCACGATTATTTTGTTCCTGAGAATTCTGCTTTCTTGTCTCTCTTTCATGACCGATGATATGACTGCACCTACTCTGTGGCTGTAGTATTAGCAAGATGCCCTCAGAACCCTGGGATTGTCCGTAGTAATTAACATTACATCTGATATCTCCATAAGAAAGACATGAGCAGTACAAGTGCAGTTTGTTCCGATTTGTTGCTATTCAGTGTTGCTTTTGTGAGTTTCATGATGAAGTGTTGCTTTCCTTGACAGGTCATTTTGGTAATATCACTTTCAGGGTATGTTTTGATCCATAATAGTCATATACAACATTTTCATAGTGATTTAAAGCCTGCATTCTTTGGCTTTTTTACTACCGCAGGTCATGATCTCTGTGAGATACCAGAAGTTACCTCAGACTGTGTAGGTTGGAATGCATACAAAAGATGTTTACCAATATACATTGTCAGCGCAGTAGGGAAAGATAGTAGATTTATGCCTTTTGACTTTTCATGTACATTATCATAGACAAGGGTAGACTCACAAAAGGACATGGTGTCCAAAGACTTACTGCAGATGCTTTGAACTACTGTATTTGAGGTCTGTTCAGCAGCGGTGGAAATTATTTTTCGGTCAAATTTCTTTAAGGCTGTGTCTCTCATGACTTGAGTCAAACCATGTAATTTTTAGATGATTGCTGAGACAGCCAACCAGTTCCCCTCTCCCTCTTCAGTTTATCATTGATTACATTTGACATGGAAATACTCTATGCTTTACAGTGCTGGAATATTGGCAGAAGATAAAGCATACGACAGAAAACTTATTTGAATGTTAGAGTAAGGATGGTAGTGTTCGTCATCTTTGCAAATAGTTTTTTAGCACATGGCAAAGCTTGGCCTTCTCTCTAAGGGTTCTACTGGAGATCTAGAAAGGCTCATTGCTCCTTGAAAAAAAGAAAAAAATTGCTCATTATATGGTAGGCATTGAGTGCAATTAGGTACACTTTTGGATTTCTGCTTGACTTTCACATGCGAATTTGTGAACTCTACATACCTTGGACAACAATCTCTCAATACACCGTCTTCACACATACACCACACACACCATCATACAGATCATGCTGTTAGACTCACCAGTCAGTGTTTATTGTATGTTAGATGGGACTTAGTGGATGACTGAACTTGTAATTACCAAAGAAAGTAAGTCCTATTAATTTTCTTTAACTTCACAGAACCTGTTAAAGGTTTCATTGTGAATTAGGGGAAAAAGTGATTGAATGTTTTAACCTTACCTCTTCACAAATGGTGTCTAGCCATTTTCTAATCAGGACTTGAATGGTATGGATATTTTACCTGTAATGAAAGCTGATTGATTCCAGTTATGTGTTTTACTGAAAACATGTTTTATACAGAAAGTCAGTGATAGATTAGCTATTATGTACTTTGTTAGTCACTGTAAATCTTAGCACCTTGTCCCTAGCCTGAATTTGCCATCCCAGGACTATTTCTGCTTTTGGTATGACAGTTTCTCAGTTTCTTTCATGACGCCATGAAATACATTCAGTTCTGTATGGTAACAAGAGTAGTAAAATGGACAGCCAAAAGGTAATATATTGTTCCCTTGGGGTCCCCTTTGTTATAGCTCAGTAAGGTGTGAATGTTTAACTGGTAGAATATTTCCATATGCAACTGTATAGCACAAAGTGTATCATTTAAATGAAAATTTCAACAAATTATGACCTGTTGCAGGTCACCCAGTGCACAGTGTGGCATACAATGGCATCAACGGCATTATCTACAACAGCACCATCCTGGCGACAGGCTGCTTCTCTGCCAGGGAACTGTGGAGACTCTCCAAAAGTGAGTCTGATTTGCAAGTATCTTGCTCAACAGTAGAAGAGAAAATATTGACAAGATAAGTGGAGAGAGAGAGAGAGAGAGAGAGAGAGAGAGAGAGAGAGAGAGAGAGAGAGAGAGAGAGAGAGAGAGACAGACAGACAGACAGACAGACAGACAGACAGAGGAGGGGTGAGGCGGGGGAAGGATGGGCTTTAGGTGATATACTTTATACAGGTAGAATTTTCTTAAAAAGTTTCTTGCCTCAGATACTCAGGGTTTAATTATAATTGCTGTATCTTAGTGAGGGCTATTAACAGTTTTAAAGCCAAGTTTAGCTTCATCTATGAGAGAAAAGGATGTAGAGGATTGTGATCACTTTCTTATTCCATAGGTCATTCTAAAGGAAGATGAGTTGAACGTTAAATCTTGCCCGATATGTTTTTAGTCTATTAAGAGACTGCTTTTCATCATTCAATGCATTCTTTTCTACTGTGTATGTCATGGTTATGATTTAACTTGTGTTAGATTGCTGAATGAAGCAGTTAGTTAATATTTTGATTTTGTGATCAAAGACGTCAAGGTTTCACCCATGTTTCACATCATAAGATTGGATGTTAAAACACACAGAAAACACAGACTAGACAGAACATAATACTTGCCACAAGTAGAGACGGGTTTTAGTTGCAGATGGAAAGTGCATTACCTTTCACAACTTACCACTGCTTCTTTTGACATGGATGTTCTTTAGATTGCCTTCATTTAATCTTATGCTTAGAAGAAAAGTAGCTGGTGCTGTCTTGACAGCATTCTTCCATTACTTCTGGCATTTCGAATATAGTAGTGGCTATAGGTCATATAGTATTTAACAGTCATGGTTACATGAATTCTCATGAGAACATTTACACTGCATACGCTTTACACAAAACTTTTTTTAATTTTTATTTCCTATTAAACTACAGAGGAAAAATGATGTATAACAGTGACAACATAATTCATTAAAGTACTACAGTTTGTAACTTTTATTTGTTAGAATTCACTGTAATATTGCATCATTGTTCAAATTGTTGTTGGATTATCAGTGAGTAGTTATCAGATTTTGGGATGAAAATTAACGATTAGTCTGTTGGATCCGGTAGGATCAAAGGTTGTATGAACATGCAAGATTAGTGACTCATGCCAGCTCCCTGAATGTTTCACGACAGTTAGAGATAAAAGATGAACATAGAAATTTATTTATTGTCCTTCATTATCTTTGAAGAAAAACTCTCTCATAGGTACGATGTGCCACAGGATCAGCCATATACCCTTTTACTAGCTAGAACAATCATGCAGATTCTGTCTCCTCGAACATCTCATCATCCAGCCAAGAAAAAAAATTATAAGACACTTTGACTATCTTATGAAATTCCTTTTGTTTGAGCCTAATTTTTGCTTGAACCATATTTAATTTCAAGCTTGTGATTGATGATCTTGAACCTACAACAGAAATTTTTTCTAATGATTGCCAGTTCACATTAAAATGGTTCACCACTCTTTAGATGATTGTAGATTCTTTGTCTAATGCCTGGATATAACACTACAGTGACGGTACTTTTACCAAGATTGTTTCACGGTGGCTTTTAGTTCTCATATGTTTATGCAGTTACCTTTCTCTCTTTTTTCTTTTGAAACTCAAGATGCACAAAGGACCATTTGGAATCTGTTGTGTAGAGAAATGTTTTATAAGTACAGAAATTTAGGCAGGCACAAGAACTCTGGTAAAGAACAACCACAACTCTCAGACAACGTAAACTGAGGCTGAGGTGAAACAACACCGCTCCCTGTCACATTCAGGAGTAATGTTGTGGCTCCCGTTCTGTACTATTCACAATTAGCTGATGTTACTTTCATCCTGCATCTTGCAGATATAAACTTACACTGGTAAACTTAGTGCATATCACCTGTTTCTTGTAGATGGTAAACACTCTGGTATATTGTTGCCTTCTTTCTATATATCTTTATGTCTGATGCCCGTCCCCTTAGAAATCTTCCATCAAGAGGGTTCCCATGGCAAAGGAGTCTCCACTTATCTATTTCTGTCCTTGCATTCCTCTTTAGTATACCCCATTCCGTGCATTCTTCCACAATTTCTCTCCCTTCATTATTCTTCCATTCTATTTGCTCATGTCGAGGTGGTTTTCCTCTCATAATTTGAAATTTGTTGTTGCCTTAATCTCAAATTTGCCATGTTCCATATTCATCATGTTCCCTGATAGTTGAGAGTATGGTATAAAACTTGTTTTCCAGAAAAATCATTCCTAGAATGAAGTTTATATTGTGCTTAACATTTTATTTTGCATAATTTTCATTGCAAGTTGATCTCTTCATCTCTGTAGACTCATTGTGTGTATATGTGGATCATGGTTGATAACCTCATTCTAATGAACTCTGGCCATTCTTGCACTGTCGGTTTACAACCTCTTTTAATGGGAGATTCTTTTTTAATTTTTGAATTGAAAATTTAACTCTGAGGGTTTTAAGTTTGACTGTGTTCGTAACAGTGAAGAGGTGTGTGGATTTTTTTTTTTTTTTTTTTTTTTTTTTTTTTTTTTTTTTTTTTTTTACCCCTGAGTTCTAGTCAAAAGAAGAAATCCACATCAAGGCCCATACATAATTGAAACATGAAAAAGGCTAATGAGGGGGGGAAGAAGTAAAGAGAAAAGATAGAATAAGAATTTCAGAGGAAATAGAAAACTTGCCCCTTAAAAAAGGCCAGGCATTAGTTGTTAGGCAAGACATGATGGAGTAAAAAGTTCCAGAGCTATAAATTGCATTAAAAGAAAATTTTCAAAACTGCACACCATTCAGTTGCCATTCGCCACACAGTAACTACTGTCTCTTCTGGCATAAGATTCATCCTGATTTTAGGAAATATTCACCAACAAAGAAAAAAATCCCTCAAACCAGCAATTGTCTGATATTTTCTCTTACTATCATCAAACAGAAATCGTCTGTTTAGAATGCTTGGACAATGCGTTTTACTAAATCTATACCACTAGAATGTTCTCCCTGAAAAGTCAGATACTGATCATTGATACTCTTATCTTGTAAGATCTGGGATAGCCCATTTCTGCTATGTATTGATAGCTACTGTTTATGTAAATTTTATTTGTACACCATTTTCTAGGAATAAATCCCCCAAATACAACAAAGGAAAGGTGTATATATATGGCAGAAATTATACTCTGATGATGTATCGGCTAATTTGCAACCTAAAAGTCTTCTCCTTGGGTAAGCTTTGGCATATAAGGTGCAGGTTGACCACTGGGGACATTTTTCTGGTAAAAAGTGATCTTTATGCCAGAATGTAGAGTACGATGCAGTAGCTTACTGAATGGTACATGGTTTAGCTAACTGTAGGGGCACAAGAGCGGCCAGTTCTCAGGAGCAAAATCAAGGTAACATCTGTTGCACAGAAGGAAAGTGAACCATCATCACAGCATGGATCAAGTTTTGAGGTTAGACTGAGAGAGGGATGGGATGTTTTAGGTACCTGACAAATGACCTTGTGGTAAATGGAACCATGGAAGCAGAGGTGAATCATGAGGTGGGTGAGGGGATGAAGGTTCTGAGAGCAGTGGGGAGCGTATAGAAAGAAGAGGCCAATATCTGGGAGAGCAAAAATGGGTATGTTGAAGGTGTAGTGGCCCAGTGATGTGTGGATGCAAGGCATGGGTTATAGATGAGAGTGTATGGAGGAAGGTGGATGTTTTGGAAATTAAATGTCAAAAGACAATATGTGGTGTGAGGAGGATACTTATGGAATAATTGTGTGAGAAAGACCTGAAGAGGGTATGCTGAAATGTTTTTTTTGGAGAGAATGAGTGAGGAAAGGTTGGCAAAGAGGATATATGTGTGTCAGAAGTGGAGGGGACACAGAAAAGGGAGAGGGGAGGCCAAATTGGATGTGGAAAGATGGAGTGAAAAAAAATTTTGATTGGGCAGGTCCAGAACATGCAGAAGTGTGAAGGGTGTGAACAGAATAGAGTGAATTAGAGTGATGTATGCTGGGTGTGATATTTTGTCAATGGCCTGAACCAGGGTATATGAAGTAGCTGGGACTAACCGTGGAAAGATGTGAGGGACCTGGTTGTGGATGGGGCTGTTGTTTTGGTGCATCACAAGTAGCAGCTAGAATATGGGTGAGAGCTAAACAAACAAGACCTTTCTTTGTCGGTTCCTGGCACTACCCTGCTAGCGCGAGACACAGCAAACCAGTGTGAAAAGTGTACATATTTCATACTTGTTTGCTGTTTCCTGCTTAAGGCTTCACAGCATGGGAAAAGTCATTTTGTGAGGACATGTCACTGGGAGTACCATGTTTTAAAAAACTTTTCACATTTCCTTACTGTTGGAAGGGCTTGGTCGTGGATGTAGGCTTTAGATTTAGTACATATTATGTGAAAGAGAGTTGTGAGTGAATGGGTGTTTTTCATGTTTTGGGTGCCACCTCAGTAACATAGGAAACTGGAATTATTTATTCAGAAAATTTATTTTAAAGTTTGATATATCTTTTGGCCTAGTTTTAAGAATATATCTTTACTGTGCAGCTTCCATCATGGCTATTGGGGGTGGTGGTACGGGTGTCAACACTATCAAGATGGAGAACCCAACTTACTACACAACTTACACGTCTCCTGTACCTGACCACACGCTCATGGCTGGGGCATATAGTACCTACATGGAGCGAGCTGACAGTATGTACCCACACTCTTATGATATTTTGAGTTGTTCTTTGCATTATCATAGGGTAATCATTACATTGTTGGTAAGTACTTTTAATCCATAAGTGCTGGTTGTTCTGAAGGGTACTTGATATAACTGTGGATTTTTTTTCCCCTTTTTTGATACATTGTAATAGAAATAATAGTTCAAAATATAACTTAAGATTTAATGTATGTGTGAATCAATGAGGATGAAAATGAGAACTTATGTTCAAGGTTGTGTGTAAGGGAAATTATGCTGAATTGAAATTTTTTCTCCAGTAGAGCACTGCATACAGTACATGTGAAGGTAAAAGGTCTGCATATTAGAAAAAAAATTCAAGTTATACAGCTGCTTTGAAAATGCTTAGTGTATATGTTAGTGTATATGTATATTGGGGAAGAGCAGTGTGGTTTCATAGGTGGTAGAGGATGTGTGGATCAGGTGTTTGCTTTGAAGAATGCATGTGAAAAATACTTAGAAAAACAAATGGATTTGTATGTAGCACTTATGTATCTGGAGAAGGCATATGATAGAGATGCTCTGTGGAAGGTATTAAAAGTATATGGTGTGGGAAGCAAGTTGCTAGAAGCAGTGATGTAAAGTCGAGGATGGAAAGCATGTGTATGAGTAAGAAGAGAGGAAAGTGATTGGTTTCTAGTGAATGTCAGTTTGTGTCAGGGGTGCTTGATGTCTCCATCGTTGTCTAATTTGTTTATGGATGTGGTTGTTAGGGAGGTGAATGCAAGAGTTTTGGAGAGAGGGGCAAGTATACAGTCTGTTGTGAATGGGAGGGCTTGGGAAGTGAGTCAAATGTTGTTCACTGATGATACAGTGCTGGTGGCTGACTCGGGTAAGAAACTGCAGAAGCTGGTGACTGATGTTGGTAAGGTGTGGGAAAGAAGAAAGCTGAGAGTGAATGTGAATAAGAGCAAGGTTATTAGGTTCAGTAGGGGTGAGGGACAAGTCAATTGGGAGGTAAGTTTGAATGGAGAAAAACTAGAGGCAGTGAAGTGTTTTAGATATCTGGGAGTGGATTTAGCAGCGGATAGAACCATGGAAGTGGAAGTGAGTCACAGGGTGGGGGAGGGAGTGAAGGTTCTGGGAGCGTTGGAGAATGTGTGGAAGGCGAGAACATTATCTTGGAAAATAGGTATGTTTGAAGGAATAGTGGTTCCAACAATGTCGTATGTTGCGAGGCATGGGCTATAGATAAAGTTGTGCAGAGGAGGGTGGATGTGTTGGAAATGAGATGTTTGAGGACAATATGTGGTCTGAGGTGGTTTGATCGAGTAAGTAATGAAAGGGTAAGAGTGATGTGTGGTAATAAAAAGAGCGTGGTTGAGAGAACAGAAGAGGGTGTATTGAAATGGTTTGGTCACATGGAGAGAATGAGTGAGGAAAGATTGACAAAGAGGATATATGTGTCAGAGGTGGAGGGAATGAGGAGAACTGGGAGAAATTGGAGGTGGAAGGATGAAGTGAAAAAGATTTTGAGTGATCGGGGCCTGAACATGCAGGAGGGTGAAAGGCGTGCAAGAGATAGTGACTTGGAACAATGTGGTATACCGGGGTCGACGTGCTGTCAATGGATTGAACCAGGGCATGTGAAGTGTCTGGGGTAAACCATGGAAAGTTCTGTGGGGCCTGGATGTGGAAAGGGAGCTGTGGTTTTGGTGCATTACACATGACAGCTAGAGACTGAGTGTGAACAAATTTGGCCTTTGTTGTCTTTTTCTTAGCACTACCTCGCGTGCATGTGGGGAGAGGGGGATGCCATTTCATGTGTGGCGGGGTGGCAGTGGGAATGGCTGAGGGCAGCAAGAATGAATATGTACATGTGTATAAATGTATTTGTCTGTGTATGTATATAGTGCTGTTGTACAAAGGCAAAGGGGATAAAAGTGAGTGCTTAAATTACAGATGTATAAGTTTGTTGAGTATTTCTGGGAAATTATATGGGAGGGTATTGATTGAGAGGGTGAAGGCATGTACAGAGCATCAGGTTGGGGAAGAGCAGTGTGGTATCAGAAGTTGTAGAGGATGTGTGGATCAGGTGTTTGCTTTGAAGAATGTGTATATATGTATATGTCTGTGTGTGTATATATATGTATACGTTGAGATGTATAGGTATGTATATTTGCATGTGTGGACGTTTATGTATATACATGTGTATGTGGGTGGGTTGGGCCATTCTTTCATCTATTTCCTTGCAATACCTTGCTAACACAGGAGACAGCAACAAAATAAAATAGATAAATAAAAATAGATATTTGAAAAGTATAGGTATGTATATGTGGGTGGGTTGGGCCATTCTTTCGTCTGTTTCCTTGTTCTACCTCGCTAATGCGGGAAACAGCGACAGAGTATAATAAATGTAATATGAATAGGTTATTGGCGGAATGCTTGCATAGTGCCATTGTACAAAATCAAAGGGGATAAAAGTGAGTGCTCAAATTACAGAGGTATAAGTTTGTTGAGTATTCCTGGGAAATTATATGGGAGGGTATTGATTGAGAGGGTGAAGGCATGTACAGAGCATCAGATTGGGGAAGAGCAGTGTGGTTTCAGAAGTGGTAGAGGCTGTGTAGATCAGGTGTTTGCTTTGAAGAATATATGTGAGAAATACTTAGAAAAGCAAATGGATTTGTATGTAGCATTTTTGGATCTGGAGAAGGCATATGATAGAGTTGATAGAGATGCTCTGTGGAAAGTATTAAGAATATATGGTGTGGGAGGCAAGTTGTTAGAAGTAGTGAAAAGTTTTAATCGAGGATGTAAGGCATGTGTATGTGTAGGAAGAGAGGAAAGTGATTGGTTCTCAGTGAATGTTGGTTTGTGGCAGGGGTGCGTGATGTCTCCATGGTTGTTTAATTTGTTTATGGATGGGGTTGTTAGGGAGATGAATGCAAGAGTTTTGGAAAGAGGGGTAAGTATGCAGTCTGTTGTGGTTGAGAGAGCTTGGGAAACGAGTCAGTTGTTGTTCGCTGATGATACAGCGCTGGTGGCTGATTCATGTGAGAAACTGCAGAAGCTGGTGACTGAGTTTGGTAAAGTGTGTGAAAGAAAAAAGCTGAGAGTAAATGTGAATAAGAGTAAGGTTATTAGGTACAGTAGGGTTGAGGGATAAGTGAATTGAGAGGTAAGTTTGAATGGAGAAAAACTGGAGGAAGTGAAGTGTTTTAGATATCTGGGAGTGGATTTGGCAGCGGATGGAACCATTGAAGCGGAAGTGAATCATAGGGTGGGGGAGGGGGCAAAAGTTCTGGGAGCATCGAGGAATGTGTGGAAGTCGAGAACGTTATTATGGAAATCAAAAATGGGTATGTTTGAAGGAATAGTGGTTCCAACAATGTTATATGGTTGTGAGTCGTGGGCTATAGATAGAGTTGTGCAGAGGAGGGTGGATGTGCTGGAAATGAGATGTTTGAGGACGATATGTGGTGTGAGGTGGTTTGATCGAGTAAGTAATGAAAGGTAAGAGATATGTGGTGATAAAAAGAGTGTGGGTGAGAGAGCAGAAGAGGGTGTTTTGAAATGGTTTGGTCACATGGAGAGAGTGAATGAGGAAAGATTGACCAAGAGGATATATGTGTAAGAGGTGGAGGGAACGAGGAGAAGTGGAAGACCAAATTGGAGATGGAAAGATGGAGTGAAAAAGATTTTGAGTGATCGGGGCCTGAACCTGCAGGAGGGTGAAAGGCGTGCAAGGAATAGAGTGAATTGGAACAATGTGGTATACCGGGGTCGTGCTGTCACTGGATTGAACCAGGGCATGTGAAGCGTCTGGGGTAAACCTTGGAAAGTTCTGTGGGGCCTGGATGTGGAAAGGGAGCTGTGGTTTTGGTGCATTATACATGACAGCTTGAGACTGAGTGTGAACGAATGTGGCCTTTGTTGTCTTTTCCTAGCGCAACCTCGTGCAGATGCTGGGAGAGGGGGTTGTTATTTCATGTGTGGCGGGGCAGCGATGGGAATGGATAAGGGCAGACAGTATGAATTGTGTATATATGTATATGTCTGTGTGTGTATATGTATGTATATGTTGAGATGTATAGTATGTATATGTGCGTGTGTGGACGTGTATGTATATACATGTGTATGTGGGTGGGTTGGGCTATTCTTTCGTCTGTTTCCTTGCGCTACCTTGCTAACGCGGGAGACAGCGACTAAGTATAATAATAAATAATAATAATGTTATACATAAATATACATACCCTTCATATGTATATTTATCTGTAATGGACAGTGTAATTGGACAATGTGAAGTGTTTTAGATACCTGGGATTGGACATGGCAACAAGTGGAACCATGTAAGCAGAAGTAAGTCATAAGGTTGGGGGGTTAGTTCTAGGGGCACTGAAGAATGTGTGGAAGGTCAGAATGTTATCTGGGAGGGCAGAAGTGGGTATGTATGAAGGAATAGTAGTTCCAACAGCATTATATGGATGGGAGGCATGAGAAACAGATAAGGTTGTGTGGAGGAGGATGGATGTGTTGGAAATGAAATGTTTGAGGACAATATGTTGTGTGAGGTGGTTTGGGTACATGTGTTGGAAATGAAATGTTTGAGGACAATATGTGGTTTGGGTGCATGTGTCGGAAATGAAATGCTTGAGGACAAAATGTGGTGTGATTATGTAATGTAAAGATAAGAAAGGGAAGTAACAAAAAGAGTGTGGTTGAGAGAGATGAATAGGGTGTGCTGAAATGGTTTGGATATTAGGAGAGAATGGGTGAGGAGAGTTTGACAAAAAGGATATACGTGTGTCAGAAGTGGATGGAGCAAGGAAAACGGGGACACTAGAATGGAGGTGAAGGGACAGAGTGAAGATTTTGAGCGATTGTCTTGAACATGCTGGAGGGTAAAAGATGTGCATGAGTGAATAGGAACAATGTGTTATGCTGGGGTTGGCATGTTGCCATTGAACTGAACCAGGGCATGTAAAATGTCTGGGATAAACCATGGAAAGGTCTGTGGGGCCTGGATGTGGATAGGGAGCTGTGGTTTCGGTGCATTACACATGACAGCTAGAGACTGCGTGTGAACGAATGTGGCCTCCCCCCCCCTGGTACTACCTTGCTGAAGCAGGGGGTAGGGATGCTGTTTCTTATGGGGTGGGGTAGTGTAAGGAATGGATGAAGGCAAGCAGGTATGAATATGTACATGTGTATATATGTATGTCTTTGTATATATATATATATATATATATATATATATATATATATATATATATATATATATATATATGTGTATATGTTGATGTGTATATGTGCGTGTATGGGTGTTTATGTGTATATGAGTGGATGGGCTGTCCTTCGTCTCTTGTGCTACCTCACTGACGCAGGAAATGGTGATGAATGATATATAATTTCATGAGAAAGTATTTTACCTTGAAGATTATATCTGGTACTATGGGTAGAATTAGACTGATCAAGTCTGATACTTTAAAGTACTTGTATAGAACACTTCAATCATCTCATTTCAGAGCTGAATAAGTTATGTGCACAGCTTTCATACTATTTGTTACTTTCATGAAAGTCATCTTGATATCATACCATTATAATTTCTTTGGTCCACCTTTTAAGTTTATTAACCAAAATTAATCATAATATTTGAGATGGGGACTTCATTGAATTGTAAGGTAAACATTATATTTTCAGACTGGAATTTGAACTACCTGCCAATGAAAAATGAATTTTCTTTATCCCATTTTTCACTAACTACAAGATGGTTGCTGATATCATGTAGTACTAATATATTATATATATTCAGGTCCACTTTCTATGGGAAGAACACATGACCCACACTCACCACTTGAACCTCGTAGTAAAAGGGTGCGTCGTCTGAGTTCAGAAGAAGATACGTTGGACAAGGCAGAGTTGGCTTACTACACCCAGTCTCCTTCATCTTTGTCATCTCACACGTCTTCATGGCACTCTGATATCGACCACGGTGGGTTGGTGGCTCCCTACGCAGCTTCAGCGTCCGCAGCAGCAGCAGCAGCCGCGTCTAGCACCTTCCTCCACCCTCACACCCCCCCTCACCACACCTCGCAACACACCCTCGGTACTCGCTCTTCCTCTCTCTCACTGTCTTCTGGCTCAGCCACCTGTCTCAAGTCATTTGTCCACCACATTGGAGAAGGAAGTTTTATCATTGGCAAGCAAATTGTGTTGCTACAAAACTCAGGGTTTTGAATTTTCATAACTTGTATTTATAAGGTTAAATTTTAGCCAAAAGCTTTTAAAAATTTTTGTATTAATCTTAAATTTATTGTGGTATGATATATGAAAACAAGACAGGTGCTGTTCCCTACCTTTCCATTCTCTAGTTTAAACTTAATCTAGCACTACTTATATCTTTGCATTCTTTCTGACCTCTGACCTTTAGAAAGTATGGCACAAGCCCACTGTTCCTCATCTGTCTGACTTTGTAGTCTCTGATCAAATTCAGACTTGTAGCAAAGAGATGAGTATATTCTGCACAAGCTGCAACCCATCATGCTATATCAGTCTTTGTAGGTTATTTATGTTCACGTTGGAGTCATCTAGATTTTGATGATGAAAATACTTGTATCATACAGTAAGGTAATCTTTTTGAATCCTCACAGTAAAGTGAGTATTGCGTTCAGGGATGTTCTACGTGTGCTGTAAGACTGATTATGGGAAATGGCATTTTCCATATGTTCAGTTAGAGGGATGTATAGATCAAAATGGTGTACTGGACATTTGTGAGAATATGCTTGTTGACTATTCATTGTTCTGGGTTTGGTTTATGATCTCTCAGAAGCTAAATTCTTTTATTGGCTTGAAAATACTGTGAAATTGAGTAGTGTCACAGTAGGACATAATTAGATTTAGAATTTTGAGAATGAAGTGTACAATTAGAAGGTAGCTTGCTGATAGAATGCTTACCTATATCCATGATAGCATAGACTGTGGGTTTCTGAAAAGATTACATGTCAGTCTCGACAAACAACAACTGTTTATCAAAAGCGTTTGACTTAGAGTAATATCAGTTTTGGTAATACACAACTTCTTTGATGATTCAAATATACATTTAGATTTTCGGGTAATTCATCGTATTCACTAGATTTATGTGTGAATTTTGATCAGTAATGTTCATATATTATAATGGAGCTCCCTTGCCTGAATGCAGTCAAAATTGAATTAACAGAACCTCTATTAAAAGCTAAAAATGGGACATAACAATATCATGTTAACAATTTAATGTCAATACAAGAGAAAATGTTATAATGGTAATGACCTCTAAATATATGCTATATATTTTGCTAGTATATTCATTTGCTTTTTTATCTATTAACTTTTCATACGATAAATGGATTTACCAGTGTCAAAGCTTTGCCAATGATGAGAATCTCCCACTCTTTCTCCTCAGCTTTCTTGGTCTTTTGCTGGCTCTTTCATGTCCATGAAAGCAGTGTCTCTGCAGTTACCTTAAAGAATTTTGGGGCTTTTACTTGAATATTCTGTTATTCATTCCCTTTCCTTACACTACACTAATGTCACCTTTAAAGAATCCCCTAAACGGATTGTTATTCTTTATTGTCATATATGAACTGTTCAATAACATGAAGCAAAAACAGCTCTGATCATATACACAGTGTTTCACCATTTAGTAATACTATATCATCCTTAGGAAGTAGTATAATTTGAGTTTAAATCTTACCAGTAAAGCAAGAAAAGTTTCGAATCCAAGAGACTTTTGTGAGCTTTAGACAAGTTGGATGCAATGCTTTGGTTAGTTGGTGTTCATTCAGGCCTAGTGAGAGTGAGATTATAAAGAAAACTATTTCATTGATATCAATGCCAACTATAGTCACCTCTCACCGGTAATTGTCTTGCTGTCATTAACTATCAATGCAGTGCAGCATCTGGTGATACATAACTTTTTCCTATCATTCAGTGATTCTTGTTTTATTCCATACTCCTTGGATTCTTTTCAGGACTAGGCTAGCAATGCCTTGGTGAAAGTCATGGCAGGTATTTGGTTATGTACCTTTGGCTCGTGTTTCAGGCTCAGTAAAGTTTCTGAGCCTCAAAACCTTTTTCTGTGTCTGACAGCGAGCTTAAAGCTGTGAGATTATTACAAGGTAATTAGTAGAAAACCATGTGCTCAACCACAGTAGGACAGTTAGGCCCAGGTACAGTGAGGATGATAAAATCAGCAACTGCATAGCAAGCTTTAATCAACTGATTATAGTACAAGGGTTCCCCTGGCAGCACACCAAACATTTCATTCAGGAATGGGAAAAAATATTTTCAGTACTGTGCTTGTGCTGTAGACCCCATAATTCACCTTGTCAAGGGCAAAGCTTTAGTGCTCTGCACTGACAATACATGAATTTGCCCTTGGTAATATTAGTGCAGTGATATATGTTCTTTGGAATACTAATGGAATTTGCAAACAATTGAAAGTAGACACCCTGTTCAAATGTTGCAAAACCTCATGAATACATAATAAATTGCATTGAGTTAAAAGGGTACCTTAGGTAGGTGAATAGGTATCTATTAGTAACACAGAATTAATTGTGGAGGATTCAGAAAGTGTCATCTAGTTGCATAACAACACTGTTGTTTCGATAAAATGTCTAAACTCGTTTCATTTGAGTGGGTCAAAAGAAGTATAAGACATCTGGTATGTTTGCTTGAAAGCATACGCCATGTAATTTCCTACTAGAAGCTAAAGGTAAGATAATTTTTTTACTGGTGCTCTTCTCTTGAAAATAATTCCTATGTGATGAGTTAAGACACAGGCCATTGATAAAATAAACTTTTCAAAATGGAAGTCAGGGTGTAAGACGGGGCTATAAGGTCTTGAGTTCATTGAGGAGTAAGGAGACATCAAAGTCTGTTTGGGCAAAAATCGGTTTTATAGTTATGATTAGAGTGTACCCCCAATGAAGTGACCTCATGAAAGGTGGCTCTCCACTTGCGGTGGATTCATCATACTCAGAAAATGGGCTTTATTTCTGGTGAGGCCTTTTCTATTGTTTTCTAAATCCAGACTGAACAAACCAAGGATTTGCAAGCAGTTTCACAAGCCTATTCTCATTTGATCATGAATGAATCCCTTTAAGCATAGAAATGGAGACATGAGTACAAAGTTGCTTTGGTCATATGTGAAACTGTCCATTGATGGGCATTATTAATAAACATGGCACAGTTAACTGTTGGTGTGCAGTCGTTCATGTTAGTGGAGTTCATTCTGGTATATAATGGAATTTACTTCATAAAATATGTCAGGAAAACTTGAATGGTCTTGAAAGAGGGCCCTGAAGCATTCATATTCATGGTATACACTCTCAAAGCTCACAAAAATTTCTCCATTAATCAAAAGTCAGCCTCAAACAGATGCAGTGAGTTGGAGGTACCCAGGGTCATTTAAGACACCCCACTATTCACTTGTTCCAGACGAATTGTTCTCATAATGCTGGTAGATAAAGCAGCCTGAAGTACAAGCACACCAACAGTACAGGGATTAGGCAATAGGGGAAAACTTCACACTGTTTGTGGTTGACTGCCGATGGTTGTATCAGTGGTGATGGAAGCTAACGTGCTAATGTTGATGGATTTTAAGTGCCCTTGATGATCCTTTGTAGGACATTAAAGGTCTCGTACCTTCATGCTGTTTGGTCCTGAAAAGTAAGCATTCCATGATTCCAATGACAGTATGGAGGTGTGTGTGAGAGGAGAAGTCTTAGAGTAAATGTGAAACAAAAGTTGTAATGAAATGCAGCAGGGGAGAAGGGAACGAAGCAGATGGCTCGAGTGCGAGTTGTAATGAAGTGGATATGTTGGAAGTGGATTGCTTTAGGTATTTAGGAGTGGACATAACAGATAGAACCATTGGACTGCAGTGCGAGAGTATGTTCAGTTACTGGGTGCATTGAGTGTGTGGAGATGTTTGAAGGTCGAGTCTTGGACCTTGAATATCAAAGAAAGGAAGAGGGTAAATGTGTTGGAAGTGAAAAGGAGATTTGTGGTGTGCAGTGGGCTGAACTTGTAAGAAGAAATGTAATAAGCTCAATTTGATTAAGGAAGCTGATCAGGGAGTGCTGAAATGATTCATACATATGGAGTGGATGAGCAAAGATATGCTGATTAAGATGATCTGTGTGTAAGAAGTAAAGGAAGCAAGGGGAGGTGGGTGAGAGCTAGAATGAGATGAAAGTATGGAGTGAGAGATGCTTCGTAATATTGGGGCCTGAACATTCAGTAGGCTGAGAGGCATTCATGAGAATACAATGAATTGAATCAGTGCTGTATATGGAGTTGAGCTGCTGTTCATAGGCTGATCCAGGGCAAATAAGTGGTCGAGGTAAACCATGGAGTAGTCCCTGGGACTTGGGTTTGGATGGTAGGAGCTGGTTTCAGTACATAGTACACAACATATATGGTAAACGAGTACATTGGAGCCCATTGTTCTTTTGTTTCTAAAGCTGGTTTGCTAAGGTCAGAAAGGAATTAATTATACTCACTATTTTACAACTCAAGGACCCCTTTTTTGAGACTCCTGCAGCTTTAAGGCTGCACTCCATGCAAGATCAGGGAGCTTTCATGTATAATGCTTTGAACCAATCAGAGCCTACTGCATGCAATCAAGCCCCACACTCTGTTTCATGGTTTACTTGACTGCTTCAGCCCACTGACATCATATGTATCTCAAGTACGCATCTCAACCCCATGAATACTTGGGCCCTGACACCTCAAAGCTATCATCGTGATCTTTGCTTTTTGCTTCATCCTTCCACATATGACAAACACATTTTCCATCTGTTTTTCTTTAAGTGTCCTCTATACATATCCAAGACTTTTCAACACACTGTGGTAAGCAATCTCATTCAGACTAGACATGCTATCATGCCTTGTATAATGAACTTTCCTCATGTCACATATCTGCAATTATTTCATTTCATACACGTCCATTATCTTGAGGTTAGGGCCCAGGACTCACTTCCATTCAACACTTTCAGGACAAAAATTCCCTCAGACATAACCTTCTTTACCCTGATTGATACTTAACCCTCTTCTTTGCATAAACTCAGGGAACTGATGATCTCAGCCCCCCATCTGTACCTTATGTCAGTCCCATGGTTCCATCAGCTGCTATGTACACTCTCCTAGGTATCAAAATCACTCGTATTGATTTTATTCACTTATCATTACCGCTGGAGCAATTTCTATGAGAGTCCTATGTTACCCAGGTCCTTTCCTAAGGCTCCTGCAGCCCAACGTGGCAGTACTTACAGTAGTAGTTAAATAAAGATGCCTTTGGAGTGGGAAGTTCTTAGTGGAGGCAGTATCCATGATAAAGCCTTGCTGAAGGAGACACTTCATTTGCAGTGTAACCTCAAGCAGGTGCAGTCAGATATATACTTGCTTGCCTTCAATCCATTCCTAGTGCCACCCTCCCCATAGGAAACAGTATCAATACCCCGTTTCAGCAAGGCAGCATCAGGATAACTGACAAAAAAGGCCACATTCGTTCACACTCAGTCTCTAGCATGTATGAAAATGTACATTTGTATTTATGTATACATGTGTATGTGTAGATGTATATGTAAGTGAATGTGTCTTTTCTTCTGTTTCCTGGCACTACCTCATTAACACAGGAAACTGCGATGAATGGACTGAACCAGGACATGTGAAGCATCGGGTAAACCATGGAAAGGTCTGTGGGGCCTAGATGTGGATAGAGAGCTGTGGTTTTGGTGCATTACACATGACAGCTAGAGACTAAAAGTGGCCTTTTCTTTTTTTTTGCCTGTTTTTCTGGTGCTACCTCACTGAAGTGGGGGTTAGCGATGCTGTTTCCTGTGGGGTGGGGTGGTACTGGGAATGAATTGAAGGCAAGCTAGTATGAATATGTACATTTGTATATATGTATATGTCTGTGTATGTATATGTATGTGTATGGGTGTTCACTATCCCTGGGGATAGGGGAGAAAGAATTCTTCCCACGTATTCCCTGCTTGTCATAAAAGGGGAGGGAACTGGGGGCTGGAAATCCTCATCTCCAGTTTTTACTTTTCTTAAAGAAGGAACAGAAGAGTGGGGTGGGTGAGGATTTTCCCTCTATGGCTCATTCCTCTGTTCTCAACACTACCTCGCTAATGCAGGAGATGGTGAATATGTACGAATGGGTGTTCATGTATACATGAGTGGATGGGTCTTTCTTCATCTGTTTCCTGGCAATACCTCGCTGACATGGGAAACAGTGATCAAGTTTGATAAATAAATAAGTAGATATGTATATTCTGCTGCTTGATAATGTTAATCTGTATTTTATGCTATTCTTGTCCTATTATGGTTGATATTTTTAGCATATTTTCTTTTGTTTGGCAGGTCCCCCATCGGTGCACTCACCTCATCTTGTGCACAGTGGTGGTAAAGTAACAATAGCTACTTCAGGTGCGCTACAGCCTGTAGTTAGAGCGCCATCTGTAGAGTCTCTGTCTAGTCACGAACAACACACACGTGCAGTTGTCTCGCCCCACCCACGAGAAGGTTAGAAGCTGGTCATCATCTTGTGTATCTGATTTGTACAATTTTCTATCTTAAAAATGTTGGTAAACAGGAATTATTGTAAATGAATTGTTTTTTTGCTTGTCAGTAATTGGTCATTTTTGGAGACATTACGATGGAAAACGAGTTAGGTTGTCAGAAGGGAGAATGTCTTCTTTGATGGTTTATAATTTGACAACCAAATCATTATAGCCTCCACATAGTGATCTTTAAACAGGTTTTCAAACCCAATTCTACTTTACAACCATCGTTGATTTCTCTTTGTCTCCTCCCCTTACTCCTGCTTGTTTTGCCTTCTCACATTTAAGAAAGATTAATTTTATATAGAGCCAACAGGAGACAACTGCATAGCTTGTGTGGCAGTGACATTAACACATTCAGGTCTTTGGTTTGTTTTAATTGTGGCTGTTGAGCTTTTAAGTGTGGATTTTTGGTGTAGATATTGAAGGTAGTGTAGAAGTTTGGAAGATTCTGCATGTCACCATGCTCAGTGAAAGAAATTATATTTTAGCTTAAAGTACAACCTTGCCTAGTCATTTTCCATAAGATAATTTAATGATCATTAACCTCGAATAAAGCATTAAAGTTCTTATCTGTTATTACTGGGCCTCACTGGAAGGAGTGTAAAGGATTTATAGGAATGTGTATGTGTGTGTGCTTGTCTGAGGGAGGGAGAGTTAATCTCACTTTCCTTGGTCACTTTCTCTCCTCCTTAGCCACTACCCCAAGTATTATTACCTCCCTTCAACATAGTAGTAGTTCTGTATTATTAGTACTAATATCAATATTTTCCTTAGCAGTGTGTTGCATGTAATTCTTTGTTTTTATTTATGGTAAGGGAATTGAACTTTTAGGACCCTGTCAGTTACCTTTGATCATGCAGTAAGTAATGAAAGGGTAAGAGAGATGTGTGGAAATAAAAAGAGTGTGGTTGAGAGAGCAGAAAAGGGTGTGTTGAAATGTTTTGGACATATGGAGAGAATGAGTGAGGAAAGATTGATGAAGAGGATATATGTGTCAGAAGTGGAGGGAACAAGGGGAAGTGGGAGACCAAAGTGGAGATAGAAGGATGGAGTGGAAAAGATTTTGAGTGATCGGGGCATGAACATATAGAAGGTGAGAGGCATGCAAGGAATAGAATGAATTGGAACAGTGTGGTATACCGAGATCGACGCACTGTCAATGGACTGAACCAGGGCAAGTGAAACATCTGGGGTAAACCATGAAAAGGTCTGTGGGGCCTGAATGTGGACAGGGAGCTGTGGTTTTGGTGCATTACACATGAGAGCTAGAGACTTAGTGTGAATGACTATGGCCTTTTTTGTCTGTTTTCCTGGTGCTACCTCGCTGAAGCAGGGGGTAGCAATGCTGTTTCCTGTGAGTGAGGAATGGGATGTATTTATGGAAGTAGTGATGGCTTGTGCAAAAGATGCATGTGGCCTTGAGAAAGGTTGGCAGATTAGAATGAGTGATGGGTGGTGGGATGAAGAAGTAAGGTTGTAAGTGAAAGAGAAAAGGAGGCGTTTGGACGATACTTGCTGGGAAGTAGCACATATGACTGGGATATGTATAAAGAAAGGTGCAAGAGGTGAAAAAGAGGGCAAATGAGAGTTGGGATGAGAGAGTATCATTAAATATATAATGTTCTCTGCATTCTTTATTTGTTCGTATAGGATGACAGTCATCCACCACTGTACAATGTCAGACTAACTTGGGGAGACCCGGTCTGATAAGAACTTTTTTTGGTGCATCTTATAGCTTGTTATATCAGACCTTCATTGGCTATATAATTGTTAATTGTCCAGTATATCTAATGATTGTCCAAAGTCATTTGTACTTGGGATGGGCACTCAGTACATGTGCTGTATGTACTTTATCTGTAAATGTGTATGTACTGACTGGTATGTACGGTAATCCAAGAATCCAACACTTGATATATTATTTATTTATTTATTTTGCTTTGTCGCTGTCTCCCACATTAGCGTGGTAGCGCAAGGAAACAGACGAAAGAATGGCCCAACCCACCCACATACACATGTATATGCATACACGTCCACACACGCAAAAATACATACCTATACATCTCAATGTATACATATATATATATATATATATATATATATATATATATATATATATATATATATATACACACACAGACATATACATATATACACATGTACATAATTCATACTGTCTGCCTCCATTCATTCCCGTCGCCACCCTGCCACACATGAAATAACAACTCCCTCCCCCCGCATGTGCACAAGGTGGCGCTAGGAAAAGAAAACAAAGGCCACATTCGTTCACACTCAGTCTCTAGCTGTCATGTATAATGCACTGAAACCACAGCTCCCTTTCCACATCCAGGCCCCACAGAACTTTCCATGGTTTACCCCAGAAGCTTCACACACCCTGGTTCAATCCATTGACAGCACATTGACCCCGGTATACTACATCGTTCCAATTCACTCTATTCCTTGCACGCCTTTCACCCTCCTTCATGTTCAGGCCCCGATCACTCAAAATCTTTTTCACTCCATCTTTCCACCTCTGACACATATATCCTCTTGGTCAATCTTTCCTCCCTCATTCTCTCCATGTGACCAAACCATTTCAAAACACCCTCTTCTGCTCTCTCAACCACACTCTTTTTATTACCACACATCTCTCTTACCCTATTACTTACTCGACCAAATCACCTCACACCACATATTGTCCTCAAAACATCTCATTTCCAGCACATCCACCCTCCTCCGCACAACTCTATCTATAAGCCACCCCTCACAACCATGTAACATTGTTGGAACCACTATTCCTTCAAACATACCCATTTTTGCTTTCCGAGATAATGTTCTTGACTTCCACACATTCTTCAACGCTCCCAGAACTTTTGCCCCCTCCCCCACCCTGTGATTCGCTTCCATGTTCCACACGCTGCCAAATCCACTCCCAGATATCTAAAACACTTCACTTCCTCCAGTTTTTCTCCATTCAAACTTATCTCCCAGTTAACTTGTCCCTCAACCCTACTGTACCTAATAACCTTGCTCTTATTCCCATTTACTTTCAGCTTTCTTCTTTCACACACTTTACCAAACTCAGTCACTAGCTTCTGCAGTTTCTCCCATGAATCAGCCACCAGCGCTGTATCATCAGCGAACAAAAACTGACTCATTTCCCAAGCTCTCTCATCCACAACAGACTGCATACTTGCCCCTCTTTCCAAAACTCTTGCATTCACCTCCCAAACAACCCCATCCATAAACAAATTAAACAACCATGGAGACATCACACACCCCTGCCACAAACCAACATTCACTGAGAACCAATGACTTTCCTCTCCTACATGTACGCAAGCCTTACATCCTCGATAAAAACTTTTCACTGCTTCCAACAACTTGCCCCCACACCATATACTCTTAATACCTTCCACAGAGCATCTCTATCAACTCTATCATGTGCCTTCTCCAGATCCATAAATGCTACATACAAATCCATTTGCTTTTCTATGTATTTCTCACGTACATTCTTCAAAGCAAACACCTGATCCACACATCTTCTACCACTTCTGAAACCACACTGCTATACTGCTCTATACTTACTAGAGCTCTTAGTAGTAGTACACTTTTACAATATCTGTACAGTATTGTAATACTTATGGGGGTAGAAGTGATTAATGGTGATGGAGTTGGAGGCGTAGCTGATTTCTTTCCCATTATACTGTAGTACATACTACACTTCTGTACAGTTCTGTATTACAATACTTTTAAATCTCCACAACTTAATACAATGTTTACAATGTACTGTACCATACAGTCGTATTTTTTAATTAACAGCCTCACAAAGACTCTAAATTGATGAGCCTCCAAGAAATCCAATTTCAGTTTCCTCCAAATTCTTGACAAAAATTAACCCTTAGAAGCCATGATGCTAACAGTAAAGTCAGTATGAAAGCAAGACACCACAAAAATGTCACTACAAAAGAAAAAAAGTGAATTTTTAAAAAGTATCACAAAGGACAGCATGTGGGTTAATAGGTGTGGATAGTTTGGGCAACAAGACAAGACTGCCCCAACACCTAGAGTAGCTAGAGAAAAAAACTAGTCTGAATTAACCTGTTTGAAACCTTTGTTCCAATGTTAAAAGTTTCTGTTCTGCTGCATCAGTCATCATTTTCTGGGTCTGTTGCCCAGCCACTATTTTCAGTAATTTCTGTACTTGGTATTATGGGGATTTCCCCTTAATCAGTAGCATCTAAGACATCTAGAATAGTCCCATCTGAGCTCTTCTGCTCTTTGATCATTTTGCCTTCAATGCTGTAGTCGCATTGTACTTATGATCCATGTGTTTGTGACTATGTGTATGGTAGGGAAGAAGTTTTGTGCTTATATATATATATATATATATATATATATATATATATATATATATATATATATATATATATATATATATATATATATATATATATATATTGCATGCTTGTGTGTGTGTAAACAAACACACACACACATTTGACTGCCTTGTGTTATTCCACAGTGTTGCCGCCCATGTCATTAAGTAGTACAGTCATGGCTGCAGCACCAAGCTACTACCATGAGGCAGCCCCACCCTCACCCACAAAGTACCATGAAAATGGTCATGACACATTCTCAGACTTTGTGACACTTGTCTGTCAGGAAGCTCAGAATACACAACACACACAGGTAAGGCATGCTTCTTTTTAACAATACTGTTAGACATTGAAAAGTGAAGTTATTCACAGAAGCCAGTCGAGAGGGTCATGTCTTCAGCTTTATAAGGGGAATATTTTAGTAATCTAATTAAAAAAGTAACCTCTGTTATCAGTGGTTTTAATGTTGTATTCAGTATTTTCATAAACATTTGTCAATCTTGGATGGGACAGTATATTTACCAAAATCAGTTCACGTTTGGTTATATTCCAAAACCCTTGCAGGAGTACATGTTTTATCATAAAATATTTTCGTGCCTATGCCTTGTCACTCTTTATGTACAGGTTTTTGACATGCTTGAAGTAGTCTTTTCCATATGCTAACTTTCATATTTTCCTGTATGTAGTTATTTTATATACAGCACACAAGATCTCTAGCAAACCCAAAGAATGAGGATTTTATGAATAACTGAATATCTGAAAAATAAAGGACAGGCAGTTTTGATTTGTGCAATTTTTGGTCATTAATTTTATTTTTACATGAACTTGTTCATAAACAATCGTTCTGTGATATTATGTATATTAATAAGAATTTACTCATATTTGTTCTATTCCTTGTGTATTATATGTTTTTATTTAATTATTTGTAAAACACTTGCCTACCATAATGAAAGAAAAGCTTTACCATGCTATGCACCACCTATGCATAGAATATCAGTCATTATAATGCTGAAAATTACAAAATAAACTGTAAGTTTGTATGGTGTGAACCAGGGCATATGAAGCGTCTGTCATAAACCATGGAAAGGTCTGTGGGGCCTGGATGTGGAAAGGGAGCTGTGATTTCGGTGCATTATACATGACAGCTAGAGACTGACTGCGAATGAATGTGGCCTTTTTTTGTCTGTTTTCATGGCGCTACCTCACTGAAGCAGGGAATGGCAATGCTATTTCCTGTGTGATGGGGTAGTGACAGAAATGAATATGTACATGTGTATATATGCATATGTCTGTATATGTTGATATGTATATGTGCTTGTATGGGCATTTATGTATATGTTTGTGTATATGAGTGGATGGGCCATTCTTTATCTGTTTCCTGGTGCTACCAAAACAGTTACTAAGTATGATAAAATAAATATACAATTGTATTTATTCATACTTGCTCGCCTTCGTTCATTCCGGAGCCACACATTCTCTACCCGTCATGTGTAATGCACCAAAACCACACGTCCCAAAAAAGTTGAATTTTTACTCAAAAATTTCAATGGTTCATATCCCCTTTTTTATGTAACCATTCATCACTGTTAGTATCATCCACATTGACCAAAAAATGTTGATACCAGTACTTAGGCAAAAGTTGTACATCACTTCTTTACATCTAAACCTTGCTTCAACTCTCAAAGTTACCTTCCTGACTACTCTGTCCATAAACATATTTAATGGAAATGATGTCATTGCACATTCCAGATGCTGACCCATCTTTACTGGAAACCAGTTATCCTTCTCTCTCTTTACTCACTCACATACCCCATTTACTAAGTAAAATCTTCTAATTGCACTTATTGGCTTTTTCCCATGCCATATATTCAAATTTTTTTATCCAAAAATACCACAGAGTAAAGAGGGTAATGTTGTATAATCTCATTGAACATACTTGGAATTAGAATTAAATACTGGAGATGAAAAAATGTATGGAACCAAGAAAGTCTCACAAAATGCGTGACAGAAAGCCTTTTAAATTGGCTTACCCAAGTGGGATTTCTGACAGATAGTTTGAAGGAAAACTAATTGAATGATGGAGGGTATAGAAAAAGGTAGACTACAAAAGAGGTAGACAGATCTGTGAGAGAACCAATAAAGGTGAGAGGTATTACAGATGAATAAGCTACGGTAGTGATTAATGGAATGTGTAGCGGAAGCAGTTGTGGTGTGAGGGTGTAGGTGTAAATTGAGATAATTTTTTGCTTAGTGAATGAAAGTCACACAGGGTGAGCATCTAGATGGTATGATAGTGGATGCATCAGTTCACTTTAGCTCACTGACCATGAATATATGTGTGAGTCAAGATGTACTGATATGCAATTGATCAAACACATGTTAACGGGAACAAAGCATAAATTTCATAAATTCGTCTTTTGATAAGCATGCGAATGTATTTAATGTTTGTTTTACTTCTTCATGCAGCAAGCATCTCCACCGGGGGTTGCTCGCAGTCCAACAAAAATTCAGGGAGGATACTACACGACTGGTTCAATGCTTCCACCACCACCACCACCACCCATGGCAAGACCGGTAGCTATCATCAGATCCACAGGTACACATTTTTTGTTATGCTATTGGTATTGTCCTTATATTGTACCATTTATAATTACATATAAAGTGCCATTACGTCAAGCTGTTCATTATTTAGATGGGGCTTCTTGTGCAATGATATTGAGAATTAATCATAGGTAAATGGTACATAGCATTCAGTAGACATTGCAATTTGTTTCTTAATTTTTTTTCATACTATTCACCATTTCCCACGTTAGTGAGGAAGAGTTAAGAACAGAGGACTGAGCCTTTGGGAGAATGTCCTCACTTTGCCCCCTTCTCTGTTTCTTCTCTTGGAAAATTAAAAATGAGAGGAGAGGATTTCCAGCCCCCCGCTCCCTTCCCTTTTAGTCGCCTTCTACAACATGTAGGGATACACAAGTGCATGCACATGAGTAGGAGAGATGGCCAGAGAGCGTTACTGGACCACATGCCAGCTGACAGGCATGCGAAAGAGAGACACTTGTCCTTCCTTTCTTGGCATAATGAGATATCATGAACATATGTATTATTATATAACCCCAAGGACACCTTCATGAGGGGTTCCTGCAGCTTCAAGGCTGCATTGCAGCCAGCAGCAGGGAAAGAATGGACTCCATTGCATTTAGAAGTCCTTTGACAAGGTTGCATCCTGATGATACAACCTTGCTGAAGGTGACTTTTCACAGGCAGCATGACCACAACCAGATGAATTCCTGCAACTTTGTATATTTATACAGTGTTGGCAAAAAACATTGTTCTTTCTCTCTCCATATACTTTCAAAAAGGCGATATGTGGCTAAGGTTTATTGTAGTTACAAGCATATGGTGTTCTCAGGGTGAAATTACCATACACGTGGTTTTTGAGACAAGTGTTTACCAACAGTGTGAGTGCCAGCAGACTGCTTCAGTGTGCTTTGGGCTATGTCAAGGGGAGAATGTCCTTTCTCTACTCTTCCTGGCTGCCTCTTTATTTCTTCCACCTTTGCTTCAGGATGGTTGGCTCTCACCTTTCTGATGAGGAGAAAGCCAGAATGCTTGCCAGGAAGCAAGAAAATGTGAGTTTAGTGAGATTTCTAGTTACACAGGGTGCTCAGAACACACGATCAGGCAGCTGCTTCCTGCAATACCTCATTTTTGCCCCGCCTCATTCTGGAGATCAAGACCCTGTTGATCCAAAACTTGAATCTAAGATACTTCAGGAACCTTACCAGTTCCATGCCCAGACATCTTGCCAAAGGAGAGATAACAAAGTACTTAAATGCAAGTGTGACATCACCTTTGAAAATGTATGAGGAGGTGAACAAGGTGTTTTATGGACACCATTTGTATATTTATTTTCTTATACTTGATCGCCTTACCTTACCTTATCTTCCTGCCCCAGGAGTCCCTTCTGTCTTTATGAGGCTCCTGCAGCTTTCAGGAAACTGGCCACATCCACTGGTCAAGACTGCAGGTGTTGTGTGTCTGTCTGCAGAAAGTGCAAAAGAGCAAGGGCTTGGTGGCTTCACAGCAGTTGCATTGTGGGCATGAAGGGTCATGGGATATGTTGAAACCATTTGTAGTGCTGAAGTAAAAAGTAAACAGGACTACTCATTTGTCTGGGGAGTGCGGTTTCTTATGGGCATATGTTTTGTGGGTTGGAGTTTTAAGGCCGAGTTAGGAGGTCATTTGTATAATGCTTGCTGGGTTATTTCACTGTATTTGTTTGTCACTGTTCTTTCTGTTGGGTATGGGCAGATCTCTGAATAGAGATTACTGAAGTGCTTGGGAGGCAGATATAAGACTAGAGTTGAGTTATAATGAAATTTGTTGCAAGCTGTTTGCTCTGGTACATGACACCTAAACTGGAATATGCTTCCAAGATCAGGTTACCACACTTCAAAGAAGTACAAAGGTCTACATGAGAGAGTCCATGGGAGATCAACAAAAGTGTTACCACAATTTAGGGAACCTAGCTACAGAGAAGGGCTGAATATAACAGAATTCCTCAACATAAGGAGAGAAGAGTACGGGATGAACTTCACTCATCATTCAAGTTTCAAAATCAGCTTGTCATTAGTAGGTTAGTGGATAATTGGAACAGACTAAGTGTTGCAATGGTGAATTCTGGCAGAACAAAGAATTTTGAAAGCTGATGGTAAAGGTAATGAGATCGGGGCCCCACGGTTGTATGAGTGAAAACTCTCTCCCTGTTCTGTATAACTAGGCAATGACATACGCGTGTATTACTACAACATAAGTGTTGTAGTAATGCTGTTGCTTTGAAGGTAAGTACCCTTTTCTTTATTTACATATCAGATATTTCTTTCTAGTTAATATACCCCAGTGCATTGTTAAAGGTTCTGTTGATAAAGTATCTGTGAAAAACTTTGTCTGCCTCCCCATACATTTTCAAAGGCGATGTCACACTTACATTTTAGAACTCTTGACACCTCTCCTTTGGCCCTGATTACCACCTGCAGACGTGGAGGCATGGAAGTGGTATGGTACCTGAAGTATTTTAGGTCCATATTTTGGGTCCATAGGGTCTTGATCTCCTGGATGAAGTGAGGCACTGATGAAGTGCAGCAGGAAGCAGCTGCCGGATCATGCATTCTAAGCGTCCAGGGCGCATAGAGATCGCACATGTACCCTTTTTTCTTACTACCAGGCAAGAATTCAGGCTTTTACCTCCTCAGAAAGGTAAGAGCCAACCATCTTGAACACAGATGGGAAAATACAGCAGCCAGGAGTGAAATTCCCAAGATGAAACGTTACCCAGAAAGAACATCCTTTCCTGAAGGTAGCCTGAGGCACACGTAGGCAAGTTGCTGTTGCTCACACCATTAGAAACGCTGGTCTCAGCAACCATATGTATAACAATTTCAACCTAAGAACGTGATATGCTTGTATCCACAATGAATCTTAGCTGAATGTTGCCTTTGAAAACATTGGGGTGGGATTTTTTTTTTTTTTTTTCTTTTTTTTTCAGACACTGTGTATTGATATCAGACTTATATAATGCAAGGCATCAGTCTTATGACTATATGAATTTTAAATTGAGAAAATCAGTTTAAAGCTTTCAAACTTTCCTTCTGTGCAACACTGACACCTGTCCTCTGGCAGGGCCATTCCTTCTTCCTGCCCCTATTTCTAGGTGATATGTCAAGGTTTCTTAAGAACAAGTTTCAGGTTTCCACCATAACAGACCCAGTATTAGTGAATTGTGTATGCAATACAGGGGCAGATGAGTACTTTGATTTTAGAATTTAGTTCATATAGCAACTACCATTAGTTGTCATTACATACACACCACTTTTCAATCGTTACTATCCTGCTTGTTTAGTTCTTTTTGGGCATTATCTTGGGAAAGAAATCTTGTCAAGAAGCATAAAGGAAACTTAGTTTTTACTGTCTAGGTATGACTTTTTTTTTTTCCCCCCAGAGTACCACCCACATACTCTATCTCCTGCATGATGGAAAAGGTGACTTAAGACAGGCAGGAGAAAGGGGAATGAAATCTTCAGTATTGTTCATTTTGAAAATTAGGAACAGATGAGTTGGATATTTCCTCAAGGGCTCAGTTTTCTGCTCTTGAAGCTTCCTCAATGAGGTGGGGAACAGGTAGGGAAAAAATGTTTTAATATGATTAATATGCCATTTTTTCCCCTCAGCTGACTTGGCACACAGTGGTAGTGTCTCACCAGGTCCAGTTTCACCACCACATTCAGCTGCCGGCAGTAGTGGGGATAATGGTAGCTCTATTCTGCCTGATGTGTCACCTCCTGACCGTAGGGATGATGGCCTTAGTCCACCACCCCCAGCCACATCAGCACCACCAGTTTCACAGGTACTGAGAGGCTCTAAAGACACGTTTGAATTTCCTTTTAATTCTGTGTTTTATGTGGTTGCTGTATTTGTTTCTAAGTAAATTCAGAACAAAATTACTGAGCATCCTTTTTTGCTTATGTAAAGCATTACTCTACTGATGATACTTTAGAGCATATGCAGTTAAGTTTGGAAAATCAGTAAATTAGTTTACCTTGTTGAAATTTAGGTCGTCAGTTCAAGATTTTCTACCTTGCTCCAATAAGCATCAGTACCCACTTGTTCTGATTTTTATTTACTTTGTTGCCTTGTTGCATCATGATTTCACTTTACTGAGGCCAAAGATAATTAAGGGTGTATTAATGAGTACACAGACATCCATGGATTGCTTGTTCAACAGTATTATACACTGCTTTTAAGAATGGGAGATACACTGTTCCTTTATTCAGACACTAATGATTTCTTATGCAGAGAACATTTATTACTTTTCTTGGTGGAATTGAGGCTAAGTTTATCAATTTGTTGCATAGTAAGTATACTAAGTTTTTTAATCTTGAAGAGTGCTGTAGAACAAAAGACAATAAGTTTTTTATATCAGGTAAATATTATTGCATTTTTTGTGAATTTCAAGAAAATCCATTTTGAACTGCAACTTATTTATGTATGTAATAAAGCATAACTGATAAAAACTTAAGTTCGTACCAAGAAAAGTTTGGCAGAAGTTCTTTGTGTAGCAACTATTTGTATTAGTTTTTGTTTTCCCCACTCACCTTATAATACAAGGTAATGTGAAAACAAACTTGCCTGGAAATGCTCTTGTGTCTGATGCAGCAAATTGCCTTTGGATGATTGTCATGGTTTGGGTAACAGTAAGAACTACATTTCAGATGCCTTATGGAAAAATTATTTCTATTTATTTATTATGCCCAGCTATGATTTTTAATATTTGGTAACTTTTTGTTTGAAAATGTGCATTCACCCTAGACTAGATATTGCTGTGTGCCTTCAGCATGAAGTCTTTTTGGACCGTCCATTAGTTATCAGCAGTTTGTTATTATTTGTTAATAAATAAATTTTCAATGTTTTCAACTTAAATGAAGTATATAAGCCACTGCTTTATGCTTCATAGGCTTATGTACTGGATTTCATTTATCTTCTGTAACCCTCAGAGCTTTTAATGAATGATAGTGTTTAGTTGTCCAAGCAGAGCATATAGTGAAACATTATTTTTAATTGATTTCAAATAACTGATGGGCGGTCCCCATAGATGTTTGTGTGTGACGCTAGCTTTGGAGGTGTGCGTATGTATCGACAGGACGGTCCACTGCGGCTAGCCATCACCAGCCGCCATGATCCCCCCTCTCACTCCTCACACCACCACCACCACCACCATCAGCACGGGCAGGTGGGTCTTGGCTTGATGTTCATAAGTGTAGGCATGATGGACAGCAGATCTATATGATAGTGACAACTGTCATATTGAATAGGATTAACATACTATGAGGAGTTAGCCTTGATCACAGCATGGCAGAGTATGGTATGAGCATTAGCTTCTTCACAGGGTGAACAGTGTAAGACCGAAATAAAAATGAGTTAGTGCATGGCTAGATTACATCAAATATGGGACTGATGAAACAGTTACAAAGTACTGTAGAAGAATACAGAATATACTAGTCCTTCCATATTTTGCAACAGTTAATGCACATGCAATGAGTTAAGGAACTTTTACTTTGAAAGTTTTATTTGCTTTAGACCAGGTAAGCAGGTTGTAGATTTTAAAGTGTACATTAAACTTGTCCAGATCAGCCTAACTGTAGAGTTTTCTCATTTAGCTACAGATAACTTAATATTTCAAAACTTATGAAGCAACAGAATATGATTGAATAGGAATGAATCAGTAGAAAAAGAAATGCACTGCACATCAACTGAAACACCTGTTGGTGGAACTGACAGAAGACCCTGAACAGTTTTTGTTGTATGGTAAAGTTTGTAGCATCTCTTGGCTGTATCATACCTTTCTCCAATTAGCAGTCAACTCCATTCTTACCTTGCTAGCAATTATGTAATTGGGAACTAATAGATTGGTAGAGAGTTAGATGTGCATTTTGTGGTGGATCTGTACCACTGAAAATTCTTTGCTTACATACATGAATAGAAATGCAGTACAATCTTAGGGATAAACAGTCTGTAACTGGGTTAGGTGATACTGTTTCAGTTTGGCCAGGTGGATGATAACCAAGAGCAGAAAGCTTTCACCAGGTTTGAACATACTGAAAATCTATTAGGTTTGAATTAGAGTATTATATATTGCATGATGTCATGGCTACATAGTATTGGAAATCCACTGGTCTTTAGTAAGGCTCTTTGTCACTGTTTGGATGTTATATTCAGGCCTTTACTATTCAATCTGATACCTTGAATACCATAAGAGACCCAGAAAATTTGAGAATTGTTTTCCATTAGCTCTGCTGAAAAGAGCTTTGTTATAAAAAATGATTCAAGAATCCCTCCTTTTGAAATACCTTCGTCTGATTAGTTGCTCTTTAACCGAGTGAACTCTCGGAAAAGTTTTGGATTATCTTTTGCTTTTCCAACAATACTTCTTTTTTTTTTTTTTTTAAATCTCCACTCGTGCACACACACACAAACATATATATATTTCATTTTTTATTTTACTTAATCGCTGTCTCCCGCGTTAACGAGGTAACGCAGTGAGACAGACGAAAGAATGGCCCAACCCACCCACATACACATGTATATACATACCTACACATACAGACATATATTCTTTCTTTCATACTATTCGCCATTTCCCACGATAGCAAGGTAGCGTTAAGAACAGAGAACTGGGCCTTTGAGGGAATATCCTCACCTGGCCCCCTTCTCTGTTCCGTCTTTTGGAAAATGTACACGTGTACATATTCATACTTGCAGCCTTCATCCATTCCTGTTGCCACCCCACCACACATGAAATAGCATCCCCTTCCCCCTAGTGCTACCGCGCATGCGAGGTAGCATTAGGAAAAGAAAAAAAGGCCACATTTATTCACACTCAGTCTCTAGCTGGTGTAAAGCACCGAAACACAGCTCCCTTTCCACATCCAGGCCCCACAGAACTTTCCATGGTTTACCCCAGATGCTTCACATGCCCTGGTTCAATCCTTGACAGCATGTCAACCCCAGTATACCACATCGTTCCAATTCACTCTATTATTTGCGTGCCTTTCACCCTCCTGTATGTTCAGGCCCCGATTGCTCAAAATCTTTTTCACTCCACCTCCAATTTGGTCTCCCACTCTTCTTCCCTCCACCTCTGACATATATCCTCTTTGTCAATCTTTCCTCATTTATTCTCTCCTTGTTTCCAAACCATTTCAACACACCCTCTTCTGCTTTCTCAACCACACTCTTTTTATTACCACACATCTCTCTTACCCTTTCATTACTTACTTGATCAAACCACCTCACATCACATATGTCCTCAAACATTTCATTTCCAACACATCCACCCTCCTCACAAACCTATCACAACCATATAACATTGTTGGAACCACTATACCTTCACACATACCCATTTTTGCTCTCCAAGATAATGTTCTTGCCTTCCACATATTCTTCAGTGCTCCCAGAACCTTCGTCCCCTCCCCCACCCTGTGACACTTCCGCTTCCTTGGTTCCATCCGCTGCTAAGTCCACTCCCAGGCAACTAAAACTCTTCACTTCCTCCAGCTTTTCTCCATTCAACCTTACCTCCCAGTTAACTTGTCCCTCAACCCTACTGAACCTAATAACCTTTCTCGCCCTTATTCACATTTCCTCTCAACTTTCTTCTTTCACACACTTTACCAAACTCATTCACAAACTTCTGCATCATTCCAATTCACTCTGTTCATAACTCTAGATTTTCCTGTGGTGAGCAACATTTGTAGCCCTGCCTTTTGGCAAAATAGTGGGACCAGTATATGGAAGTAGTTGGTAGGAGCATTTAGACAAGACCATTTGGTAGAAGTAGTAGGTAGGAGCATTTGATAGTAGTAGTAGTATGGAACATTAGGTAGAAGCAGTCAGTAGGAATGTTAAGAATGATATCTGCAAACAATGCACTAGATTTGCCCTCTGCCAGTATCATGTTAAGAGTGAGGCATTAAAGGCTAAGAAGTGGCACTGGAGTCCATGGGAAACCCCTTGAAGCAATTTCAGGAGGGAACAGGCATCAGAGATATAGATAGATAGATTAGCATATAGAGTTCTGTGTTGTACTAAAAGGTATTGGGGTAATACCAATTTCACTAGGTAGAATTACCCTGGTGTGACAGGTTACACTAGCTACCAGTAGATGCATTCGTTTTGGAGTCTTAGTCTTAATACTTTAACCCCCAGTTAGAGATCTTGAGCCTAACACGGTGATGGTATTACAGAATCCTGTAAATTACATTTTGCATGTAAAACATATTAGGTCTTTTGAGTAACTTACTGTGTTAAACAGTCATATAAGTCCAATTTTTGGGGGGAATCATTAAATGTTTTGGCCTTCTTTAATGTCGTAATTAAGCTTCACTTGTCAAGAGGATATCCCTGCAAAAGGAACATTTTTGTATCAAGGTAAGTCTTATGAGTTGGGGTTAACATATATCACCTAGGTCCACTTCTAAACAACCCTTCTGTTTCTGAACTTGAGAAGTAATGTCATGGCACCAAAGACCAGAGCTCATATGTACAAGGTAAGTGTTTTTGCCTTGGAAGGATGACATGTACCATATTTATAAATCAGGAACAAAGTTTGGATGTAGGAAGAATAATTTCAAATATAGGAAAAAATAACTCTTGATACATAAGTGTTTTAAAATATATTGATTCTTTTACTCTGTTAGATTTTTATTGCTTAAAAGTTTTTGGCATGCTGTTTAGCATTAATGGCTTTATTGGTAAGAGTTCTTGCATTCATGTTGGGGTGTCCTCTGTACAGTGTCCTTCTGGTACTTCCATTACTCTTTTTCTTAAAATCATTCATACCCTCATCTCTATCCTCTTGCAGAAAGTCCTCCACATGGCATTTTCATTTAACTTGCATTTTTCCTTCTTTTCATGAACTTTCTCTCCTTTATCAGATATATTCAACTTTCTACAGTACCCCATCATTTACACTGTTTCTTACATAACCTATTCCACCTGGAAGAGGGTCTTCCTAACGTTGAAATGTAAATATACGATGTAAAATAATGGAAAAATTATTAAGTATGCAAATTCTTAGGCGAGTTAAACAGTGGTACATAATTGGAAGTAGACATTGTTGTATGGTATTTGATTATTAATGTGGTAGATGGTAAAATGGATATTGTTTAAAGAAAATATACTTTATATCCTAGTCTTTATCTAGGTTTTTCGTGAATTGCAGATTTTTTCACTGGACAGTTTTATTTGATTATCTGCATTTGGTTTGATTCGATGAGAAAGACTTTGTAAATATCTGAAAAATCTTCCACCTTACATAGGAATGAATTCTTACCTCTTCTTTGTTTGTTATTATTATTAGTAATATAATTATCATTATTGTTATATTGAAACTCGAGGACCTCTTTTGATGTAGGGACTCTTGCACCTTCAAGGTTTCACAACTTTTAGTTGCAAGGAAATATGACTCCTTTGGAGTGAGAAATTCTTTAATTCTGCTCCCTCTTGTCAACAGATGAAGGTATTCTTTGCTGAAGGTGGCTTTTTACTCTTGGTTTAATGTTAACATAGGCAGGTGGAGTCTGGTTAACAACCATTTTTTCCATAATAGGTGTCAGTAAAACTTAGCTGATGAATACCTCAGCACAAGTGTGAACAACACAATAATAAGGATTAGTTTATCATTGTGGTGTAGATGATGTAACATAAGAAATGATAAACTTTCATCAACTTGCAGTGAGGCAATTACAGGAGTCTTCCTGTGGGAGGACTTTGGGCTGATGTAATACCTAGTAAATAAAGAGAAGACTTCAGTCAAAATATTGAAATTTGCTGTACGTTACAGTACAACTGCTCTTAAGTATAGGAACAAAGACATGATTATTTTCTCTTTTCTTTAACAATATGTTGGGCTTGAATTAGTGAATACAACACTAAGAGGCACATACATTTTCAGGAAAGGATCCATCAGTGGGCAGGAAAAAGTTTATATGAAATGTGGATGCTTAGCTACAGTTAAGTTTAACAGTGAATCTGACATTGGCTTGGATCAGTTCTTTGAGATTGGGATGAGTCAATCATATCGTCTTCATTCACAGAATTCTTTTTGTCTCACTTGAGTACTCTGCCACTTCTATTACAATATTGTCTTCAGATTTCCATATTTTCCCCAATAGCATGTATTGAAGTTAGGAGAGCAATATAAAGAGGTATGTACAAGGATAATGTATGAATACAGGTTTTGGTGTTGGCATTGCTTTAGTTGACTCAACTGCATGCAGTTTGGTTTGTGTTAACCATAATCTTGCTTAGATAAACCTTATGTTACAGTAATGAGCTTTTTATACTGAGCATGATGCTTGCTGTCAGGTGGTGAGGTTTAGTTTTCTTGTGTAAATTTAAACCAGTTTATTTTGTATGTACTTCTGTGAATTTTTGAAATAGAATGTCTTGCACAAGAGATTAATGCATCAGCTCTCAATATTGCACTAGAACACCTTTCCATGTCTTTCTTAATGATTGGTAAACTTATACTACAAGTCTGATGAAACCAAGCTCAGCCAGGCACACACTGACCACGCAGGTCTGTTATACTGTCATCCCTTCATCCTCTTATACAGAACATATATACCATATTGGCAGGTTTCTGTGGCTGTACATAAGTATTTTTTTCACTAAAAAAATGTTTTAATGGAAATTGTAGAAACTGAAAAGCTTCATAAGGTCAGCTAGTTCTGTGATACAACAAGGCAATACCATATATTTATTAGAGGTACTTGATTAATGGAGAACTTTATAGCTTTAGTTTAAGGATGAAACTAACTGATTTTTATCAAATCCTTCTGCTAAATGGTATTAAACTGAAGCTAATTACTTTTTATAAATATGAAATTTTTTAAAAATGATGGTACTATCTCTTTACAGCTGTTTACTTACTCCAGTATGAGCCCTGTAAGTGCCATGTCTGGAGTTATTTCCCCTACAAGCATGAGCTTGTTCACATCTCCCGGCACTACTCCTCGCACCACACCTCGATCGACGCCCCCTGTACCGCGATGGAATACTCCCTTCATCAATTTAGATGAAAATATGGATTACACAACCATGTCCACTTTGATGCCCACATTACCAGCTGATGCTACCTCGGCTCAGCTCATTGAGGATGGTACGTTACTCATTTATAAGCAGTACGTTACTTATTTATAAGCAATAAGTCACGAAGTTACTAAACAGTTTGTTGATATGAATGATGGCAATTTACTGCCTTTAAAGCAAAAGTACTAATAGAAGAATGAATGTATAACTTGTGTATAGAGATATGGATAGAAGGTAGTGGTTGGTATGCAGCTAGTGACTAGGGAGGTATGTTACCGGTACTACCCTCCTGGGAATTGGGTGGGTCAGTGAGGGCTGCATAGTGAGCCAGCACATCCATGGTTGTCAAGTTGCTTTCCTTTGACCCAGGTAGCTGTCTTTTCTTTCTGTCTAACCCACATGTGGACTGCTTGTATTCTGTCCACAAACATGCAATCCTAGACAAACACAACTCAAACAAGTTCTTCCTAACTCAAGATTTTTTGCTGTGAGAGCTATGCATTAGCCCTTCCTTTTGGTAAAATGTTAAGAGCAATAGATAGAAACTTTAGGTAGTAGTATTAGGTTGGAGCATTAGGTACAAGTAGTAGGCCAAAACATTAGGTTGACACATTAGATAATAGTTGGTGGGAACATTAGGCCACTGCAAACTGTGCTAGAGTTACCCTCTGCCAGTGGCCTGTTAATTGTGAGGTACTACATGCTAAGAAGCGGCACTGGAGTTCACTAGTCATGGAGATTTTATTGCTGTGGCCACCCCCTTGAGGGAGTTGAAGTTATGAAAAAGTTAGAGATATAGATAGATATGGATATGCTTTATCATTAACCCTCTGACAAAGTTCATTCCAAACTGAGAGATTTCATTCTTGGTATGGTGCACCTCAGGAATACTAGGTTTGAAATTCGTTGAATCGCTGTTATCTTCATGTTCTTGATTATGACGGGGGAAAAAGTACTTTATGGCACTTTATATGGGTTAAGGAAAAGAGAAAATGAAATACAGTGAAGATGAATGACCTTGGAAAAGTGGCCCATGTAGAGAAATAGAGAGAGAGAATGAAAGAAGAATGACATCAGGTTAGAGTGAGCTTAACTTGTGGAATGTAAGGTATTTAGGGAAGTAATGCTTAAGTGTGCAAGTGAAGTACGTGGGATATGAAAAGTGACGTGGATGTACAAGAATTGGCAGAGTGGTGGAATGAGAAAGTTAAATTGTAGTTAGAAAAAAAAATGAATTCTATAGTATAAGAGGAGTGCATGAACAGAATAAACAGAAAAATGAACAGCATACATAGTTCAAAATGCTGTGTGATAAAGTTCGATACATGGGACCCATGAGATGGCACATGCAACCTTAGCCCTAATCATGACCATCTCATTAATACTATATATCTTTTCTTTCATACTATTCCCCATTTCCCGCGTTAGCGAGGTAGCGTTAAGAACAGAGGAGGGAGTATCCTCACCTGGCCCCCTTCTCTGTTCCTTCTTTTGGAAAATTAAAAAAAAAAGAAAAGGGAGGATTTCCATCCACCCGCTCCCTCCCCTTTTAGTCACCTACGACATGCAGGGTATATGTGGGAAGTATTCTTTTTCCCTAGGCGAAGGGAGAATGATTTGGGTGGTATTGCAGTGGAATTTATTAAATAAGGGGGTGACTGTTGTTGACTGATTGGTAAGGATATTTAATGTATGTATGGCTCATGGTGAGGTGCCTGAGGATTGGTGGAATGCATGCATAGTGCCATTGTACAAAGGCAAAGGGGATAAGGGTGAGTGTTCAAATTACAGAGGTATAAGTTTGTTGAGTATTTGTGGGAAATTACATGGGAGGGTATTGATTGAGAGGGTGAAGGCATGTACAGAGCATCAAATTGGGGAAGAGCAGTTTCGTTTCAGAAGTGGTAGAGGATGTGTGGATCAGGTGTTTGCTTTGAAGAATGTATGTGAGAAATACTTAGAAAAACAAATGGATTTGTATGTAGCATTTATGGATCAGGAGAAGGCATATGATAGAGATGCTCTGTGGAAGGTATTAAGAATATATGGTGTGGGAGGCAAGTTGCTAGAAGCAGTGAAAAGTTTTTATAGAGCATGTAAGGAATGTGTATATCTGGGAGTGGATTTGGCAGTGGATGAAACCATGGAAGTGAGTCACAGGGTGGGGGGATTTTTTCATTAACTACACTATCCATAATCCTGAAACATCAAATTACCTCATTTTTACAGAGCGGTACTTTACAACAGTTGTCCACAGTGGAGATGCAACAGCAGCAGCTGCATCAACTGGGCCACAAGCAGCAACGGCAGGTACTGGTCCAGCACCAACTGCCCTAGATACCAGTCCAGGGGGTCATCCAGGTGCACCTCAAACACCCACCAAGACACAGTCCTCATAACCAGGCCAAATAGTAGTATGGTGTGTGTTGTCTCTGATCTCAGGAACAGTTGGGTCAGATATAAAGTGGTAGGTAGGCAGTGGTGATATGTCAGACAATGTCAGAATTAAAAAATACTGAAAAGTGCAAAACTATTGAGCAAAAAGCTATGTGCCAAATATAAACCAAAATGAAATAATTCAGGACAATACTTGAAAAAAAAAATAATATCCCTTTTCTAACTCAATTTATCCTTCGTAGACTTGCATCTTTACCAGGCATACTTGTCCTAGATCTGCATGGCAAAGCTCATGCATGATTTTAGGTTTTATAGCCAGCATAGCGTAAGTGAAATATTGAAGTGGACACCAGACATCTGTTACGTGAATCACAGTGCCAGCAAAGCAACATGCAATAAGTAAAGCAACATGCAATAAGTAAGTGCTTAATTGCTTTTTTTGCAAAGTGAGTAGAATTCATGGTTGTGCATTTTTAGTATCAAAAAAGTTCTTCCCATTTATTTACATCTGTATCTAGGTAACCAAATAAAATGGGATCAGATAAAGTATTATACTATGAGCTCATACAAGTTGGACCAAGTTCAGATGTGTTCAGAAAAAGCCTTTTTCTGAAGACTTTAAAGTTACTTTGTGTGCAACTGAGATTTATTCAAGAGGTGCACAGTTAGTGTATTAGAAAGTCATTCTAAGGGTGCAGAGTTACACAGTGCTCAGAAGGTCATTAGAGAGCGAAGTTGTGCTCAGGTCATTCAAGGGAGTACAAAATCATTCATTACTCAGAAGGAGGTTATTCTTTGGGGTACAAATTTGTGTAATGTGCAGAGTTGTCATTCACTTAAAATTTATAATGAACTTCGATCCTGGTTTGGTAGGAGTGAAATGATTTGTTACAGGAGTTTATTTTTTAAATATGGAGGATACTTAGCTTGTCTGCCGAATCTCCAGCATGCATTCAAGGCTATTAGGGCACTTGTATCCCATGCAGAGGAAATTTTGTTGATGTTCATGTTTATATCCTATATGGAATGTTTCTAACAGGTTCCAGGGCTTTGAGCTACTTGCATCTGTTGAGGCTGTAACCATGGCCCTGGCAGCCAGCTGAATGTACACTGTAGTAGAATAAGGTGCCCCAAGCTTTGTTTATAATTTCTACTTCCAAAGCAGGCACTCCTATTTTTCACTACAGTTCCCTCTTAAGAAATGGTTTTTCCAATTTAATGTATATTAAGTAATGAATTTTCAAGGATATCTAGTTTCCTTGGTACAGGTGAATGACATTAAGAAAAGTGTGTAAGATTTGACCTACATTACCTGAGCTACTTTTGTAACAAAACGTCTCTGAAGCCTTGCCTTTTAGATTATAACTACAATAGCAATACTGAATTGTAAATGTGCTATTAGTGTAAATAACCTCATTTCTGGTGCCATAGATGTATTGGATAAGGAAAGAAAGTGTGTGTGAGAGGAAGGCTTCAGCATCTATCCACGGCCAAGAGCACTGGTTGTACGTCCTAGTCACTCTGGCTGTGAGTTAGGGATAGCTCAAATTCATGTGCCAAAACTATGTCCAAAATGCTAGGGGTGTTCCACAAATTTTAAACTAGAACTAAGTTCATGTGGCTAATATGAACTGCCTTGTATGTAGAAGAAAGTTGCAATTTGAATTTGGTGTTATGTCCAATAATGGCAACAAACACCGAAGTTGAGCCTTTCCCTACATAGAAGAGTATTTAATTAGCAGGAAGAACTTGGTTACTGTACATTATGCAAACACTGGGTGCCGCCACAGTTGTGTAGCTCTGCGTGTTCTAGTTCCGTGCCTAGAGTGATGCCTGCTAGTATTTAGATGTACGCATGCTGTGATACATCAGGTAATTGTAGAGTTGTAGAACCATGACTTCCTGCGCATAGATAGGCAATTTTTACAAAGCCACAATTAGTAAATAGTGTCTTTGGCAAACATTCAAAATTTTGTGAAGCATAAATAAATGCTTGAAGTATCAAAGTTTGAAGGCAAACATTTTGCATATAGCTCTCTCTGGAAAACATCTGCAGAGTAATAAACAACAATAGTTTTATGGATTTGGTGTTACAAGTATACTTTCTGCTTCATGAAATTAGAAATGTAGCCTTCGTAGTTGTAAGCACAAGCACATGAGATTCTTGCAAAAGAGAGGTTTGCATTTGTGATGATTATTGAAGAAATCTTGTTTAAATTTTTACTCTTCTTTTTTAATTATACAGATTACAAGAGGCCTTTCTCATCATTTATAAAATGTCAGACTGTTCGATAATTCTCACAGAAGCATCCTTACTATCTTCTGGGCATCCACAACTAGCGAAATGGACTAAAATTAGAAAGTTGCTGAATTATTCAATAACTTTATCAGACTGGTCTGAGAAATATAAATAGGCATCATCTTTGAATTTAGATGGTGCATCAATAAGGTTTTTGTGAAGAAAAAATGCAAGTATCGACTTTTTGACATCATCTTGAGGTCTCAGTAATGTTGGCCACATTGCCATGTACGTTGACTCTTCCTGAGCCTTAGGCAAAGTATAAATACTTGCCCAGAGTTCATTTATTGCATAATATTCAATACCTTCAAAAGAAGGCTTTGATTCAGGTTATGGTGGTATGGTGCATTATATAACATCTGCTAATAGAATAATTTTGTATACTAATATATTTAGAAAGTTTAATAATGTACGGTTTAGTTAATATATCCATCCCATGTATGAAGACCAACTAACTGTTTAAGGGATAAGAACATCATTATAGTATTTAGATGGTGGTTAAGATATTGTCATGTGTAAATAGAGGACTATAGTTCTTTACTTTAATTCCAAGGAAGTCATGGCATATTATATGACCAAACATTTGACATGGCTCATGCTTTACAAATGCATAACCGTAGCCTTTTTCACTGTCACATAGACAGAGAAATGCCAGTATTTCATCAAAGAGAAAAATGTGCTTTACCAACTTATTTTTTCCTTTTTATCATACAAATATGGATTTTTGGTAATCGAGTTACCATGGAACTTTGGTAGGGTCTCCCTCTTTCCATACTTGAACTATTGATAGTGCTTGGAAAGAACATAATGACTTCCATGTTTGCAAGCCAGGCTTTGATCAGTATCATACCAATTTCCATGTGACAGTTAAGTATTAAAGTCAAACACCTTAATCATTCTCATGGTTACACTTCATTTCTGTAAGCACTGGATCAGCAGTCTTCACTTGGAAATACAGGCCCATTTGGGGCAATAGATAATATCATTCAGACCATGGTCACTTTCTAGAAGTACATACGTGCAGAATCACTACGCCAGAAGGTATCTTTGTACTTAAACATATAAACTTTTTTCGCTTCATAACTCATACAGCAAAAAGACTTTTTCCTGCGCTTGCGACTAATGAGTACGATCTCCCTTGGTTAATTGTTATATTTTTCTCCCTTTTGGGCTGCTCCATCTAAATGATACTGGATTATCACCACACTAAAGCTTAACAATTTGAAAAATCACATGGCCAACCAAACTTCTCTATCATGTCATTTAGACCATGGGGATTGTTAATCTGGCTTGATTGGAAATAGTATAATCACATAGTGGTGACTGGCTTTCTTGGTCAAGGATTTGGCATTGCCATAGAAGGGCATGAACACTTTTTGCACAGATTTTCAAGTTGTGCTGTAAACTACTTTTTCTGCAACAAGTCTGAGACAGATAATAGCCGTATATATCCTATACACCACCACACTGTCAGCCAACTTGTAACAGATGGTTTTTCCCACCCACATCTGTTTTTCACTAGCTGCAAATACTTCACAGTGACTATTTTCATACTGTCCTTCCAGCTCTCTCTCTGTCCACTTTTTGCACTATTACATGTTGAAAGTAACAACCACTGATCCAAAATTTTATTTTTCTTATTCATGCACCGACTGGGTGATTGGTCATAAATCAGATGATATAGGATGATGCTACTTTGAAAACTGGTATTAAATCTTATACATTTCTGTGCCTTCTTATGACTTTATTCTTATAACAGTATGATATTTTTCATCCCTAAAACCTTTGTATAACGGAACATATTTCAGATTGCAGATTAGTGGGGAAAAACCCTCAGTTTGTAGTTGAAAAAGAAGTGTCAAAATTGTGATTTTGACAGAATCTTTTATTGAAATACGAAACCAAGAGACACACTGACACAATCAGTTAAGATTTTACTTAAAAAACAGTTTTTCTCCTATAATGGGATTTACTGTATTTATGCAGGGGTATCTATGAGAACTGCAATCTAGCAATATTCTCCAAGAACTTTCAGGACATCATGTTTGCTAACAGATGCATGATAGAAAAATTAAGCATTTTGTTTGTAAGCCTAATAATGTTTGGTCATATGTAAATATGCACCCATAGTTTGCAACGCAAGCCCTATTTTTTTTTCTTCTTTAGTTTTAATCAATTGTAAGCTACCTCTTCACAGAAACTTTAACTTATGAAAAATATAGGGAATGTGGTTTCATTATAGTTATGCAACCATCATAATGTAAACTTCCGGCCATTAAGCTGTTGTGTTCTGCCCCTTTCACTGTCAGAGTTTTATAATCAGCTGTGAGCAGAGATATGCTGCACCATTCAGAATTTTGTGTTGAAATCTCTTTTACTGCCAGAGCAATGTACTGTTCCACAGACAAATGTGGTGCATCATTTACTTGTTTCACAAAGTGTTTTTCCTCGTCAGCGTTTGGTAATGAATTGGACAGATGTTGCACAAGATGCTACTCTTTCCACTGTCAGAATTCAGTATGGCCAAGGGTTGAACCGTTATGATCTTGAGGATGATAAATATAGTTTTCTGATTCCTGTTATATAGCTATCCATTGTTTTATATTGTATTATATTTCCCTTAATGTAAATTTTGTTCTCTCTTTACACCATTGTTTCTCTTGTAATTATGTTATTGTCACTTTCTGACAAAACTACCCCTGATCAAAACTCTGGAGGTTGTGGTTTCCCTGCCAAAGCTTAACATCATAGTATATATTACCTTACCTAAAACACAAATACTGTGACAAATCTGTACAATTAAGCATCACTCTCTTGTAGCAGAAAGGTGTATGTAAATAATGAACTGCAGATGCTGGGCATAACTGCATGAAGTCCATTATTGAATTATAAATACTCATTGTAATTTAGGTACATGCAGTAATGAAATTTTAATTTACTTTAACAATTCAGAGAATCTCAGTTTCATAATTGAAAACCAATGTTCTGCAGTAGTTTTCTATACAACTGCACTTTACAACGAAAAAATAAAATGCATATTACCCTAAGCTCTTGGTGGCTGTTGGCTGAGTATGTCTTAGAAAACAATTTTGAGTGAGTTAGAAACCTAGAGCTTGTCTCTACATTATTATTATTATTATTATTATTATTATTATTATTATTATTATTATTTATTTCTTATCTTACCCATTCCGTGCAGCACCTGCCATTCCTGTCATCTACCCAAGTGGTCAAATGAAATTCCAAATTTTGTCAAAATAACCTCTAGAAATTATGAAATGCACCTCATCTACGTTGTAAAAACAAGAAGCAAATATGATGCCTCCTGTATGTTGTGGAAATTGTTACAAACTCAGGCAGGGGAGTGGCTATAATGTGCAAATGGCTGTATTCCGCCTTCACACAAACTAACATGTCTAAAGGTCCATGGTGGCTTTTATTTCATGCCAGTAATATAGAAATACCTAAATAGGTGTTAAAAAAGTAAACTTAGCTTACAATGTGGCCAGTCCCAAGAGGTGGTGGAGAGTGGATACTTACACAATGAATCTCCACATATCCCACGCCGTGTTTCGAGGTCACAATCACTATTGTAGATTCTCTGGAGTTTATATTATTCTCTCTTGCTCTTCATGTATGATCTGTCAGTCTACCACATCTTACTCCAATTTTGACATGACCTGCAAATGAATCATGAAATTTGTAAGATGTTAAAGAAGTTGCTATTGTTTGCAAATTCTGATCAAGTTATTTTTATTATATGGGTAAATGTACCATGGCCTTTGGCAATTTATGGTAAAGCACCAGATTTAACATTACAAAAGCCATACCCTGCACAGTATGGGCAAACCTACAAAAGCTGTGTCCTGCACGGAATGGGCAAACCCATAAAAGCCATGTCCTGCACAGAATGGGTTTAGAAAAGTGAACGGACAACATTATAACCAGAATAGGTGACTGTGTGTGTTGGTTTAGCCAGTGTTAGATGTGTGGTGGCAGGTACAAAGATGTAAATTTTTTGCCAAGGTAGCTGTTACTTTGCCAATCAAAATGGTCACAACCACCAGCCAATATAGAAGAATAGCAATAATAAGCTAGTGATAAAAGTATTTTATTGTTGATGTTTGAGGACAATAAGGGAAGGTTTGATAGTGTTTGTGTTCCTGTGGTTAAATTAGGGAAAGTAGTAAACAATAGGTTATAATAACGCTCAACAGCACTGTATATAAGGCTTCACAGTGGGATGCAAGTTGCCTCCTTTTGAAAGAAATGTTTTTATAGTATTTATAGACCCATTTGTAATGTAGACATCCAAATGTTTTGCGTACTAATTTTTACCTAAAACAGTACGTACCTAGCTATGCAACATGAAAGGTTCTAGCTACAGTAGCACAGCTGACACCTTTTTCTTGTTAAGCTCCAAACAGCTGACAGAAGCTTATCTTATGATTCAGAATTGTCAAATAAATCTACATTTTTTAATGTCTTGGCATTATTTATAATGTTAAAAACTGGGGACAAATAAACTCCTGCTTGATACATTTGTTGTGTAAAATTTTTTGTTGGTCGTAGATATGACAGAGTTTAGTTCTGAAAGTGGTGTATATTGGCTAAATTCTGCTGTCAGCTGTTGGGAGTCACGAGGAAGAAGTTAGTTGGTAATGCTGCCCGTCCGCCAAATCTGTCAAGTGATTCCCAGTTTTGAGATTAAGCTGGACTGTGATGAGTTTCCGTACTGCCTGCAGAATGCAGTGGTTATTTTTTACAGCACAAATGGAAAACCTAACTTATCACAAGCCAAACTATCAGAATGAGTATCACTTTACAAATGCAAAATGCTCGTCTTCCTTGCAATTTGAAGGAACTGTAAAGTTAGCCTGAGGCAATATTTTGTTCTTGTTATCGCTTATGACCTTGAGTTAGCCGCTGGTGTTATGCGGCAATGTTAACTGTATATAGAAAGAATTATGATGTACAGGTTTATTTTCTTTAGTTAATTCAAGATGTAACGAATTTACTCTGTTATCCTTGTTTGTGGGTCTGTTTCTCCCTCTACTGTTGACTTTAGGGTAATTCTATAGACTAGCCCACTGGGGAGGGACTGTTTGGTGGGCCGAGTGCCTCTCTGCCAATCTGTGTAAAATATGTTAAAGTCAAAGTAATGACAGGCTGTAACTAGCTTAATGTTCTCGTAAGTATTAATTGATTAATATTTGAAATTTGAGTTGAAATTGGCAGCTACTTAAGGGTTTTTGTATTTTGAAAAATGTAAACATGCATTACAGAGGAGATTGAAGCCGCCAACTGTTCCATATATATTAGTCAACCCTTTCACAAGTTTTGCTTGTTGTATCCATCATTCATATCTCTATAAGGATATTTTTGATTATGAGTTTCCTGACCTTGATGGGTAGTCTTCTGTTGTGTAGATAACTTGTTGCTTGACACTGACAAGTTTGTATTGTGACAAACTGCGTTATAATAATATATATCAAATTAAAGTCATTTGTTACAGCATTGTCCAGTTTTGATAGAGATAACTGTTGGCTTTAGTTCAATATTTGCTAGATAAATATTAAGTATGTTCTGTAAGAGTGAAGTATATTATAAGTAAATTATTGTGTTGAATAATTAAAAGATGAGTTTGTGAAGAGTACTGTAATGGTAATAATTACATCCAGTTTAAGTTAGTAAAAGATACTATACCCTCTAAATACTACTTAGTCAATAATTATGAAATCCTGTAATGGGAAGTGAAAACTTGTTTTATCTTGTGTGTATCCCAGCTGTCTGTTTGCTGGTTACATTGTTACGTGCACATGGTGAACAAACCAAACAGCTTTTAAGACATACCTCTTGGCTACTAACTGGAAGGAAGATAGGAAGTAAGCCTCTGAATTTAAAGCAGTTAGCTCCAACCTTCATCGTTATAATACAAACCCAGGATCCCTTTCTCAATGGGGTGTTGGGGCTATAACGTAATTATAGTGGCTCTGCAAGTGAAAATATTTAAGTTAAATCAAAAAATATTAGAGTAAGCAGAAGTGGTTATGATTAAGGTGGAATTTGAGTTGGGAACAATACTGTTGTACCAGCCATCTGCTTGTGGAGGTGAAATATATTTATTAGTTATAGTGGCAGCACTCCACAATCAGTGCAGGGGCCATGGATTTCATTCAAAACCAGGCAAAATTAGTTAGCATTATGTGCAAAAGGTGAGTCTATGCCATCTCAAAGACCAAGGACTTTCTCACATGGGGAATGACAAAGTTTTCATTTTCTAGTGAAAGTAAAGTCATCAACCATTCACAGATTTTGGGAAACTTCATGCTAAAAGGCAGAAATCTTTTAGTGCAAGTCATAAATTCACTTAAAAGGGAATGTATATGAGGCTTTATAACATTGATAAATCATGAAAATTGGTTTTGCCTAATTATGCTGCAGTTTTCAAAAAAATTTTCTTCCAATGCAAATATCAATTTCAGGAAAACCAATTTTTGTCGAATACTGACGGTATTTCCTCTGTATCAAATTAAAAAAAAGTCCTTACACTAAAAATGAATACAAGTGAATCCTGGAAAAGGCAATTAATGACTTGCCATTAGATCAGATAGAGTTATCCGCGACCAGACAAAATATGTATTACAAGAAAAAACACGTGCAAGTCACTAAAGATTCTTGAAGGTCTAAGACTTATTTGTAACTAATATTTCATAAATTCTAGTTTGGGTTCACATAATCATGTTTCTCCTAAAGTTAATATCAATAGTTTCAGAATACTGAAGCCATCCAGTCTACAACTATTTATATTTTCATGACAAATGCGCTTGTAGCTATAAACTTACTCATGTCAATATTCCTGTCAACCTACTTTGTGAATGACTCAGAAGTGTGGTGCTAAGACCTGTTAATGATAATATTACAGTGCTACAGCACAGTTACTCACTTAATTGTGCAAACCTTTTTATACTGCGCAGATATCATTTCATTACCTGAAAACCTTTTAAGCTTGTTACAAACATGTTTAAGAAAACTTTTTTTTCCTTAAATGTAATGCTGAACATTGTCAGTTTGGTTGAAATTCAGGTTTTATAGTACTTTATGTAGGGGAAAGTATGTAGAATACTGCCTTCCATCTTAAAGATATATAATGGTCCATGTGTAAGATGTTTTTACACATTAATGCATTAGGAACCTAAAGGTACAATTGGTTTTACAGTATTCTAAGATGCTTTATGCAAGTTCCACCGATAGCCTGGGTGAATGTCCTTGTTCAAATCTTATGCAATATATATATATATATACATATATATAGTAGGAAGTGCCTCAAAACAAACCCAGAACCAAAAACTCGAGGGAAATATAGGAGATCCATGCTGTAAAGTTGGCTCCAGCGGCTTATTACGTTATTAATGAGACTGGGCAGCTACTGATAAATCATACTAAACTTGCGTATGAAAACGAATGTGGTTTGTGTATTTCTCAGAATGCGATGTATGGAGCAATAATATGCAACTGACCATTTCTTAAATAATTACTTGTTCAGTGAGTTTTAAGAACATCTGTGTACCAGTGAGATAAACCCATGACTAGGAGATAGGGATGTAGGGCCAAGTGCTGTTATTTTTGAGGTAAGGCATTTCTTACCAAAAGTCCAGTAATACTGAGGGTATGGTAGGAGAGCCAGATTTGTGCAACCTGGTCTAAAGAAAGCTTTAAAAAAGTAGATTCTGTAAAATGAGTAATGAAATATAGCTAACAAATGATTTCATTGTTTTATTTCCTTGTTTTATTTTCCTAACAGAGTTAATTTAGAAGTAATTATTTACCGAGAATAAATATGACTAGTGGTGATGTGAGAAGGCGATGGAGTTAGTATTTTGAAGGTTTGTTGAATGTGTTTGATGATAGAGTGGCAGATATAGGGTGTTTTGGTCGAGGTGGTGTGCAAAGTGAGAGGGTTAGGGAAAATGATTTGGTAAACAGAGAAGAGGTAGTAAAAGCTTTGCAGATGATGAAAGCCAACAAGGCAGCAGGTTTGGATGGTATTGCAGTGGAATTTATTAAAAAAAAAGGGGGTGACTGTATTGTTGACTGGTTGGTAAGGTTATTTAATGTATGTATGATTCATGGTGAGGTGCCTGAGGATTGGCAGAATGCGTGCATAGTGCCATTGTACAAAGGCAAAGGGGATAAAAGTGAGTGCTCAAATTACAGAGGTATAAGTTTGCTGAGTATTCCTGGTAAATTATATGGGAGGGTATTGATTGAGAGGGTGAAGGCATGTACAGAGCATCGAATTGGGGAAGAGCAGTGTGGTTTCAGAAGTGGTAAAGGCTGTGTGGATCAGGTGTTTGCTTTGAAGAATGTATGTGAGAAATACTTAGAAAAACAAATGGATGTGTATGTGGAAGGTATTAAGAATGTATGGTGTGGGAGACAAGTTGCTAGAAGCAGTGAAAAGTTTTTATAGAAGATGTAAGGCATGTGTATGAGTAGGATGAGAGGAAAGTGATTGGTTCTCAGTGAATGTTGGTTTGCAGCAGGGGTGTGTGATGTCTCCATGGTTGTTTAATTTGTTTATGGATGGGGTTGTTAGGGAGGTGAATGCAAGAGTTTTGGAGAGAGGAGCAAGTATGCAGTCTGTTGTGGATGAGAGAGCTTGGGAAGTGAGTCAGTTGTTGTTTGCTGACGATACAGCGCTGGTGGCTGATTCAGGTGAGAAACTGCTGAAGCTGGTGACTGGGTTTGGTAAAGTGTGTGAAAGAAGAAAGCTGAGAGTAAAAGTGAATAAGAGCAAGGTTTTAGGTACAGTAGGGTTGAGGGACAAGTCAATTCGGAGGTATGTTTGAATGGTTAAAACTGCAGGAAGTTAAGTGTTTTAGATATCTGGGAGTGGATATGGCAGCGGATGGAACCATGGAAGTGGAAGTGAGTCACGGGGTGGTGGAAGGGGCAAAAGTGCTGGGAGCGTTGAAGAATGTGTGGAAGGCGAGAACATTATCTAAGAAAACAAAAATGGGTATGTTTGAAGGAATAGTGGTTCCAACAATGTTATATGGTTGTGAGGCGTGGGCTATAGATAGAGTTGTGCGGAAAAGGGTAGATGTGTTGGAAATGATATCTTTGAGGACAGTATGTGGTGTGAGATGGTTTGATCAAGTAAGTAATGAAAGGATAAGAGAGATGTGTGGTAATAAAAAGAGTGTGGTTGAGAGAGCAGAAGAGGGTGTATTGAAATGGTTTGGTTACATGGGAGAATGAGTGAGTAAAGATTGACTGATGTATGTGTCAGAGGTGGAGAGAATATGGAGAAGTGGGAGACCAAATTGGAAATGGAAAGATTTAGTGAAAAAGATTTTGAGTGATTGGGGCCTGAACGTGAAGGAGGGTGAAAGACGCGCAATGAATAGAGTGAATTGCAACGATGTAGTAAACATTTCATGTGTGGTGGGGTGGCAATGGGAATGAATAAGGGCAGACAGTATGATTATGTACATGTATATATATATGTATATGTCTGTGTGTATATATATGTATACGCTGAGATGTATAGGTATGTATATATGCTGTGTGTGGACATGTATGTATATACATGTGTATGTGGGTGGGTTGGGCCATTCTTTCGTCTGTTTCCTTGTGCTACCTCACTAACGCAGGACACAGTGACAAAGTATTATAAAAAAAAAAAAAATATTCTATAATTAAAATCTTTGTAAACCGTTTATATAGCAATTTCAAACAATTTTCCCAGTCAATATTGACATTTGATGTGTGGTGGGGTGGCAACGGGAATGAATAAGGGCAGACAGTATGAATTATGTCCATGTATATATATATGTATTATCCCTGGGGATAGGGGAGAAAGAATACTTCCCTGCGTGTCGTAGAAGGCGACTAAAAGGGAAGGGAGCGGGGGGCTGGAAATCTCCCCCCCCCCCTTTTTTTTTTTTCCAAAGGAAGGAACAGAGAAGGGTGAGGATGTTTCCTCAGAGGCCCAGTCCTCTGTTCTTAACGCTACCTGGCTGAGGCGGGAAATGGGGAATAGAATAAAAAGAAAGAAAAATATATATGTATATGTCTGTGTGTATATATATGTATACGCTGAGATGTATAGGTATGTATATATGCTGTGTGTGGACGTGTATGTATATACATGTGTATGTGGGTGGGTTGGGCCATTCTTTCGTCTGTTTCCTTGCGCTGCCTCACTAACGCAGGACACAGCGACAAAGTATTATAAAAAAAAATATTCTGTAATTAAAATCTTTGTAAACCGTTTATATAGCAATTTCAAACAATTTTCCCAGTCAATATTGACATTTGATGTGTGGTGGGGTGGTAATGGGAATGAATAAGGGCAGACAGTATGAATTATGTACATGTATGTATATGTCTGTGTGTATATATATGTATACGTTGAGATGTATAGGTAGTATATATGCTGTGTGTGGACGTGTATGTATATACATGTGTATGTGGGTGGGTTGGGCCATTCTTTCATCTGTTTCCTTGCGCTACCTAACGCAGGACACAGCAACAAAGTATTATAAAAAAAAAAATTCTGTAATTAAAATCTTTGTAAACCGTTTATATAGCAATTTCAAACAATTTTCCCAATCAATATTGACATTTAACCTGTTGTCTTATGCCTTCTATATAATAATTACTTTGAGTGTAAAACATGTATTTTACCTTGTTGAGTATACTATTAACACTTGGAATGATATACTGTAGTTAACATTCAACCATTAACAACATGGCCAAATACCTTAAATGGGGTTGTCATTTCATGTGTGGTGGGGTGGCAATGGGAATGAATAAGGGCAGACAGTATGAATTATGTACATGTATATATATGTATATGTTTATGTGTATATATATGTATACGTTGAGATGTATAGGTATGTATATGTGCTATGTGTGGATGTGTATGTATATACATGTGTATGTGGGTGGGTTAGGCCATTCTTTTGTCTGTTTCCTTGCGCTACCTCGCTAACGCGGGAGACAGCGATTGAGTATAATAAAAAAAAAGAAAATATTCTGTAATTCATATCTTTGTAAACCGTTTATATAGCAATTTCAAACAATTTTCCCCAGTCAATATTGACATTTAACCTGTTCTGTCTTATGCCTTCTATATAATAATTACTTTGAGTGTAAAACATGTATTTTACCTTGTTGAGTATACTATTAACACTTGGAATGATATAATGTAGTTAACATTCAACCATGTAAAACATGTATTTTACCTTGTTGAGTATACTATTAACACTTGGAATGATATACTGTAGTTAACATTCAACCATTAACAACATGGCCAAATACCTTAAATGGGGTTGTCATTTCATGTGTGTTGAGGTGGCAACGGGAATGATTAAGGGCAGACAATATGAATTATGTACATGTATATATATCCCTGGGGATAGGGGAGAACGAATACTTCCCACGTATTCCCTGCGTGTCGTAGAAGGCGACTAAAAGGGAAGGGAGCGGGGGGCTGGAAATCCTCTCCTCTTTTTTTTTTTTTTTTTTTTTTCCCCCAAAGAAGGAACAGAGAAGGGGGCCAGATGAGGATATTCCCTCAAAGGCCCAGTCCTCTGTTCTTAACGCTACCTCGCTAACGCGGGAAATGGCGAATAGTATGAAAGCAAGAAAGATGTCTGTGTGTATATATATGTATTCGTTGAGATGTATAGGTATGTATATGTGCTGTGTGTGGACGTGTATGTATATATATGTGTATGTGGGTGGGTTGGGCCATTTTTTCGTCTGTTTCCTTGCGCTAACTCACTAATGCGGGAAACAGCGACAAAGTATTATAAAAAAAATATTCTGTAATCAAAATCTTTGTAAACCGTTTATATAGCAATTTCAAACAATTTTCCAAGTCAATATTGACATTTAACCTGTTCTCTTATGCCTTCTATATAATAATTACTTTGAGTGTAAAACATGTATTTTACCTTGTTGAGTATACTATTAACACTTGGAATGATATACTGTAGTTAACATTCAACCATTAACAACATGGCCAAATACCCTAAATGGAAGGTTATGACTACAAAAAAATAGCACCAATGCTTATGTAAATAAAATATTTCTAAAAAGAAAATAATAATCATATTTTTGTGTGTGGACGTATGTATATACATGTGTATGGGGGTGGGTTGGGCCATTTCTTTCGTCTGTTTCCTTGCGCTACCTCGCAAACGCGGGAGACAGCGACAAAGTATTAAAAAAAAAAAAAAAAAAAAATTTGTATCTTAAAAATCACCTTCCTTGATTGAGAGGGTGAAGGCATCAGACTGGGGAAGAGCATTGTGGTTTCAGAAGTGGTAGGGGATGTGTGGATCAGATGTTTACTTTGAAGAATGTATGTGAGAAATACTTAGAAAAACAAATGGTTTTGTATGTAGCATTTATGGCTCTGGAGAAGGCATATGATACAGTTGATAGAGATGCTGTGTGGAAGGTATTAAGAATATATGGTGTGGGAGGCAAGTTGCTAGAAGCAATGAAAAGTTTTTATAGATGTAAGGCATGTGTATGAGTAGGAAGAGAGAAAAGTGATTGGTTCTCAGTGAATGTCGGTTTGCAGCAGGGGTTCGTGATGTCTCCATGGTTTGTTTATGGATGGGGTTGTTAGGGAGGTGAATGAAAGAGTTTTGGAGAGAGGGGCAAGTATACAGTCTGCTGTTGATGAGAGAGCTTGGGAAGTGAGTCAGTTGTTGTTTGCTGACGATACAGCGCTGGTGGCTGATTCGGGTGAGAAACTGCTGAAGCTGGTGACTGGGTTTGGTAAAGTGTGTGAAAGAAGAAAGCTGAGAGTAAAAGTGAATAAGAGCAAGGTTATTAGGTACAGTAGGGTTGAGGGACAAGTCAACTGGGAGGTATGTTTGAGTCGAGAAAAACTGGAGGAAGTGAAGTGTTTGACATATCTGGGAGTAGATTTGGCAGTGGATGGAACCACGGAAGTGGAAGTGAGTCACAGGGTGGTGGAAGGGGCAAAAGTGCTGGGAGCATTGAAGAATGTGTGGAAGGCGAGAACATTATCTCGGAAAGCAAAAGTGGGTATGTTTGCAGGAATAGTGTTAAAATTGTGAGGTGTGGCTATAGATAGAGTTGTGCAGAGGAGGGTGGATGTGTTGGAAATGAGATGTTTGTGGACAATATGTGGTGTGAGGTGGTTTGATCGAGTAAGTAATGAAAGGGTAAGAGAGATGTGTGGTAATAAAAAGAGTGTGGTTGAGAGAGCAGAAGAGGGTGTATTGAAATGGTTTGGTCGTATGGAGAGAATGAGTGAGTAAAGATTGACTGATATATGAGGATATATGTGTCAGAGGTGGAGGGAACATGGAGAAGTGGGAGACCAAATTGGAAATGGAAAGATTTAGTGAAAAAGATTTTGAGTGATCAGGGCCAGAACATGCAGGTGAGTGAAAGGCATGCAAGGAACAGAGTGAATTGGAACGTTGTGGTATACTGGGATCGACGTGTTGTCAATGGATTGAACCAGGGCATGTGAAGCATCTGGGGTAAACCATGGAAAGTTTTGTGGGGCGTGGATATGGAAAGGAAGCTGTGGTTTCGGTGCATTATTCATGACAGCTAGAGACTGAGTGTGAACGAATGTGGCCTTTGTTGTCTATTCCTAGCGCTACCTCGTGCACATGTGGGAGGAGGAGGTTGTCATTTCATGTGTGGTGGGGTGGCGACAGGAATGAATAAGGGCAGACAGTATGAATTATGTACATGTATATATATGCATACGTCTGTGTGTATATATATGTATACGTTGAGATGTGTAGGTACGTATATGTGCTGTGTGTGGACGTGTATGTATATACATGTGTATGTTGGTGGGTTGGGCCATTTTTTCGTCTGTTTCCTTGCACTACCTCACTAACGCAGGAGACAGCGACAAAGTATAATAATAAAAGAAAAAATATTCTGTAATTGATATCTTTGTAAACCGTTTATGTAGCAATTTCAAACAATTTTCCCTGTCAATATTGACATTTAACCTGTTCTGTCTTATGCCTTCTATATAATGATTATTTTGAGTGTAAAACATGTATTTTACCTTGTTGAGTATACTATTAACACTTGGAATAATATACTGTGGTTAAAATTCAACCATCAACAACATGGCCAAATACCCTAAATGGAAGGTTATGACTACAAAAACTAGCACCAATGCTTATGTAAATAGAATATTTCTAAAAAGAAAATAATAATCACATTTTTGTATCTTAAAAATCACCTTGATTGAGAGGGTGAAGGCATGTACAGAGTATCAGAATGGGGAATAGCATTGTGGTTTCAGAAGTGGTAGGGGATGTGTGGATCAGATGTTTACTTTGAAGAATGTATGTAAGAAATACTTAGAAAAAACAAATGGATTTGTATGTAGCATTTATGGCTCTGGAGAAGGCATATGAAAGAGTTGAGAGAGATGCTCTGTGGAAGGTATTAAGAATATATGGTGTGGGAGGCAAGCTGCTAGAAGCAGTGAAAAGATTTTATAGATGTAAGGCATGTGTACGTGTAGGAAGAGTGAAAAGTGATTGGTTCTCAGTGAATGTTGGTTTGTGGCAGGTGTGTTTGATGTCCCCATGGTTTGTTTATGGATGGGGTTGTCAGGGAGGTGAATGAAAGAGTTTTGGAGAGAGGGGCAAGTATGCAGTCTGCTGTTGATGAGAGGGCTTGGGAAGTGAGTCAGTTGTTGCTTGCTGACGCTATAGTGCTGGTGGCTGATTCAGGTGAGAAACTGCAGAACCTGGTGACTGGGTTTGTTAAAGTGTGTGAAAGAAGAAAGCTGAGAGTAAAACTGAATATGAGCAAGATACAGTAGGGTTGAGGGTCAAGTCAATTGGGAGGTAAGTTTGAATGGAGAAAAACTGCAGGAAGTGAAGTGTTTTAGATATCTGGGAGTGGATTTGGCAGTGGATGGAACCACAGAAGTGGAAGTGAGTCACAGGGTGGTGGAAGGAGAAAAGTGCTGGGAGCATTGACAAATGTGTGGAAGGCGAGAACATTATCTCGGAAAGCAAAAGTGGGTATGTTTGAAGGAATAGAGGTTCCAACAATGTTATATGGTTGTGAGGCGTGGGCTATAGACAGAGTTGTGCAGAGGAGGGTGGATGTGTTGGAAATGAGATGTTTGAGGACAATATGTGGTGTGAGGTGGTTTGATCGAGTAAGTAATAATAGGGTAAGAGAGATGTGTGGTGATAAAAAGACTGTGGTTGAGAGAGCAGAAGAGGGTGTATTGAAATGGTTTGGTCACATGGAGAGAATGAGTGAGGAAAGATTGACCAAGAGGATATATGTGTTAGAGGTGGAGGGAACGAGAAGTGGGACAGCAAATTGGAGGTTGAAGGATGGAGTGAAAAAGATTTTGAGCGATCAGGGCCTGAACATGCAGGAGGGTGAAAGGTTTGCAAGGAATAGAGTGAATTGGAACGTTGTGGTATACTGTGGTCGACGTGCTGTTAGTGGATTGAACCAGGGCACGTGAAGTGTCTAGGGTAAACCATGGAAAGTTTTGTGGGGCCTGGATGTGGAAAGGGAGCTGTGGTTTTGGTGCATTATACATGACAGGTGGAGACTAAGTGTGAACGAATGTGGCCTTTGTTGTCTTTTCCTAGCGCTACCTTGCACTCGTGTGGAAGTCGAGAACGCTTCCTTGGAAAGCAAAAATGGGTATGTTTGAAGGAATAGTGGTTCCAACAATGTTATATGGTTGCAAGGCGTGGGCTATAGATAGAGTTGTGCGGAGTAGGGTGGATGTTCTGGAAATGAGATGTTTGAGATGTGTGAGGTGGTTTGATAAAGTAAGTAATGAAAGTGTAAGAGATGTGTGGTAATAGAGTGTGGTTGAGACAGCAGAAGAGGGTGTTTTGAAATGGTTTGGTCACATGGAGAGAATGAGTGAGGAGAGATTGACAAAGAGGATATATGTGTCAGAGGTGGAGGGAACGAGAAGTGGGAGACCAAATTGGAGGTGGAAAGATGGAGTGAAAAAGATTTTGAGTGAACGGGGCCTGAACATGCAGGAGGGTGAAAGGCATGCAAGGAATAGAGTGAATTGGAATGATGTGGTATACTGGGGCCGACGTGCTCTCAATGGCTTGAACCAGGGCATGTGAAGCATCTGGGGTAAACCATGGGAAGTTTTGTGGGGCCTGGATGTGGAAAGGGAGCTGTGGTTTCGATGCATTATATATGACAGCTAGAGACTGAGTGTGAATGAATGTGGCCTTTGTTGTCTTTTCCGAGCACTACCTCGCGCACATGCGGGGGAAGGGGGTTGTCATTTCATGTGTGGTGGGGTGGCGACAGGAATGAATAAGGACAGACAGTTATGAATTATGTACATGTGCATGTATGTATACGTGTGTGTGTGTGTATATATGTATACGTTGAGATGTATAGGTATGTATATGTGCTGTGTGGACCTGTATGTATATACATGTGTATGTGGGTGGGTTGGGCCATTCTTTCGTCTGTTTCCTTGTGCTATGTCGCTAACGCAGGAGACAGCGACAAATTATAATAAAAAGATAAATAAATGAAAATCACCATAAGTACTACTTAGTATTCTGAATAATAATCTGTGGACAAAACCTAAAAATTAAGCTAATTATTGAGTAATTACCATATGAATATAATTATGATAAATCCAGGCATTAATAACACGCTTAATATTATGAAATTCAGTCTTTTGATTCCAAATACTGAGTAAGCAAAGGGAATAACATTTGTACACAAATTCTCATAATCTGAAAACCTCGAAAATCTAAGCAAAATGCAAAGCTTTTTCTTGAATTTCCTAAAATCATGGATTTCCTTGAAACGTTCAGCAGAGATGCTATTTAGTATGCCAAAAATGAATCTGTGGTCAAAACCTAAAAACTATGTTAATTAGTCCAGTAATTAGCATATGAATTTTATTATAATTTATCCAGGTGTTAGTAACATGCTTGATATTATGAAATTTAGTATTTTAATTCCAAATACTGAATCAGCAAAGGAAACAACATCTATACACAAATTTTTTTGTAAATCTGAAAATTTCGAAAATCTGAGCAAAATCCAAGGCTGCCTTGCCTTTATGCTGTTTAACGTATTTTGAATCAAAACACTACATTTCCTAAAACTAACCTTGTTATTGGCACTAATTAATAACATTAATGTTCGTGTGCTAATTACTCGACTAATTAGAATATTTTTTACATTTTGACCACAGATTCTTATTCAGCACTCTTAATAGCATCTATACCTAAATTTTCAAGAAAATCCATGATTTCAAAAAAATCAAGAAAATTCCAAGGCTATAGCCTTGCATTTTCATCAGATTTTCAAATACTTCAGATTTTAAGGAAAATCTGTGTATATATGGTATTTTCTATGCTGATTATGTATTTCGAATCAAAACACTACATTTCCTTATAATAACCGTGTTATTGGGAATTTAATTAACTACATTAATACTCCTCTGCAAATTACTCGACTAATTAGAATAATTTTTACATTTTGACCACAGATTCTTATTCAGCACTCTTAATAGCATCTATACCTAAATTTTCAAGAAAATCCATGATTTCAAAAAAATCACGAAAATTCCAAGGCTATAGCCTAGCATTTTCATCAGATTTTCAAATACTTCAGATTTTAAGGAAAATCTGTGTATATATGGTATTTTCTATGCTGATTATGTATTTCGAATCAAAACACTACATTTCCTTATAAAAACCATGTTATTGGGAATTTAATTAACTACATTAATATTCCTGTGCTAATTACTCGACTAATTAGAATAATTTTTACATTTTGACCACAGATTCTTATTCAGCACTCTTAATAGCATCTATACCCAAATTTTCAAGAAAATCCATAATTTCAAAAAAATCACGAAAATTCCAAGGCTATAGCCTGCATTTTCAAATTCTTCAGATTTCAATGAAAATCTGTGTATATATGGTATTCATAATGCTAATTACGTATTTCGAATCAAAACACTACACCTACCAATAACAACGGTGTTATTAGGAATTTAATTACATTAAAATTCGTGTCCTAATTACTCGACTAATTAGAATAATTTTTACATTTTGATCACAGATTCTTATTCAGCACTCTTAATAGCATCTATACCTAAATTCTCAAGAAAATCCATGATATCAAAAAAATCACGAAAATTCCATTTTCATCAGATTTTCAAATTCTTCAGATTTCAATGAAAATCTGTGTATATATGGTATTTTTTATGCTGATTACGTATTTCGAATCAAAACACTACATTTCCTTATAAAAACCGTGTTATTGGGAATTTAATTAACTACATTAATATTCCTGTGCTAATTACTCGATTAATTAGAATAATTTTTACATTTTGACCACAGATTCTTATTCAGCACTTTTAATAGCATCTATACCTAAATTTTCAAGAAAATCCATGATTTCAAAAAAATCACGAAAATTCCAAGGCTATAGCCTTGCATTTTCATCAGATTTTCAAATTCTTCAGATTTTAAGGAAAATCTGGGTATATATGGTATTTTTCATACTGATTACGTATTTCGAATCAAAACACTACATTTCTTTATAAAAACCGTGTTATTGGGAATTTAAATAACTACATTAATATTCCTGTGCTAATTACTCGACTAATTATAATAATTTTTACATTTTGACCACAGATTCTTATTCAGCACTCTTAATAGCATCTATACCTAAATTCTCAAGAAAATCCATGATTTCAATGAAAATCTGTGTATATATGGTATTCATAATGCTAATTACGTATTTCGAATCAAAACACTACACCTACGAATAACAACGGTGTTATTAGGAATTTAATTACATTAAAATTCGTGTCCTAATTACTCGACTAATTAGAATAATTTTTACATTTTGATCACAGATTCTTATTCAGCACTCTTAATAGCATCTATACGTAAATTCTCAAAAAAATCCATGATTTCAAAAAAATCACGAAAATTCCAAGGCTATAGCCTTGCATTTTCATCAGATTTTCAAATTCTTCAGATTTCAATGAAAATCTGTGTATATATGGTATTTTTTATGCTGATTACGTATTTCGAATCAAAACACTACATTTCCTTATAAAAACCGTGTTATTGGGAATTTAATTAACTACATTAATATTCCTGTGCTAATTACTCGATTAATTAGAATAATTTTTACATTTTGATCACAGATTCTTATTCAGCACTCTTAATAGCATCTATACCTAAATTTTCAAGAAAATCCATGATTTCAAAAAAATCACGAAAATTCCAAGGCTATAGCCTTGCATTTTCATCAGATTTTCAAATTCTTCAGATTTCAATGAAAATCTGTGTATATATGGTATTCATAATGCTAATTACGTATTTCGAATCAAAACACTACACCTACCAATAACAACGGTGTTATTAGGAATTTAACTAATTACATTAATATTCGTGTCCTAATTACTCGACTAATTAGAATAATTTTTACATTTTGACCACAGATTCTTATTCAGCACTCTTAATAGCATCTATACCTAAATTTTCAAGAAAATCCATGATTTCAAAAAAATCACGAAAATTCCAAGGCTATAGCCTTGCATTTTCATCAGATTTTCAAATTCTTCAGATTTCAATGAAAATCTGTGTATATATGGTATTTTTTATGCTGACTACGTATTTCGAATCAAAACACTACATTTCCTTATAAAAACCGTGTTATTGGGAATTTAATTAACTACATTAATATTCCTGTGCTAATTACTCGACTAATTAGAATAATTTTTACATTTTGATCACAGATTCTTATTCAGCACTCTTAATAGCATCTATACCTAAATTCTCAAGAAAATCCATGATTTCAAAAAAATCACGAAAATTCCAAGGCTATAGCCTTGCATTTTCATCAGATTTTCAAATTCTTCAGATTTCAATGAAAATCTGTGTATATATGGTATTTTTTATGCTGATTACGTATTTCGAATCAAAACACTACATTTCCTTATAAAAACCGTGTTATTGGGAATTTAATTAACTACATTAATATTCCTGTGCTAATTACTCGATTAATTAGAATAATTTTTACATTTTGACCACAGATTCTTATTCAACACTTTTAATAGCATCTATACCTAAATTTTCAAGAAAATCCATGATTTCAAAAAAATCACGAAAATTCCAAGGCTATAGCCTTGCATTTTCATCAGATTTTCAAATTCTTCAGATTTTAAGGAAAATCTGTGTATATATGGTATTTTTTATGCTGATTACGTATTTCGAATCAAAACACTACATTTCTTTATAATAACCGTGTTATTGGGAATTTAATTAACTACATTAATATTCCTGTGCTAATTACTCGACTAATTATAATAATTTTTACATTTTGACCACAGATTCTTATTCAGCACTCTTAATAGCATCTATACCTAAATTTTCAAGAAAATCCATGATTTCAAAAAAATCACGAAAATTCCAAGGCTATAGCCTTGCATTTTCATCAGATTTTCAAATTCTTCAGATTTCAATGAAAATCTGTGTATATATGGTATTCATAATGCTAATTACGTATTTCGAATCAAAACACTACACCTACCAATAACAACGGTGTTATTAGGAATTTAATTACATTAAAATTCGTGTCCTAATTACTCGACTAATTAGAATAATTTTTACATTTTGACCACAGATTCTTATTCAGCACTCTTAATAGCATCTATACCTAAATTCTCAAGAAAATCCATGATTTCAAAAAAATCACGAAAATTCCAAGGCTATAGCCTTGCATTTTCATCAGATTTTCAAATTCTTCAGATTTCAATGAAAATCTGTGTATATATGGTATTCATAATGCTAATTACGTATTTCGAATCAAAACACTACACTTCCTTATAAAAACGGTGTTATTAGGAATTTAATTAACTACATTAATATTCGTGTGCTAATTACTCGACTAATTAGAATAATTTTTACATTTTGACCACAGATTCTTATTCAGCACTCTTAATAGCATCTATACCTAAATTTTCAAGAAAATCCATGATTTCAAAAAAATCACGAAAATTCCAAGGCTATAGCCTTGCATTTTCATCAGATTTTCAAATTCTTCAGATTTTAAGGAAAATCTGTGTATATATGGTATTTTTTATGCTGATTACGTATTTCGAATCAAAACACTACATTTCCTTATAAAAAGTGTTATTGGGAATTTAATTAACTACATTAATATTCCTGTGCTAATTACTCGACTAATTATAATAATTTTTACATTTTGACCACAGATTCTTATTCAGCACTCTTAATAGCATCTATACCTAAATTTTCAAGAAAATCCATGATTTCAAAAAAATCACGAAAATTCCAAGGCTATAGCCTTGCATTTTCATCAGATTTTCAAATTCTTCAGATTTCAATGAAAATCTGTGTATATATGGTATTCATAATGCTAATTACGTATTTCGAATCAAAACACTACACCTACCAATAACAACGGTGTTATTAGGAATTTAATTACATTAAAATTCGTGTCCTAATTACTCGACTAATTAGAATAATTTTTACATTTTGATCACAGATTCTTATTCAGCACTCTTAATAGCATCTATACGTAAATTCTCAAAAAAATCCATGATTTCAAAAAAATCACGAAAATTCCAAGGCTATAGCCTTGCATTTTCATCAGATTTTCAAATTCTTCAGATTTTAAGGAAAATCTGTGTATATATGGTATTTTTTATGCTGATTACGTATTTCGAATCAAAACACTACATTTCCTTATAAAAACCGTGTTATTGGGAATTTAATTAACTACATTAATATTCCTGTGCTAATTACTCGACTAATTAGAATAATTTTTACATTTTGACCACAAATTCTTATTCAGCACTTTTAATAGCATCTATACCTAAATTTTCAAGAAAATCCATGATTTCAAAAAAATCACGAAAATTCCAAGGCTATAGCCTTGCATTTTCATCAGATTTTCAAATTCTTCAGATTTTAAGGAAAATCTGTGTATATATGGTATTTTTTATGCTGATTACGTATTTCGAATCAAAACACTACATTTCTATATAAAAACCGTGTTATTGGGAATTTAATAACTACATTAATATTCCTGTGCTAATTACTCGACTAATTAGAATAATTTTTACATTTTGACCACAGATTCTTATTCAGCACTCTTAATAGCATCTATACCTAAATTTTCAAGAAAATCCATGATTTCAAAAAAATCACGAAAATTCCAAGGCTATAGCCTTGCATTTTCATCAGATTTTCAAATTCTTCAGATTTTAAGGAAAATCTGTGTATATATGGTATTTTTTATGCTGATTACGTAATTCGAATCAAAACACTACATTTCTTTATAAAAACCGTGTTATTGGGAATTTAAATAACTACATTAATATTCCTGTGCTAATTACTCGACTAATTAGAATAATTTTTACATTTTGACCACAGATTCTTATTCAGCACTCTTAATAGCATCTATACCTAAATTTTCAAGAAAATCCATGATTTCAAAAAAATCACGAAAATTCCAAGGCTATTGCCTTGCATTTTCATCAGATTTTCAAATTCTTCAGATTTTAAGGAAAATCTGTGTATATTTGGTATTTTATATGCTGATTACGTATTTCGAATCAAAACACTACATTTCCTTATAATAACCGTGTTATTGGGAATTTAATTAACTACATTAATATTCCTGTGCTAATTACTCGACTAATTATAATAATTTTTACATTTTGACCACAGATTCTTATTCAGCACTCTTAATAGCATCTATACCTAAATTTTCAAGAAAATCCATGATTTCAAAAAAATCACGAAAATTCCAAGGCTATAGCCTTGCATTTTCATCAGATTTTCAAATTCTTCAGATTTCAATGAAAATCTGTGTATATATGGTATTCATAATGCTAATTACGTATTTCGAATCAAAACACTACACCTACCAATAACAACGGTGTTATTAGGAATTTAATTACATTAAAATTCGTGTCCTAATTACTCGACTAATTAGAATAATTTTTACATTTTGATCACAGATTCTTATTCAGCACTCTTAATAGCATCTATACGTAAATTTTCAAGAAAATCCATGATTTCAAAAAAATCACGAAAATTCCAAGGCTATAGCCTTGCATTTTCATCAGATTTTCAAATTCTTCAGATTTTAAGGAAAATCTGTGTATATATGGTATTTTTTATGCTGATTACGTATTTCGAATCAAAACACTACATTTCCTTATAAAAACCGTGTTATTGGGAATTTAATTAACTACATTAATATTCCTGTGCTAATTACTCGACTAATTATAATAATTTTTACATTTTGACCACAGATTCTTATTCAGCACTTTTAATAGCATCTATACCTAAATTTTCAAGAAAATCCATGATTTCAAAAAAATCACGAAAATTCCAAGGCTATAGCCTTGCATTTTCATCAGATTTTCAAATTCTTCAGATTTTAAGGAAAATCTGTGTATATATGGTATTTTTTATGCTGATTACGTATTTCGAATCAAAACACTACATTTCTTTATAAAAACCGTGTTATTGGGAATTTAATAACTACATTAATATTCCTGTGCTAATTACTCGACTAATTAGAATAATTTTTACATTTTGACCACAGATTCTTATTCAGCACTCTTAATAGCATCTATACCTAAATTTTCAAGAAAATCCATGATTTCAAAAAAATCACGAAAATTCCAAGGCTATAGCCTTGCATTTTCATCAGATTTTCAAATTCTTCAGATTTCAATGAAAATCTGTGTATATATGGTATTCATAATGCTAATTACGTATTTCGAATCAAAACACTACATTTCCTTATAATAACCGTGTTATTGGGAATTTAATTAACTACATTAATATTCCTGTGCTAATTACTCGACTAATTATAATAATTTTTACATTTTGATCACAGATTCTTATTCAGCACTCTTAATAGCATCTATACCTAAATTTTCAAGAAAATCCATGATTTCAAAAAAAATCACGAAAATTCCAAATCTGATGAAAATGCAAGGCTATAGCCTTGCATTTTCATCAGATTTTCAAATTCTTCAGATTTTAAGGAAAATCTGGGTATATATGGTATTTTTTATGCTGATTACGTATTTCGAATCAAAACACTACACCTACTAATAATAACGGGCCTTGCATTTTCATCAGATTTTCAAATACTTCAGATTTAAGGATAATCTGTGTATATATGGTATTTTTTATGCTGATTACGTATTTCGAATCAAAACACTACATTTCCTTATAATAACCGTGTTATTGGGAATTTAATTAACTACATTAATATTCCTGTGCTAATTTCTCGACTAATTATAATAATTTTTACATTTTGACCACAGATTCTTATTCAGCACTCTTAATAGCATCTATACCTAAATTTTCAAGAAAATCCATGATATCAAAAAAATCACGAAAATTCCAAGGCTATAGCCTTGCATTTTCATCAGATTTTCAAATTCTTCAGATTTTAATGAAAATCTGTGTATATATGGTATTCATAATGCTAATTACGCATTTCGAATCAAAACACTACACCTACTAATAATAACGGTGTTATTAGGAATTTAATTACATTAATATTCATGTCCTAATTACTCTTAATTAGGATAATTTTTACATTTTGACCATATATTCTTATTCAGCACTCTTAATTGCATCTATACCTAAATTTTCAAGAAAATCCATGATTTCAAAAAAATCACGAAAATTCCATTTTCATCAGATTTTCAAATTCTTTAGATTTTAAGGAAAATCTGTGTATATTGGTATTTTTTATGCTGATTACGTATTTCGAATCAAAACACTACATTTCCTTATAAAAACCGTGTTATTGGGAATTTAATTAACTACATTAATATTCCTCTGCTAATTACTCGACTAATTATAATAATTTTTACATTTTGACCACAGATTCTTATTCAGCACTCTTAATAGCATCTATACCTAAATTTTCAAGAAAATCCATGATTTCAAAAAAATCACGAAAATTCCAAGGCTATAGCCTTGCATTTTTCTGATTTTCAAATTCTTCAGATTTCAATGAAAATCTGTGTATTTATGGTATTCATAATGCTAATTACATATTTCGAATCAAAACACTACACCTAGTAATAATAACGGTGTTATTAGGAATTTAACTAATTACATTAATATTCATGTCCTAATTACTCTTAATTAGGATAATTTTTACATTTTGACCATATATTATTCAGCACTCTTAATTGCATCTATACCTAAATTTTCAAGAAAATCCATGATTTCAAAAAAATCACGAAAATTCCATTTTCATCAGATTTTCAAATTCTTCAGATTTTAAGGATAATCTGTGTATATATGGTATTTTTCATGCTGATTACGTCTTTGGAATCAAAACACTACATTTCCTTATAAAAACCGTGTTATTAGGAATTTAATTAACTACATTAATATTCCTGTGCTAATTACTCGACTTATTAGAATAATTTTTACATTTTGACCACAGATTCTTATTCAGCACTTTTAGTAGCATCTATAACTAAATTTTCAAAAAAATCCATGATTCCAAAAAAATCACGAAAATAATTCTTCAGATTTTAAGGAAAATCTGTGTACATATAGTATTTTTTTATGCTGATTACGGTTTTGGAATCAAAACACTACATTTCCTCATAAAAACAGTGTTATTAGCAAATAATTACATTAATATTCCTGTGCTAATTACTCGACTAATTAGAATAATGTTTACATTTTGACCACAGATTCTTATTCAGCACTCTTATTAGCATCTATACCTAAATTTTCAAGAAAATCCATGGGAGACAGCAACAAAGCATAATAAAAAATATCATATTTTATCATTATATCATTATTATATATCATTATACTTTGTCACTCTTATATTTATTATTATAATTATTATACTTAAGACACTCTCTCCTGCATCAGCGAGGTAGCACAAAAATTTGCCTCCCAATTTACATGTCCCTCAACCCTACTGAACCTAATAACCTTGCTCTTATTCACATTTACTCTCAGCTTTCTTCTTTCACGCACTTTACCAAGCTCAGTCACCTAATAACCTTGCTCTTATTCACATTTACTATCAGCTTTCTTCTTTCACACACTTTAGCAAGCTCAGTCAACTTCTGTTTTAGATATCTGGTAGCAAATGGAACCATGGAAGGAGAAATAAGTCACAGGGTGGGGGAGGGAACAAAGGTTCTGGGAGCAATGAAGAATGTGTGGAAAGAAAGTTATCTTGGAGCAAAACTGGATATGTTTGAAGGAATAGTCGTTCCAACAATATTATATGGTTGTGAGGCATTGGCTATAGATAGGATTGTGTGAAGGAGGGTGGATATGTTCAAAATGAAATGTTTGAGGACAACATGTGGTGCGAGGTGGTTACGGGTAAGTAATGAAAGGGAGAGAGAGAGATGTGTGGTAATAAAGAGTGTGGTTGAGAGAGTAGAAGAGGGTGTGTTGAAATGGTTTAAACATATGGACAGAATGAGTGAGGAAATATTGACAAGAGGTGGGGAAGCAAGGAGAAGCGGGAGACCAAACTGGAGGTGGAAGCATGGAACAAAAAAGATTTAGAATGATTGGGGCCTGAGCATACAGAAGGGTAAGAGGCGTGCAAGGAATAGAGTGAACTGGAACGATGTTGTATACCAGAGTCGATGTGCTGTCAATGGACTGAACCAGTGCATGTGAAGCATCTGGGGTAAATCATGGAAAGGTCTATGGGGCCTGGATGTGGATTGGTAGCTGTGGTTTTGGTGCATTACATATGGCAGCTAGGGACTGAGTGTGAAGAAATATGGCTTCTTTTGTCCGTTTTCCTGGTGCTACCTCACTGAAGCAGGGGGTAGCAATGCCATTTCCTGTGGGATGGGGTAGCACTGGGAACAGATGAAAGAATATATGTCTGTGTGTATATATATATATATATATATATATATTTCTTTTTCTTTCGTACTATTCGCCATTTCCCGCATTAGCAAGGTAGCGTTATCAACAGAGGACTGGGCCTTAGAGGGAATATCCTCACCTGGCCCCCTTCTCTGTTCCTTCTTTTGGAAAATTAAAAAAAAAACGAGAGGGGGAGGATTTCCAGTCACCCGCTCCCTTCCCTTTTAGTCGCCTTCTACGACACGCAGGTAATACGTGGGAAGTATTCTTTCTCCCCTATCCCCAGGGATATATATATATTTATATATTTATTCATTTTGCTTTGTTGCTGTCTCCTGCGTTAGCAAGGTAGCGCAAGGAAACAGATGAAAGAATGGCCTAACCCACCCACATACACGTGTATACATACACATCCACACACGCAAATATACATACCTAGGCATCTCAATGTACACATATATATACACACACAGACATATACATATATACACATGTACATAATTCATACTGTCTGCCTTTATTTATTCCCATCGCCACCCCACCACACATGGAATAACAACTCCCTCCCCCCTCATGTGTGCGAGGTAGCGCTAGGAAAAGACAACAAAGGCCCCATTCGTTCACACTCAGTCTCTAGCTGTCATGTAATAAAGCACCGAAACCACAGCTCCCTTTCCACATCCAGGCCCCACAGAACTCCATGGTTTACCCCAAACGCTTCACATGCCCTGGTTCAATCCACTGACAGCATGTCGACCTCAGTATACCACATCATTCCAATTCACTCTATTCCTTGCACGCCTTTCACCCTCCTGCATGTTCAGGCCCCGATCACTCAAAATCTTTTTCACCATCTTTCCACCTCCAATTTCGTCCCCCACTTCTCCTCGTTCCCTCCACCTATGACACATATATCCTCTTGGTCAATCTTTCCTCACTCATTCTCTCCATGTGACCAAACCATTTCAAAACACCCTCTTCTGCTCTCTGAACCACACCCTTTTTATTTCCACTCATCTCTCTTACCCGTACATTACTTACTCGATCAAGTCACCTCACACCACATATTGTCCTCAAACATCTCATTTCCAGCACATCCACCCTCCTCCACCCATATATATATATATATATATATATTTTATATATATATATATATATATATATATATATATATATATATATATATATATATATATATATATATATATATATATATATTTTCCTGAAACATTTTACTTCCATCTATCCTCCTCCCCACATTCTCTCATAATTTAGCCTTAGTACATCAATAAGATGTGTATGATGTGAAAGAGCATCAAAAGAATCGCCTTCATCCCTCAAGAAAATTCATACGCATGCATTCCAATGTTCACCATCAGAATGCCAGTGAGGTATTCAATTTCCCTCGTTCTGAAAGGTTGTAAGTCACATTCTCCAGACCTTTCTAGAACAACATCTCCCAAACTAACAATGGCATGTTGTGTTGAAACTTGAGCCGAAACAGGAGTCAAAATATATTTCATGATACAGTATCAGTTAGAGGATGGATATGATTTAGTAACCTTTGTATGATTTATTGCTATTGCTAAATTTTACATTAATTGTGTGTATTTACAAGGTTAAATATGTATTTACTGAACTTAAAATCTACATGAAAATAATTTACAAGACTACATAATGTGTATTATTGAACTTAAAATCTACAAAAAAATAATTTACAAGACTACATACTGTGTATTATTGAACTTAAAATCTACACAAAAATAATTTACAAGACTACATAATGTGTATTATTGAACTTAAAATCTACACAAAAATAATTTACAAGACTACATAATGTGTATTATTGAACTTAAAATCTACACAAAAATAATTAACATTTATATACTAAATACAAGTTCCTGTATAAACTAATATTCACATATTATCAGGTCTAAAAAAAAAAAAAAGCTTGAATGATGAGAAATGCATTATGGGAAGACAGGAATATAAATCTTTGACAGATTTGGGAAGAATGTTTGTTTTAAAATACAGGGGTAGTGGTCCAAAGCTCACATGGTACTGTTCTATCATGGTATGACTGTTTTCCATCATATGGATTTCTGTATACGCATGCATGCATGAATGTGTTTCTATAAATATATATATCTAAATGTATGCATGCACATATGCCTGTGCCCATGAATTGAGTTATGCCTGAGTGCCATGTACAAGTAAACGAGCATACGTACATGCGTATGAAATACAGTGTTCCTATGAACCCCTCTTAAAAGGGAAGACCCTAATTTATATATTCATCCTTTAGTGATATTCTTGTCAAGTTTGTAAAAAAATAAATTATCTTTACGGACAAGTAAAGATAGTAATGTTCAGATTTCTAATGGATCAGTTCCACTTCACCCAAACACTGAGGGTAAATTCTTAAGGATATTTGGACTAGATGCTGAAGAAACACAAAAAAATATAATTCATGCGCTACTCCAGCTTCCTCTCTACCCCTTGTATACTACATCTTGAAATGGGCCCCTACATGGCCAATCACAACCACAAATTACAATGTCAGTTTTCAGAGGTACAAATTTCCACAGTGCTGCAAGATGGCCCTTTATGGTTAACACATTACATAATCCTGATAAACTTTACATGTTATAAACAACTGTTTTACTGACAAAAGAAATAAAAAAAAAAAAAAAGCTTATCCTGACAAAACATGATGAGTGTTCACATTTGTTGACTTTTCACACGAGTTACACTTCACAAATTCATTGATGGGATTGGATAGACATCTATTCCCTGATACTGTCTTCTGACCAGTAGCTTTGGCACACAATGTAGAAGGGGCACTGAATACATAAACTGATTATTGGTAATCTAACTTGCAGTACTCTAAAATACCCATCATGGAATGAGAACTGATTTAAGTAGAATACCAGACTGCTGGCTAGGTGAGGAATCAACCATCTGCTTCATGTAGCTTTACAAAAGGCATCATCCCCGGGACATGAAAATGAATTTCCTTTGGACAAAATATGAATACCAATCTAGAATGAAGTGTTTGAAGTTTATACAAATACATTACATGCTTTCGTACATGCTCTTAACAATCAAATGTCATATATCTCCATACAAATCCTTTTAGTTTCAAGAATCTAAGATAATATCACTCAGTCATCCACTTATGTATACCAGCCTTGAAAACGATGCACCATGACCAGTTTGACAGGCGAGTGATTCTGCCATCTTTACTAAAGATCTTTTACTCTTAAATACCACTGTTTTTCATTATCCATGTGTTGGAAAATGATCTCCCCCAAAGGAAGGTACTTTCAAACAAAACTATTTACAATGTCCTATGTTTTTGAAAGCATACCTATAATAAGTGCAATTAAAAATGACGTATCTGAAAAATGTAACTACCCTATTCTTGATTTTTACCACTTCTCCATGTTGAAAGTTACTGGTATTATAATGCTTGTCAAGATTCTGGAATAAAATGTTTCTTGAAAAGCTTGTAAGTATTCTATCTGAAATCACCACAGTGTGAAAAAGAAGCCAAAAGAAAGGCAGACAGTTGATGATTAAGTTAACATACGCTTTCATTACCAGGTGGTATGACACGTTTGAATATTCCTGTTGTTAGCTAAAACACTGGCAACCACACAATATCAATTTAGAATTTACAATGGCCACCTTTAACATCCAAATATGGCAAATGCTAATGCCATACCTCAGAAGTCTTGCATAAATAAACTTTAATGCATATCATACCTGGCATCTATACAACAAACAGCACCCTAATAATAAGTTTAAGCTGACAGCTTCTAAGGCCATATCCAAATGAAATGAAATGAGGCACTTGGCATGATTATTATTATTCAGTGGTGAATAACTGCAAATTCCTATTCTTTTAGCAATGGTAAACAGATGCAAAACCATTAAAATGATATTGCGATGTTAAGGAGTATATAACAATATGAATCAATTTGACCAAATGCAACACTGAACAACCATTACATCCAACATGACTGCAACACATGATTTGACAAGCAGAAAGCAAATTCCACAATGTAACATAACAGTAACAAACAACTAGATTGCGTGAAAAGCTGCAACTAGGCCAATTTATACCTTAATCTTGTACACACAAACTTGTCGCAAGGTAATGAATGGGGACGGAAATAATACTATACAGGACAGCTTTTGGCTGCAATCACTGTACACTTAGAACTACACGTATTATGATACATTACAGGTACTTCTTACGCTTAAGTTCCCTAGCACTAAAATTCAATCAATATCTTTGTGTCAACAAAATACAACAATGAAGTTAATAAAATAATTAACCGATAATAATCTTGTGTACATTTTAGTTTCATTTCTGCTAAATATAAAAATTTCATTCGATATTTTGTTATACTTCTCATGTCTTCAGATTTATCTTAATGGAAAATACATCAGCAAGAGCTATCTGTTATCACAAGTGTGTTCTCAGAAAATATCCACAATTAGCAACTTCCCACTTTAAAGGTTCAAAAACACCATGCATAGCATATCATGTGGAAAAAATTTCCAATCCTCTGTTACATCTGCTAGGCACCAATAAGGCACAGTAAATCATTCTGGAGGGATTATATAATCACTGGTATGTACATTATTTGTTGTTCCTTGATTGACCATCACAGAAAAATAAAACCGTTCCAAAATAACAATCTGTTAGGAGGCAAAAGTGAGCAGAGACAAACACTGTAGGGCACTGTCATATACGCCCATGGGCTTAATACATAATTACACAAGAAACCTTTCATTAAAGAGATTAGTTGGCTATATACACAAGATATGTGTGAAATTCTTATGAAAAGAAGTCTGCAGTCACTTGTCTTTTCTTCACCCATTTATTTTATTGAATCTTTCAACAAGTACTCTTCAACTTCTTATATTCATGTGCTGAATGCATATGACCATCACTATCTATATAACATCCACAAAGTCAGTGGACGATGGAAGAGTCCAGCATGCATATGTTCCCAAGTTCCCTTCATAATGATATGCAAGAGTCACGAGGGCTCCGTCCATCTCTTGCCGAGAAGGAAGGATCAGCACTCACCCCTCTCATTAATGTATCATTTTCCCATTCACAAGCCAAATCTGTGGCTGATGTCTCTTCCTCATCATCAACTCTGATCATTCCCTCACAGTCTCTGGGAACCTATGGTTGTAACCCTATACATCTCCAAAGCTTTCTACAGGGTATGGCATTGTAGTCCGATTCCTATACTTTTCTCTCTGCTTTTCTCCTTTGCTCTATCTTCTCATATCTAGTTTCCTCTCTGATCAGTCCATTTCTGTAACTGTCGCCAGATCAAACTCTCGTCTTTCCCTTCAGGGATCTGTCCCATCTCCTATGCAGATTCTTTTTTTAATTAATGATTTTTTTTTCTTCCACAAATAATCAACAATGCATTCCTCCATTTTTCATATCTGATCCATTTTCTCTGACTTTATCATACACAACTCATTTGGTTACTGCTACCTCTATTCATTCAACTTTTGAAAAGATTTACCAGTGGGGTAGACATAAAACAGGTATGTTTAATGTTCAATACTAAAAATTTTTCTTTCTAAAACTTCTCAAAGCTTTCCAATCTTCCTTCAGTGGTTCAGAAATTCTGCTACAGACTTGGAATTATCATACTATCTGATTTCCCAACAACTCCAAATCACACAAAACGGTAGGTCTGCTTCTTTGAAACTGGGTACCCAGTTCACATTTTAAGATTCTTTTGAACGGCAGCTCCAATTAAACAAAGGAATGATTTATCCTTTGAGGAGCACTGCTCACAAACCAGGGGTCATTCCAGCTCTACAAAACCATGTTCATTCTCGAGCTATTTGGCTTTTAAGCTTATTCATTCCCATGCCACAATTTGATCTTTTCTTGCTGCAAACTTTAGGTTCACTCTACCTTTTCTTTTAACATTACTTTGGTTAATGTTCTCAAGACCTGCTAGCTTTCATGTCCCCACCATTAGTAAGACCACGCAATATTCACTGAGCCACTGCACCGCATGAGTATCGTGTAGCCATGAGCAATTCAAGGGGGGGGAGAGAGAGAGAGAGAGAGAGAGAGAGAGAGAGAGAGAGAGAGAGAGAGAGAGAGAGAGAGAGAGAGAGAGAGAGGACAGTGTAATGTCTTCTGGTTTCTACAACGCAAAACACTGGATCTCTTCAATCTTCATAAGTTTTCCTTAGAGGTAGGACCGGCACAAACTCTTTGGTTTTTCTCCTTTTATCCTTTTTTCTCTAACTCTTCAGCAATCTATCTATTTTCATTCAAGGGTTAGCCCTGTCGTGGACTTTTATCGACATCATAAAAACCACATAACCGTTTTAATGCATACACTCCCATTCTCCATTTTCTAAATGTATAACTTGAAAATGTACATGACTTTATTCTAATTTTCTTAAATGAAAAAATACAAAGCCATTTTTCCTGATCTGCAAGTCATTACTCAATGATGTATATCCTCCCATTCCATGCTCTTAAAATCTACGTCTTCTAAATGTACCCACAGAATTTATCCTTTTATCTTACCGATATGAAAAATAGAAAAAATTTCCCAATTTGCAAATCATTACTAACTGATGACTGTATCTCTATAAATAAATTATTTCTACTCTAAAATAAGTGTTTTACATGGGTTTCAGAAGATTTGACTCAGACATTGCATCATACACCCAAATTGATATGGTTCTGTGTATATCATCATATGACAAATTTGATCTCTCACCCAAATATTACCAAAATCCAAGAAATGATGACAATTAAATGATATACACATACCAAACACTGCAATGATGTACCTTGACATGACAAAAGAAAAACTAGAAACTCTATCCACAAGACATGGATACTGTGCCATGGGCAGCAACATCTAAACAGTAAATGCAATACTTTATCATGTCTTAAAAAGAAGTCACATCAATACACATGTACAGTTGGGGAACAAAAAACCTGGACACAATTGGCAACTTCTGGCAACAACCCCAGAAGTAAACTTGAAGATGGCAGTGAAAAGTCAAGAATAGAGGGGGAACATCTGTGTCATAGTGTGTGATTGGTCAACGTATCATAGTCTCAGTCACTGCCAAGCAGTCATATATTAGGAAGGGTTCTGTGTATGAATACTCTCTAACAGATGTGAATTATATATAAACATGTGTACCCTGTGCAATACCTTAGTATAATATCTATTATGCACAACTGATTAGTTATATTATGTATTATGACACATATTTAAGGCACTATGCAGCTGAAAGTATTCCTGGAGAAGGTGGCATCCATCAGGGGTTTGGATCCAACCACTTACCTCATTTAATGTTTCGAAGCATATAATAGTTGAAGCCTAGGCATTGTTTGAACTTCAGTTGGCAGTCTGCCGACATTCGCTCCACACACCCCATCACTGTCAAAATGAACTTGACAAAGATTGCTCAACATGGATGCATCGTGGGTATGAGAGACTCTGGCATGACGCCATCAGAAATGTCACGGGAGCTAAGGACATCTTGAAAAACAGTGTATAAATGGTTAAGAAGATGGGATGAAGAGAAACATCTTGATCGGCCAAAGTCATGACACCCCAGAGAAACTACAACAGCTTAGGATAAAGCTATAATATGGAGCAGCTGTAGCACACCCCTTTGTAAAAATGTTACACTGCTTATCTTTTTTACACTGCTCATCTTTTCAGTCCTGTTCCTACCCTTCTCTACACCTGTGTTGGCTACAGGACGAGTTAAGATTATAACATGCAGTGAATCAGTCTCTCTTACTTATTGTCCACTGGTTTATTAGTTTTTCTCTTTTATATATGTCTGTATACTGAATAACAGAATAATCTATATAGAAAAAAAAAGATCTGAACCAGTTATGTGCACTACAACATCTATGAGGTAGCCAGGAATGGTCATGTCACTGCCAATATGTGGGGCTGGATCTACCTGCATGAGGGACATTTAACTGCAGACAAGTATACGGAAATACTTGAAGAAGTCATGTACATAGGCAACATAATCAAACATGAGGAAATGCGATGGTGTTGATTATTACTTAGAGCCTAAGTCTGGATGAAAAACAAAACATATACGATAAATAAAGCTGAATAGAGAAGTCATCACATAAAATATTGTGTAATTGGAAATAATCATCTGCTGATAACCGCATCTCCTTTATTCCATGTACGACCCTTACTGAAGGCAAATTGTTCCTGGTTATCAGCAAAATCATCAGCATATCAATATATTAAATGGCTTGCCATTTTCATTAAAATCTTACAAATACCTTATCCAGTTGGAGCTACAATTTAAATATTTCTATGGTATTTCATATGAGTGAAATTGCCTGAGGTAATACAGAGCATACTATATACCATGTGTGGCACTTTTAATCAGCCTTAAAGCTTAACAAATTCACTTTTTACTTGAAAGGACACTAGTCGGGCAAAACACAATTATTATAATCTCAGTAACTTTCCCAAGTTTACGTCACTTTCTTTTTCTGCCCAAATCTGTGGCCATTATTGGGTGAAAAAAAGAAAAAAAATGAGGCCAAAACAGTGAAAAATAGGAGAAAAAGGCAAAGTTAATCAGTGCTCCTGAAAAGTTTATAGACCTAGCTCTTTTGTTATAAGGGTTGCAACAAGGGGAAGAGAGTGCTTGCAGCAGCTCTGCACATGACTTAAGTATTTTACTCTAGCTAATACCAGACTATTTTACTCAGACAGTTGCTACATGATAATACTCAATATAAGGGAAACCCCACACAGCGAAAGTGTTAACCCTCAATGTTTTAATGAATTAAAATCATCCAGTATAAAAAGAATAATGACCATCAGCTCTTTGGAATTAATTATCATAGTGTGTCTACCATGTAACACATGCAAGGGATCAAGAAACTTTCAACCTCTTAGTGCGGTTATTTGCACCGACTTGAAAATGCACTTGCCCCTAAAAGGGTTCATTAGCATTTCAAAGATTTCAACTGTGAGCGACAGATCACTGCTTCATCAACAACATTTTAAATATATTACTTGAATGTGCAATTTTTGTGACTGAACTCGAAGTGAGGTATCGTCTACATTGTTAATATAGAAGGATGGATGAGATTAGGGAAGACAATGTGGGAGATGAGTGCTCGTGTGAGGCTAGCTAGGAAGTAAGTGTTCATGTGAGGCTAGCTGGGAAGCAAGTGCTCATGCAAGGCTAGCTCGTTGATGAGGATGTAGGGCGAGAGGGTAGAGGTCCTAAGGGGAATGCTTTGAGTATCAGGGCCACAATCTAATTTCATCATGGGCAGAACAAACAACAGTTTAGTAACAGCATAGCTTTTTTTACCAGTTGAATGAAGTAACAAATAATGAGTGTGTATGTGCTCAATGAAGCTCTGTCCACTTTCAAGAAAGGCACTTTGTATTTACTGAGAACATAACTAAATGATAAAGATTATTAAAAACAACACCATATTTCAGAGATATATCCGTTAGTAAAGCATGTAGACAAAAGCACTCATAAATAAAGTATTTCATTTGATATGAATGAATCAAACATTCGAGGCTTCGGCCTTATAGAGAACCCACACCCTAGACAGATGCCACCGATTCCACAAATAATTTCAGTTGTGCAGCGCCCTAAATATGAGTAATAATTCCTAATACAACTATTAAAATGTGCAGAATAAACTAATGGATTACAAAGGATACACACATATATAATTCATGTCTATAATATAGGGTGTTCATACACAGAACACTCCTCAATATATGACTACATAGCAGTGACTGAGACTGCTATACGTCGACCAATCACACAACATGACACAAACATTCCCCCTCCATTCATGACTTTTCACTGTCACCTCCCTGTTTACCAAAAGAGTTGTTGCCATTAGTCACCAACTGTGTTCAGGTTCTTTGTTCCCTGACTGTACATAAAGCACACAGGTACAGACGGCTGGACAAGCAGACACTGAGAACACCAAATGGCCTTCCCACTCCATGGTAAGATATGAATATTGTGAATAACAAAAACTATTTAATGTCATATGGCAGTGTAAACCGCCACATGGTCTAAATCTACATGCTAGCTTTCTATGCATACTGCAGACTCATTCCAACGTAATTCTCACAAAATTTTGGTCATACTGTTTCTCTCCTTATGAGCCAGATTCTCATTCAGTACTAATTTGGTGTATTACACTCAACAGAAAACCAAGGAGTATATACCAAATTAACTTTTTAATCAGATAAATGTGGGGATGAAATGTAGCTGACAAGTCAACAATCATGCAATGTTCCGTGACATTCAAAACAACAAAAGGAAAACAAATGGAAGAATGAGCATGAGAAAGCTCCCAGTGAAAACCGATGCTGCAAGACCATTTCCCCTTCGTGAATCCCAGAATACCAAGTCAGATGAAAAAATTTTCATACATATTCGCCATTTACCGCTTTAGCAAGGTAGCATTAAGAACAGAAGACTGAGCCTTAAGAGGGAATATCCTCACTTGGCCCCATTCTCTGTTCCTTCTTTCAAAAATTTACCAGTCAACATGATTTCCACACATTTCATTTATGTAAGAGTGATGTTACTGCACAGTAAAATAAAAGCAACAGAATCAATTATTTTCCCAATATGATCACCGAAAAGATTTAAACTTTGACCTACCTCAGTACATAACAGGTGGTAGACAACTAATGACCAGAGAGGTACCACTGCCTAGTAGATGGAATCTTATTCCATACGTAAGGTCTTTTATTTATTTATTTATTTACTTATTTATTTTGCTTTGTCGCTGTCTTCTGCATTAGCGAGGTAGCGCAAGGAAACAGATGAAAGAATGGCCCAACCCACCTACATACACATGTATATACATACATATCCACACATGCAAATATACATTCCTATACATCTCAACGTATACATATATATACACACACAGACATATACATATACACACATGTACATAATTCATACTGTCTGCCTTTATTCATTCCCATCGCCACCCTGCCACACATGAAATAACAACCCCCTCCCCCCGCATGTGCGCGAGGTAGCGCTAGGAAAAGACAACAAAGGCCACATTCGTTCACACTCAGTCTCTAGCTGTCATGTATAACGCACTGAAACCACAGCTCCCTTTCAACATCCAGGCACCACAGAACTTTCCAGGGTTTACCCAAGAAGCTTCACATGCCCTGGTTCAATCCACTGACAGCATGTTGACCCCACTATACCACATCATTCCAATTCACTCTATTCCTTGCATGCCTTTCACCCTCCTGCATGTTCAGGCCCCGATCACTCAAAATCTTCCTCACTCCCTCTTTCCACCTCCAATTTGGTCTCCCACTCCTCCTCGTTCCCTCCACCTCTGACACATATATCCTCTTAATCAATCTTTCCTCACTCATTCTCTCCATGTGACCAAACCATTTCAAAACACCCTCTTCTGCTCTCTCAACCACATACTTTTTATTACCACACATCTCTCTTACCCTATTATTATTTATTTTCCCTACAAAAATCATCAAAAATGCCTCTCTCTTCTCTTTCACTAATAATCTTACTTCTTCATCCCACCACTCACAACCCTTTCTAATCTGCCCACCTCCCACACTTCTCATGCCACAAGCATCCCTTGCGCAAGCCATTACTACTTCCCTAAATACATCCCATTCCTCCCCCACTCCCCTTATATCCATTGTTCTCACCTTTTTCCATTCTGTACTCAGTCTCTCCTGGTACTTCCTCACACATGTCTCTTTCCCAAGCTCACTTACTCTCACCACTCTCTTCACCCCAACATTCTCTCTTCTTTTCTGTATACCTCTACAAATCTTCACCTTCGCCTCCACAAGATAATGATCAGACATCCCTCCACTTGCACCTCTCAGCACATTAACATCCAAATTCTCTCTTGGGCGCCTATCAATTAACACGTAATCCAATAACACTCTCTGACCATCTTTCCTACTTACATATGTTTTTTTTTTTTTTTTTTTCGCTGTCTCCCGCGTTTGCGAGGTAGCGCAAGGAAACAGATGAAAGAAATGGCCCAACCCACCCCCATACACATGCCTTGATTCAATCCACTGACAGCACGTCAACCCCGGTATACCACATCGCTCCAATTCACTCTATTCTTTGCCCTCCTTTCACCCTCCTGCATGTTCAGGCCCCAATCACACAAAATCCTTTTCACTCCATCTTTCCACCTCCAATTTGGTCTCCCTCTTCTCCTCGTTCCCTCCACCTCCGACACATATATCCTCTTGGTCAATCTTTCCTCACTCATTCTCTCCATGTGACCAAACCATTTCAAAACACCCTCTTCTGCTCTCTCAACCACGCTCTTTTTATTTCCACACATCTCTCTTACCCTTACGTTACTTACTCGATCAAACCACCTCACACCACACATTGTCCTCAAACATCTCATTTCCAGCACATCCATCCTCCTGCGCACAACTCTATCCATAGTCCACGCCTCGCAACCACACAACATTTTTGGAACCACTATTCCTTCAAACATACCCATTTTTGCTTTCCGAGATAATGTTCTCGACTTCCACACATTCTTCACGGCTCCCAGAATTTTCGCCCCCTCCCCCACCCTATGATCCACTTCCGCTTCCATGGTTCCATCCGCTGCCAGATCCACTCCCAGATATCTTACATATGTATACTTATATACATATATATATCTCTCTTTTTAAACCAGGTATTCCCAATCACCATTCCTTTTTCAGCACATAAATCTACAAGCTCTTCACCATTTACAACACTGAACATCCCATGTACACCAATTAATCCCTCAACTACCACCTTTGCATTCAAATCACCCATCACTATAACCCGGTCTATTGCATCAAAACTACTAATACACTCACTCAGCTGCTCCCAAAACACTTGCCTCTCATGATCTTTCTTCTCATGCCCAGGTGCATATGCACCAATAATCACCCATCTCTCTCCATCCACTTTCAGTTTTACCCATATCAATCTAGAGTTTACTTTCTTACACTCTATCCCATACTCCCACCACTCCTGCTTCAGGAGTAGTGCTACTCCTTCCCTTGCTCTTGTCCTCTCACTAACCCCTGACTTTACTCCCAAGACATTCCCAAACCACTCTTCCCCTTTACCCTTGAGCTTTGTTTCACTCAGAGCCAAAACATCCAGGTTCCTTTCCTCAAACATACTACCTATCTCTCCTTTTTTCTCATCTTGGTAACATCCACACACATTTAGACACCCCAATCTGAGCCTTCGAGGAGGATGAGCACTCCCTGCGTGACTCCTTCTGTTTCCCCTTTTAGAAAGTTAAAATACAAGGAGGGGAGGGTCTTGCACATAGGTATTCCCCCGGCTGAGAGTGAGCAAAGTGTACGGTCCACAGTGATAACGATAAAAATGAAAGCATTGTTCTCTCCTGTCCTGTACAAAGTGAAGAGAGTCATGCTCATTGATTACTCTGTAAATATCTAAGAAAGCCACATGTTACAACTACAGTAAACAATTTGGACTTTTTGTTAACCTTTTTAACACCTACCTGATACTGCACCCTTGAGCAATTACCAGACACTAGTAATTACACTGCGCATAATGATGGAATGACTGTACATAAAATAAATGCTAGTTACAGAATAAGAAACAAAAATTTACATGTGCTATTTACAAGAGATAAAAAATGAATGGCAAGTTCCATTTCGTCAGTTAAAATTATAAGGTCACATTCATCTAAAAGATTTATGTGGTAACAATGAAAAATAAAGCTAAAAATTAAACTGGAAAGCAATCAGACATTTCCTTATGAAAGTGGAATGCATACACATAATAGCCCGTGTTTTACAGACTTTGATTAATTTCATCAACTTTTGTTCAACTGGGTACAAGTACGGTACAATAGGATACTGATCAAAGCGACCCTGACATAAATTTTGCCAAACACTTTCAGGACTTAAACTATCATAAAAACATCAGAATATGGCAACAATCAGACCCAAAAATCAACACTAAATAAGCCTCTTTGGTGATATCATATTAGTGACATTAATAATGTATGTATACATATATATATATATTCTTTATATAATATATCTATATATAGATATAAAGACATAAATATAACGACTGTCAACCCCTTAGGAACAACAAATGGGGTCAAACAGCAAAAAAAAATATTTCAGACACTTTGCTGACATGCCTTATGCTCGAGCTACCTTGTGTCACTTTAAAGAAAGCATTTCCACAACAATTAGCTGCCAGTGGTGAATAAAAACGTACTCTAAAATAAAACAAAATATATGTGATTGAATAAATTGCGTCATATAAAAAAATTTCTCCCCAGATTTAAGTTCATGCCATTTCCTTGAGTATTATTCCTGTTTCAAATTTCACATAACAAACCTTGAACATACATTACACTTTAGAAAATATTATTATCTTAAGTACCTGCATTCAATGAAGATGCAAGAATAACATACACATCTTATGCATCAGCTGCCATTCTGGACTTAAAGCAATGCACACCATCATTCACTTACTGGTTAAGCTAACCTTACTGGCAGCTTACATTATATTACCTGTTTTGTTTAGGCACACAATAACCCTTCATATTATTGAAAAAGGCACTTACTAACCAATATACATTCCCTTTGTCAAAATATATAAGAATGCTACACATAGTTAACAAGGAGAGTGTCTAAAAGACCTCATCAGTGGAACGAGAAGAGACGGTGGCCCTGCCTGACGTAAAAAAGGATGCTGAAGGAGTTCAAATGCAGTTGCTCTCTGGCCTGGATCCCGAACCAGCATCTTTTCCAGAAATCCTTGTAGACGTGGTGATATCTATAAAAACACACATCAAAATGGCATTTATCACAAAATGGTGATATTCCAAAACACACTCTTAATACTTATTTTGCTGCTTCATAAAGGGGGCGGTAGAAACCTCCAAACAAAATGTTACCAAGTACTTAACATTAGCACATTAATCCAAAAACAACATATGTTAATTTGCGTCCCAATAATTCTACCTAACCACGGGACTGCATCTAAAGAGACCAGCAGATTTCTAGCAATAACTGAAACACCAGGAAATCAAGAAACATAAGCCAATCAAGCAACTTCTGTCATATTATAGTCTCACTTCATGAATCAATTTAGTACGTAGAGAAAAAAATACAAAATGTTTTCATATACGCAGAAATCCATTTTCACTGTAACACTCCGGGCAAGAGTTAAGGACGCGTGGGAATGACATTCTGTGGTAGCGTGCATGTAATACGCCCCATTAATTTTAATAGATTACAAGACACAGAGAGAGAAGTTATCAAATACGAAAGTCTACAATGTGCAAAAACATCTATAAAGGTAGTGTGAATTCAATCCATCATACTGAAATGTGCAGAAACAGATATAATGATATGAATCAAATCCACAAGCAAACTCATTATGACGACATGGTATTTGAAAAACTTATCATCCCTGAAATACTGAGGGAGAAACAAAGTGATACGAGAATCTAACTCCATCCTTGAATTCAAACTATGAATTGATAACCCAGGTACTCTCATCAGGTTTTATCGAAGTCCACTAAAATTGGCTATCATCAAGTGGAGACCTTTATCCAAGATATATGTATATATCTGCAAGCTGATTATTGATTAAAATTCATCACACACAGCAAGTGAATCAATGATATAAGTAATCTCAAAGCCAAAAGAAAAAAGCCCCAAAGATTCAGAACTACTGAAAAGCTTAACAGAAATAAAAGTTTCCAAGAAGCCATGCCACAGAATGCACAAGAGCATGAAAACTCTGAAGAGCGCTCCTTCCTGAACTCTGGAAAATGATGCCAACAAACTAAGCCATTATTCAAACCTACCTTGTGAGAATTCTTCAATTTTGGAGGAGGCATATCCCTTATTCGTCTCATGGCTTGTAAGGGGGGCTCATTGAAGAAAGGGGGTTCACCATCCACCATCTCAATCACCATGATCCCTAGCGACCAAATATCGACCTCAGGGCCATATGGGAGTCTTGATATGACTTCTGGTGCCATCCAGTAAGGAGTGCCCACTAGGGATTTGCGCTTCGGTAATTCTTGAGAAACTTGCGCACAGAAGCCAAAGTCCGAGAGCTTAACCTGGATGACGATAAATGTCATGAGGAGAATCTGCTGACTTCATTAAAAAAATACATATGAAAGATAAAGGGTCTTTAGAAAAGGACAATGTGACATCCACAGAATACTGCTCTTCAATCTCATTCTACTTGTTTCTCTGTCTCTGTTTCCAATTCATGATTTATAAATACTCTTATTGGATTGAATCACCTGTAATGGGCAACCTTATAGTCTCCATAATTATTCTTTATAATCGATGCAGCAACAAAGTGCTTCAGCTGCATAATGCTACAACCAAAATGTAGAATGTACAGGAAATGGCTTGAGCATTACTTAAAAAATTAAGTTCTAAACTCCACAAATTCTGATATAAACTAACAAAAACCCATAAACAAGTTATAAATGTTGAGCAAGAAGAGTGACTGATATATTTAGTAACATGCAGATATCATGTTTCACTTAAATTACATATTCCAATTCATGCATCACCTTATGATTTGAGCACTGCTGTTAAAACCAAGTCTTATAAGAAACTAAACAAACATGTTTGCAGTTAGGATATGGTATGATTTGTAAAAATCTGGGCAACAGTCGCAGCAATTTTTCACTACCTCATCGTAACTAATTCCCCATCTTATTGGGAAATATTCACATCTTCAGATATTTTGAAATGTTAATTAGCTTCCTGGGTGATACAAGCTGAATATAATTCCTGGATCACCAATGCTCACCTGGCATCATAACTGTCATACATAACAAAAGGACTTACCCTTCCATCACTCGCTAACAAAATTGAGTCACTCTTGATATCTCGATGAATAACCCCTTGGGAATGTAAGTAGGCTAGGGCTTTAAGGCACTGTCTGCACACCTGGAAATTCAATATGCAAGAATGAGGATTTAGGATTAAGTGGCAATAATGCCCTCTAACAGATTCATAACTAATCTCAACACATTAAGCTTAATAATATTTTCATGAGCCATTTAGAGGATTATTAGACATCTTACCAAAGATATATTCATGGTTTTAACAGACTTAATGTTTTTAATCCATCTTTCAATTAGCACATGTTAACAATAAAAAAATATAAAAATAGCTGCATATCAATCCCAACACCACAAAAATATACCAGTATTCCTAAAAGTTGCATACGTTGTGTGTTTCCAATTCTGAAGATACATTTATCACGCAAGCCTCCAACCAGATTTACAAATTTTTCCGGCAAGCCAAAAGCTTCTTCAACAAACTCTACATCCCAATAAAGTTCAGCTGAAAACTGCACGTCCTAATATTATATTCAATAAAGAAGCAGCAGACTGAGGTGCTCACCTGACCATTCATCTGCATAAAGAATTCTAACATTCACAAAGCCATTGGCCACTGCACATTCAAAGGCTGTTATACAATGGCTGTTCACTAACCGTAGCAATTTGTTCCTCATCCATCCTGGCATGGGTTACGATGTCAGTGAGGGCCCCACCCTCTAGGAACTCCATTACAACCCACAGCTCATCTTCCACCAAAAACGAGTCATACATCTCCACAATGTTGGGGTGATGGTAATCCCGCATAATCACCACCTCATTGAACAGAAGCTCTCTCCGCTGTTGTTTCCGTAAGTCCATCTTCTTTACTGCAACCTGTAGGTAGTGAAAACAGTTAACTTCATGGGAATATATGGTCCCATTCAATTTTCTTCAGAGGAATACCTATACTGACCTGCACTTAGCTAACAGGCAAAAGCACACCTCCACATTCCTTGACCAATGGTCTCACCCCATATTGTTAACAGGAGAGTAGAAGCAATTGTTTTAATTACTATCAGAAAACTTTACTCAAAAAGTAAACATTTAAAGCATGCAAAAAATATAAAACTACAAAAATTACATCTCTGATTAGCTGGCACCTGCATATGCTCATCTGCCTTTTATCAAAGAAAAAATTACCTGAGTTCCAGAATCTCGGTTACTGGCTATACAGACAATGCCTGTGGATCCTTCTCCAATCTTGATAAAGTTGTCTAGGTTATACCTCGGGTCACCTGGACTCACTACCATTTGCAGAGCTGCTCGGAACTGCCAGAGATAAAATCATGCAATCAAAGTTCTGTAATGAGACTATAAACAGGTGTAATGAGTTATGGTTATCAAGCGGTTTGGATGAGAAGATCCTAATGCTGTTGCAAAGAACTGAGTGCAGAGAAAACCGAGGCAAGACTGTGTTTTAGCTTTATCATGCAGGTGGTGTATGTATATACATGATGAGCAACAAGTGTTTGTTCTAGATGCCTCCTTGTTTTGTGGGATTTACAGGTTCGCTATATTTCCTTTAGACAGGATATGTGACTAAGCAGATGAATCATAGATTTGTCCAAATTCAGTACCAGTAAGTGTTCTGAGGACTTTTAGTTCATCTGGTTGTCTTTGTGTTAATGTCTGTGGCACGGGATATGAAAGTCACAAGCATATTATACATAACGCTCAATACTGTTGAAGTTTTGCTGAATGGGAATGGTTGGTCATTCAGGAAGATACAACGCACAGGTTGGCTTTGTGTGTTAGAAGTTAAGAGAGCAACAGACTGTCGTAGCACCCTCCACTAGGTCTCTCTGTTACCCGTCATAAAATATCTCCACACCCACAAATGCCATAAATTTTCTCACTCTCCTCCAGGTATTTCTTAAACAAATTCTTCAAAGCAAAACAACTGGACCATGCATCCTTATCATACTGCTTCTCCCTAATCAGATGTCCTGATTATGTTGACAGCTTCTCACCTGCCACTTTCCCTACACTTACTTCATTTATTCATTGATTACTCCTGAGGATTTTTCTGAGAAAGTCTTGGTGTTACCTACATCGTCTTTGCAGCTCAAGCACTATTTCCAGTAGCAAGGATATTTGGACCCAACTGGAGTGAGAAGTTCTTTGAAGTGACTGTATTCCCTATGATAAAGCCTCCTCAAATGTGACTTTTCACATGCACTGTAACCTCATGCATAAAAAGTCCAGTTACACTTGTAACCCCAAACCTAATATACTTATCAGACTTACTTACACCCCTGTAATTCGAGCATTCACTTTTGTCTCTATGTGGGCAATGCAAGCATAAAACCACCTTCAGTGAGGTTGTATGATTTGGAGTACAGCCTTGTCAAAGAATTTCTCAATCCAAAGGAGTCCCATCATTTTCCTGCAACCGTCAGTAGCACAGCTTTGAAGCTGCAGGAACTCTGGAAAGTGGACCTTGGCAACACCAAGACTTTCTTATTGTCAGTCATCAGGGACCTATACTATGGCCACACAAACACTGAGTAGTCTGACTAGCCAGTCAACAACACAGTTAACCTCTTTCTTTAGAAACTCAAATGCAATCCTATATACTTAAGCCCCACTTCATCTTAAGTAAGGCTTTCATATCTCCCCTTTTTTCATGATACCATTCCCATAATACTAAAATTCTGGTGGCTACAAGAATGACCCAGTAGAAAATTTCAAAAAGCATTACATGCATAGACATGGCATTAACAGACAAATTGATTTCACTTAAGTTAAAAAGCAAAAAGAGAAAATGTATAAAAGTATTTGAGTTCTTGTTACACGTTAACATGCTTGGAATGGGTTTTGGGTATGTACTAATGATTCAACAGTCGACCAATACCTGATCTACATTACTGAACAGGGAGAAGAGGTTACAACAACAATAAGGAACAGTACATAAATCTTTAAACCTGATGTTTTGATGATCAGGCAAACAGAATGATGTTTTGCTGCACTGGTTAACAGTACATTCTAAGTAAGTATGTACAAACCTGCTCATGAGATAATCTCTGCTGATCATGTTGTTTAGCAGATGGGTGGTGTTGAGCTGCACTACCATGAGAGAGGCCTGGTGGAGACTTTCCTGGTAAACTAGTCATGTTATTATTTGGGGTACTGTTGGCACTCGCCACATTACCACCTCCTTCTCTGCCCTCACCACTTGCTTTTCTGTCTCGTAGTGCCACCTGTGGCATTGTAGTGTGGCCAGCAGACTGTGGGTCAAAACGATTGCCATTGTGATCTTGCTGAGATACCCCAGATCCTTTGCCAGAAGGAGAGTTCTGCTCTGGTGCTGGGGCTGGAGGCTACAAAAAAAAAAAAAATTCACATTTGAGAAATAATGTATTTTCACTTACAGTTCTTTGATATAATTCTACTCTTTTTGGCTCCAACTTAAATGGAAAATTTACAAAGATGATGCAATGACCAACAGAGAAAAATCATAACTTATGTTACCACAGTTCAAAAAAATAAAGCCTCGATTAAACTTTCACAAAGAATAAATAAATTTCCATACATTCTCGAATATTTTTGAATTTCAGTTACATTTCAGCTAACCCAAACAGCTCACACAACCACAAACGATGAAACAATTGATTGGACAGCTTTCACACAGCATGGAGAATCTGATCTAACACACTATCCCTACACCATGCCATCTCACACGGCCTCACCACCACCTAGCAAGAATCCAAGCACATACCTCAAGGTCATAGAAAGCAATAAAGCCTAAACTTCGCACAAGTTGCAGACCTTACAAAACAGATATATATTCAGAAATTATATGGGAGGGTACTGATCAAGAGGGTGAAGACATGTACAGAGCATCAAATTGGGGAAGAGCAGTGTGGTTTCAGAAGTGGTATATGACCACACTGCACACAAAATTCACACAACACAACCTAGATGGCTTCAACGAACTGAAATACTCCCTGCCATCTAGATGTCAACAAAGCACTTAACATGGTCAACCCCACAAAAGGGAACCCTGAAACAAATTCTCCTAACATCTTTATCCTAATTTAGAGTCATCACTGAAAACTGAAAATCCCTCATACCTTTGAATACATCTGGGCATGAGGTGGGAGCTGATGTGGAGGCGGTGGCAACTTTTGTACTCCATGAGGTGGTGGGGGAGGTGGAAGCTGCTGCTGCTGCTGTGACGGATGATGTGGTGGCTGAGGTTGCTGTTGAGACTGTGACTGGTGCTGTTCCTGATGCAGCTGGTGCAACTGGCTCTGGGAGGTGTGATGTGGTGGGGTAGGATGACCAGGAGGAGGTCCATGAGTTGACTGGTGTGAAGGAGGGAGGGGCTGAGGCTTACGATGATGGGTGCGTTGTGAGGAAGGCGACTGATGGGCATGTTGACCAGGATGCTGACTTGTGGTATGAGGGTGCTGATTAGATTGTTGATGAGCATGTTGATTTGGGTGTGCAGAGGAGCCAGAGTGTGGATGCTGGCCCGGGTGTGGTTGAGAGGGATAATGTGGGCCATTGTGGTGGATAGGTCCACCACCCACTTCATGTGGTAGCTGCGCTGGAGGCCGTCCTCCCTAAAGAAATACAAAGCCACATTAACAGGAATTAAAGAAAAAATATTTCTATAAAAAAAATGAATTTACAAGTGATACTGGTTCAAAGTTCCCCCTTTGGAGAAATTCTAAAAGAAGCCAAGAAACTACACCTTTGGGAAAAGCTAAATGTGATGGGTGATAAGAATGGATGGATGGGACACAAATCTGAAGGAGTAAAATGTATAGGAGGTTTAAGGTGAAAATGGCAATAATGAAGGGCTATGTGGAATGAGTGCATGAATGAACATAACTTTTGCAATTACTTTTTCTTTATATACACTCACCACTTCCTGCTTTAACGAGGTACCATCAAGAACATACGACTGAGCCTTAGAGGGAAAATCCTCATTTGGGCCCCTTCTCTGTTCCTTCTCTTGGGAAGGTAAAAACTGGAGGGGAGGATTTTCAGCCTCCTGCTCCCACCCCTTCTAGTCCCCTTCTACAACAGGCAAGTGACTACGTATGGAGTATTCTTTCCCTCCTATCCCCAGAGATAGTGGATAAATCATGTACAGTATTTCTAAACAAATATAAGTCCATAATTAAGAGTACAAGAAGTATGAACAAAGAGAAGACAAATACAAAATTACATGCTTCTGGTAAAAATGAAAAGGTTAGGTGGGGTTAATCATGTTATATACAAATAATATGTGGATTAATCTTTTATCTCAGACAGTCCATGACTAGAAATATGAATGAAAAAGCAATGATAAAAGTTGAGAGAAGCTGCAAGATTACCGATGAATCATTGCAAAATATGGCTGAGGTGCTACGGTGCACTAAAAAGGCTGTAAGAGATGTGTAGGAAAAACAGGTAGTCAAGAAATGAAGAGCATACTGAAAATTACAAGTGCTTTTAATATCGTTATAAACTAACCTGAGGATGTGGCGGATGCCCATTATGAAGGTTCTGATGATGAGGGGGTGGGGGTGTGGGGCCGTGTTGTCCACTACTGCCAGCTGATCCTGCGGATGAGGGACCTGAGGGTGTTCTCAAACCTCCCAGCTCTGGCCTTCCCATCCCCCATCCATCCCGTCGCATGTCTGGGTGATGGGGGCCCCTTGGATCACGAGGATCCCATCGTTCTTCACCATTTATGGGATGGCCGTGGGGTGGTCCTGGATAGGGAGGCCCACCATGTAAGGGTCCATGGGGCCCTGGATGAGGTGGCCCATGGCTCTGGTGGGGTCGGATGTGGGGAGGATAACCGGGCGAACCTTTGGGAGGTTGGGTTGGATTTAGTGGATGATGAGGTGGGTGTCCAGGAGGGCCTTGCTGGTGTCCTGGATGGCCCTGGTAGTGGCCTGGATGGTTTGGGTGAGGCATGTGTTGACCTGGTCCTGGGTGTTGAGCATGTCCGGGGTACTGTGGATGGCCTGGGTACTGAGAATAGGGGGGCCAATTGTGTGGGGGTCCATCTAACACCTCACCCTCATGAAGGGTTGGTGGGAGGTTGTGGCCGCCCCACTGTTCAGGCCGCCGGAGCCTGGGAGGACTGGAGGAACGCAGAGAATTGGATCGCGCAACACTGGAAGTCTTGGGTAGATTGGCTGGTCCACTACCATTATTATTATTGTTATTATTATTGATATTATTATTATTGCCCCCTCCTCGTTCTCCACGCATATTTGCCTGTAACAATAAAAAATACAAAATATCATTCATACTGTAAAATTAATTTCATTGTTGAATCTAAACTTTATTACACTACACATCACCAGTACTTCAGAACATACAAGTCCCAAAACCATACCGAAGCAACTCTAAGTATAAGCTTCTTCAAAACGCCACACATCCATTTACTCTTTGTACCGTACTATGTACTCTACATACTTCCTTACCCTGTTTCCACCCATTTCAACATACCTCATACAATCATTCAATAACTCTTCATCCCACTGGATATCCACAACTTAGTCATTTCAGCCTTTAACAATGACTCTTTATGTGGTTTCCCACAACTGCTTCATATGCCCTTGTTCAGCCCACTGGCAGCATACTGTTCCCCATATACCACATCATTCCAATTCGCTCTATCCCCTACACGTCTTACAACCCCTTACATGTTCAGGCCCCACACCTTCAAAGCACCTTTCACTCAGAGGAGGATGTACATATGTATGTTTGTTATACTATTTTCATCTCACTCTTCTCTGAACTCCTCTTCCCCATAATCCAAGAATACTGAAATTACGATTCATAAACATTTCCATATATTCTAGAGACAAAATCTGAATTTATCAAATGAGGACCATCAACACACACATTACCTGTGGGTTTCTAACAGGGTCAGCTAAGTTAAGGGTGGCAAATCCCCGGCTGAGTCGGCTCGAGGAATCTTGTCCTCTTGAGATCTCTTGGGGTACCTATGAAAAAAACAATGAAAATTCTGAACACAATCTAGGAAGTAATATAGAGAACTGGCATATGAAAGTACCAGGAAACTGTGAGAAAGTGGTAATGAAAAGAATGACTGCTAAGATTATCAGCTACATGAAGTAAAATATCCGAGTTGTGATATGAAAAAAATAATGAACGAGGACCATAAAAGGAATGGATACAAAATTACTTTCATAAATGAAGTTAGTCAAGCTTTCCAAGTTACAAAAGAACATGGAAAAACAAAATCATCACAGTATCATCTGTGGTCAAAACATCCCTTCACTGATAATCAAAGAGAGACCATCAAAATGCCCTGGACTATCCAAAGTATATAGAAACCATACATTCCTGTGGTTTTGATGCACTGCACAAGACTGCCACAGAATGGACATGAGCAAATGCAGCCTTTCTTAGTCTATTCCTAGCACTACCTCGCTCATGCAGGAAACAGTGGACAAGCATGAAAAAAATTACTTCGGATTATCTCCAGAACAAAGAATTGTTCTTGATAACTTTACACTTCTTTTATGCTTGTGAAGTTTGCTTCTCATATACTTCACTCCCAAGGACAAAAATTACCTCTGAAAACAGAGCACTTACTATGATAAACAGTAGTCAGGGAAACAAGGGCTAGCAAGTCTTTAACTTCAATGCCCTAGAGTGACTGAAGGCACCTGCTTATATCCTTGAAAATCTTTGTACTCAAATCTTACAAAAAGAGAGATAAGATATGGATTCCTTTCCCTTCTTATCACCAAAACTGCCTAGATAAAATTAGGCAAATATCAATATAATGAAGTAATACATACATGTTATGATAATGACCGAAGGTATGTATGACCCATGTGAACAAGCAAATTTAAACAAAAGCTGGAAGTATACAAGAGACAGTGAGAGATGCACATTACAGTGGTGTCTTGATAGAGGAAAGAACAAAAATCAATAAGGGTCAAGTGTGCACAATATTTCCTGCAAAATACTTTTAAGTGCATACATATAAAGGTCATAAATGAGATCTTACCTTCATGTCCAGCATATCTACAGGTGTGATCTCCGACGGGTCAACAAGTGGCATGGGTCTACCCTTATCAAGTGCATTTGAGACAATCCCTTGCCACTGAGGTGGCAGTCCAACATATCTGGAGAAGACAATGTGATGCGTCTTACAATAACAAAATGGTTTAAGAGTGCCACTAACAGCTTGATTAAAAAGAATCATCAATTCACTGGAGACCTGATGCATCAAAGCAAAAAATGTTATTCAAATGTAAAGTTTTAGATTTTGCTTTTAGAAATACAAGACTGACAATAAATCTTTTTTCATGAAATTCTTGAGCTTTTACACCAACTCTCTAACCCTTTCACAGACTAACAACATAGGTTGAATCATAACAACCCTAACACCTCTCTAACCACCACAAATTACATCTCTCAAGGTCATTTCACTAAATGCATGCTTCTACAGCATTCAGGCTTGATAACCCAAATCCCCCTTTACTCCATCCTATTATATCCTTCTTAGTCCCCCTCCACTTTGCCTCCTCAAATTCTTTCATGAAAATCCCCTCAGTCAGTCAATTTTCTCACGCTCAGACAATATGTCCAAGCCATGTTAGCACATCCTGGCTGGTTCCCTCAACAAGACTGCACCAACTAAAGAACACCACTTACACGTTGTCCTTCGGCATTTGATATCCAACACATACATCCTCTACTTTTTCTTAAAGTATTTACAGTCCACGACTTGCATCACTGTCAGGACTACTATAAATATACCTAACTTTCTTAACAATGACAATGTCATTTCACACACTGCTCAAAGCACAAAAGATCTTGGCCCTACTCTTACATTCCATGACTCACTTCACCCCTTATGATTCCGTCTTGAAGCACTCCGGTTCCTCCCTATTCAAACTATCCTATATCAACTCAATAATGCACCTCATGACCTCACTTTTGCTTACATTTACTCTTAACATTTGCCTTTCACACTTGCTTCCAAACTTTATCACCAGCTTTATGTATTTCTCTCTGGAGTCTACCACCAAAGATTTCATTTACCAAAAGCAAATGATTTCCCTCACATGCCTCCCTTAACCCCAGCATCATAAACATTGTGACCCATATATTACATAATGCAACCTAAAACTGAATATGATAAAACTATTATTATCATTTATCAACACAATAATAAAAAATAAAGAACTACATACTTTTGTTCATGGTGATCAAACCCAGTGTGGACACGGTGTTCAAAGTTACTGGGTGCTGAAATCTGCACTTTCTTGTTCTTTTTCTTAAACATTATGCCCCGCGTCTCTTCACCTGTCAAAACAAAAAAAATATTGTTTCCATTCTGTTTTACCATTCTTCTTTGAAATTACAGTATCCTCCCTAAATGCTGGTGAAAAACATGGAGTATGTCTCTCTTTAAACAAAAGAAAACACAAGACTCTGGTTAGTTGAGAGTCAAGATGGCTCTGTTTTTAGTTAACAGAATGTGTTCAGTTCAAGAAAAAAGTGCGTCAAAGTGGGAGAGAAGAAAGTGGATTGGAGAATGCAAAGGGTAATGGCTGGCATAAAAGTGATTTGGGTTAGAAGTTGAAGAGAAAAGACTATTTACACAAATAAGTGAGTGAAGGTGATGGGACAAAACTTAAAGGGGCCTATGTGATGGTACCACACTCATCATATGCTGCCTGTCACAAACTCTTTCAATTTCAGAGGTAATGTCAAACAGTCTTCCGTGTCTGTCACATCAATAGGGAACCATTTCTACACATACTGAAAACTAAGTCATCCATGACTTTACATTTATAAATCAGAGCTGCACTTCAGTGACTAGAGCCTATTAGCTATTTCTTGTATTTCAGATTTTTTTTAACAGTTAAAGCAAGCTGTGAGTGCCTGCCAGGTACAAGGCTCATTCTACAAGAATATTTATGCCATAACTGATGTAAGTAGTGAAAAAATTACAAACATGAAAAAAAAGTCCAATGATGTAAATATGCAAAACATCTGGTCACATACAAACTGCACCAACATACTTTTTACGAGCGTAAAATTACAGTAACAATACTTGGTCATACATGGGCTTGATATGTTTCTGGGTCTTAACACAGTCTGAAAATACGTTAAAAAATTTACTTTTATCACACGATAAAAATAACAGGTAGCACATGAGAAGTCAGTCTCCGGTCATTATTTTTTGATAAATCAAGTGAAGAATTTTTCTTATCATAAGCGAATGCAGCCACCCAACAGAAGTTAAACTGTGTTCCTCTACTCAATCATATGCAAATTTGTATAATCAACAAGTTAACACAATTTTTTCTATTCTATAAGTCCATTAAATTCTCAAGAACAACCTACCTAAAGGAAAAAGATCATGTATGTTTCTTATTCATGCAGCCTTACTAAAATACACTTTGAAATGAATAAAATCAAATACTGTATAACGTGTACACTACAACTTTTAAGTAAACTTTTCATTACATAAACAACTGAAAGAAGATTATGCCAATAATCATACACACTGCAACATCATCCATGCTCATTAAAAATATATGGGAAAGGGAGCCATTATGATAAACTCTTCCCCATCATAAAAACAATACTTAATAACGAAGGAAGAATTCAAAAGATGCAGGAGGCAATGATGCCTAGACCTTCCTCGGGAAAGTGAGACACGGAAGTAAAAGGTAAGACAAGCTCCAGAAAAATCTTGTAATGTGTAACTGAACACTAAAATCACTATAATAAATCATACCAATTCTTCAATATTAACTTCAATGTGCTGGGTGAGTTCTAGCATAAATCCTCACATAAGTCTTACGTTAGAGTAGGACCTAACCAAACCAAACCTGCAAAGAATAATATGTTGTCATAGATAAGCCTAACACATTTGATAGGCATAATTAAAGCAATCTGTACCTAAATGTTACAGAAAGTCATGATTTCTATGTTAGGTTTGGTTAGGTCTGGCATTCTTAGCTCTAATGTCTCTCACTAACCTTATTTTGGAGGCAAAAGGTGAGAAATTGGTTGAAGAAACTCATGGAATCTCTCTCCCAGACGCTGACACTCTTGCTTAAACAAGGACTGCACACACATATGAATGCCTGTTTTCTACCATACTTGGGCATAAGTCCTCTTATCTTTCTTCAATGATGGGAAGGAGTCACGGATTTTTCAGGATTAGTCTTTCAAATGGTGTTGCACTTTGGGAAAAAAAGGAGAATTTTTGACTGCTCACTCAAACTAAGAAATCTAAAGACTTTTCAAGAATTTTGGTGACAAATCATCTCCATGTACATCAAATATATGAAAAATATTCATCCAGTAGTGTCCACAAAAAAAATCTTAATTAGGGCGAAAGCACAAAGCTGCTTACATAAGATACAGCTTTATACATACAGAGCACCCTTTACACGGAAACAACATAATCAAATAACCATACTGTACGAGCTCACATATGTATATCAATAATATATACAGCATTACCGGGTTCTAACTGCTCAAGGTTACATGCCAAGCGAAAAGTTGCATTTGGCAAAGCTGTATTGTTGTCAGCTGCCAAAAGAGAGTACAGTCTTATCAAAGAACTTCTTGCTTCAAAGAAGTACATCCTGTCCTTGTCACTGAGTGAAGCAGTGCCTTACAGCTGTTGGAGCCCCTGGAAAAAGGGTCCTGGATAACGCCACAAAATTATAGATGAACAAATAAATAAATGCACATGCTGCACTAAATGTGACAAGTTCAAGGTGCAGCTTTCAAGATATGGCAGTAATTAGCTACTTGTAATTACTGCCATACCCTGAAAGCCACACCTCAAAATTCTATCATTCTAAGTCCACCAAGTGCACTTCTCGACTTAGTATTCTGATTTAAGTCCAATGATACCATGCTGTTACTTGAAACAAAGGAAGAACTGCATAGAATGGTAGGGCACTTCAATGGTGTATACAAGATAAGGATGCTGAAGGTAGAGGTGAATAAAATTCAGAACATCACTTTGGATAAAATGGGATAACTGTGAAATCCATATGTGCATAGCGAAGGACAGGTAAAGTCGTGGATAAGCTATGGTATGTGAGAGCAAAGCTCAGTAAGAATGGTAGGCAGAACCCTTTAGCTGATACCACAGTCATGGAAAGGAACAAAATGATGATGAAGTGAAAAACCTCTGGTGAATGGAACAAATCTAGCCATTGAGTATGCATAAAAATGTCTCATCACTGAAGTATGAACATGAAACCCAAGTTTACACAGGTCAGGCTTTCAAAAAAAAAATATGTAAAGCACAGTTTGAATATAGAAGGCCAAATAGAACAAAGCTGCAAAAAAGATGTCAAGTGAAGGACTCATCAAAAATGCAAGTGGACAAAAGAATTTTTGATATGGCCATACAGAACTTATGGTGCAATACCAAATAAGATAAATGCAAATAATGCTATGAAGACCTGGAAAAATGTGGAGCAAATTACTGTAAAAGCAGGCAAATCAATGTCTGCTGAAATTTTTCATAATTCTCATCCAAATGTAACAGATACATAAACATATCACAATGAACACTGCACCAACTGCCCATAAATGTAAACGAATAAAGGACACACCAAAAGATGCAGTTTGTGCCACTGCTCAACCTCCCCACAAGCAGCAAGCTACAAACAGGAATCTGTATGTGAAAGAGACCTTGAAGTTGACATTATGCATAACCTGTCACTAGAGCTCCACAGCAGAATTGTTAAAGAGGAATTCCAACTGCTGACAAATATTCAGAATAACATGAGACGGATATGATTAATGAGCTATTCAGAAGACACATTAGAACAAAACTGCAATTCATTTAAACTTGGATGCCACACTTAGAGTTGTACAGAATCAACCAAGTGTTGAGAAAAGGGTAAATTGAGATGTGTTCAGAAAAGGGTAAATCAAGATAGCTAAATTAAGACAGCTGAGCTACACTGAAAAGCTGGGGATGTAAATCTGCCCACCACGGAGAAGAGCCAGTGGTGCCAAGTCACAACTCAAGGTGCAAATCTATTCCTTTATTTGTGAGAGAACAATAACTATCATCCCCAAGTTAATGTCACACAAGCCATGACTTATTCAATTACCAGAGCAACTTACGGGATGTGTAAAGGTTATCTCAAACATTAACATTTGCTTGTGTACTTTTTCATCATTTCCTGCATCACTCCACGCTCCCTCAGTAAATAGTTTATGGGCAACACAAAAGCAACTCATAAAAGTAAAAGAGAACACAACATTGGACTTCTAATTAGCACTTGAGAGAAGTGATCTGCATCTTTTTTCAAATGTTATTTGGCCAACTAGTCAATCTGTTTGTTTACATTTATGGACAGAGCCCACCCAAATAACGTTCCTTTGGCAGTATAGCCTTAAAGATAATTCTGGGATGCATAATAATAATACTAATACAGAAATAACCACTTGTAATCATAAAAAATAAAAAATCATATACATTCACTATTTCCCACACAAACATGGTATTGTTAGAAACATACAAGCTTCATTCCTCCTGGCAAGTAATACTCGCAAGAAATATTTCCACACTCCCCTAATTCCTGCCCTTCTTAACTGACTTCTAAAACACGCATGAAATATCACGACACTACTCTTTCCCTCTCATTATTCCCAAGGAATCGTAATATTATAAATAATAATAAAATTAATGATACATGGGTCACACATTTACCAAATAGTTTACAGTACTTTCAACATTATTTTCCGATGAATTACCTCAAACAACTACACTGATGTAAGCTAGGGTTGGGGCTTACAGGGAAGAGTATTGCTTTAACTCTTTCCCTGAACTTCAAGGTGGCATCAGGTAAGAGCTCTCCTGTGACCCTGGTGGACTTAAAGAACACAATCTATTCACTCATCACAATTTATAGTAATATGAATCTCAATATTTGCAATACAACCTTCTATAGAGTAAGTTGATGTATCTTACACGTAAAAATCATGGAAAATACACTAAGCATAATACCACTTGACTCGGTGCCAATTGGCAAAAATAATTGTTTTTTTATCCTAAAATAATAAATAACGGAAAGTAATAGTAGGGAGACTACGATGGTGAGGGTTGATGTTAACATACTTGGTGAAATGAACAGAACCTACAAAAACACTGCCGAATTCTGCCTAGGGGCTAAAAATTATCTATTCAGTGTTATGGTCAAAGTATACCATGTTATTTACCAGTTTAGCTATGGATCAAAACTTGCTTTACATATATACCGCAAAATTGAGCAGTGGTTGTGTTGTGATTAGATAATACAATAATAACTAGAGAGGATGATAACGAGAATTACATTTCATATAAACTATCAAATAAGACAACAGACATGAGGAGTTACGAACACTACAGAAAAACTGGAGACCAATGCCTACGAATGTGTATCACTAACATGGCACAAGCTGTCAACAGACTGAATACATTTAACAATCCCCAGCAGATGAATATAATGACATTTTTCTGTTATTTCAGTGTATAGGTGAAACTTTATGGTTCTGTTTATATTCTACAAGTGTATTATATCTATAGCATTAGTAATTAACCTCATAGCTTCTGTATTAACCATATAACTCATTCCCGGAGATGTCAAATACAATATAAAGTTCTAAATCAAGCTAAGCAATTCATTATGTTCTCTAAACATTAATATTCGAAAGCAGCATCATTCATTTTACAAAGCTATTACTCATGTGAAGCTTAATCAATAAATTATGAAGATCATATCAAAACATTATAATAGTATTCAAGGCAGCAGCATTAATTTTACAAAGATATTACCGATGTGGAGCTAAACTGATAAATTACCCAATTAATCAATACTCCTGAATAATAGAACTGTGAAATTTTATTAGACAATTAACAAGATCCACTTAAGCAAAATATGTAAAGCTGCCGCTTAAAGACAGTACAGAAATAACAACATAAAATATATCTATGTACTCATGAGCGAGTCTCACTTACACAAGGTGCTTTCCTTTCAATCTTAAGAATAACAAATGTGATTCTGGGATGGGCCATGATCAAGAAAAATATCTGATAAGGGAAATGCCACAAGAAATCAACAGAACCTACAAAATCCTCACTAATTTTCACCTAGGGCCCAAGGTGTATCATAACTTCCATGTTAAGAAAAATACAAAACTTTGTCGTCATTTGTCTTACATTGTAGAAGCTGAATAATGGTGAAGGAAATTAAGATACACAGCCAACAAATGTCTATAACAAAGCCACTGACAACATAATCTATACGACAGTACTTGTAACAATGACCTCATACTCTGTACAATGCACGTATCATATATAAAGATCAACTATTATTTTAAGGATGTTTCAGGAGGTTTAAAATAATTCTCTTAATTTCTAAGAGTAAATGACTTGCTTCTCTCCTATATCAATAGGTTACCTTAACCTTACCAAATAGTTTAGCAAATACGATGAATGACCCACATAGCACCACTACCATAGATCGCTACAAAATTATTAAAACCTGACATTCACTCCTACCATTCATAAAGTCTTTAATAACCCTTACGAGGAAATGGTACCTTAAAATAACGAAAAACAAATACAAATAAAACTGAAAATCTCATCCATGAGGTTTTGATTAAGGGTTCCCACCATATAACACAGCAACCAATTCATACGTACCGTATATAAGAAATTACATATTTCTGTACATATGTAGTTGATATGCACTGATAATATATACACAGAAAACCTCGATTGTAGTAACCTTGAGCAAACACTTTGACAAATGTGGGCCACCCCCACTGTCCGTCCACCATCACACTTCCCCCTTTTTTCCCCACCCCAAGCCACCCTTTTCATACCTTCCACCGCCATTATTCCACTCAGTCACGTCTCTAAATCCACCTGTCCATCAAATCCACTCCAGGAGAGGAGGGAGGGAGACAGACACACACAGCCTCCTGAGTCTCACCAGATGATATTTGTTTACCATTTCCCTCGGGACTCACAACACAGGGCGACCCAACGCCTCCAAGTCCTTCACCTGTCGCCCCTTTTTTGGGTCCCAGAGCCGCCTTAATTACCCCACACACCCGTCATTATCAGCCCAAGGGGCGGCTGCCCCTCGCCTTGCCAAGGGACGGGCCACCCAAGGCTGGGAAAAGGTCTTTTACCTCAATAATTCGAGGAGAAGTAGAGTCACTAGCTACATGCGCGCCGCCATGTTGTTACCTGTCATCCGGGACCTGGACCAAAACAGGTGGTGCTGCTCCCCTCGCCGCTCCGCATCGCTATTTTCCCCAATTTAACCCTTATTTAACCTATATCCTCACTCAAAATACACCCTAATGACTCATAATAATATATACTTACTCACTGATAGGACAATGATGCTAATAATCCCTGGTGTTTGTTGAGATTTTGATAAATATTCGATATTTCACGAATGACGTTTTCTTTAATGCGCACCATGGCCTTCCGTTTTCTATGATTGGCGGGAACAACGGGAGGATTGTTGGAGGTGGAGAGAGGCGTGTGTAATCCAACACTCGGCCCATAAACTGTTTCAGTTTACACAACAGAGCCAACCCCATTATGGAGAAAACTCACATCAAATCCCCTTCACCCAGATATCTCAACCTTCCCCACCACAGACTATCGGATACGCGAGGGGTTTTAAAGACATTTCTCGCTTCTATATATGTCTATCTACTTTGGCACAACGAACCATTAATGGCCTTAATGATGGACAGGGTTTTATTTGATGTAAACCAAACACTGGAGTCAAGTGTCGGCCATGAGAGGTGCCAAATGGGTTCGAACAAGGACTGTTCTATCCAGCCGCCCAACACTGCTGTTATTCATTCTACCTTCATTTTCGCCGAAGTTTATTATTCTGTCGGAATTTATCACTTTCTAATATATGCACATCGCACAATATTTCCTCACACATCTAGCTCAAGCCCCTCTCGCCACCAAGCGAATATTAAACTGTATATATTCATTAACTATCAACTGGTGATTCAGTCTCTTAACTACCGCGATAAGAAAGTGGTTTGTCTGTCACACATATACATATGTATGAGCTACGGCTCCCTACTTGAAGACCTCGACCCTAATAATCGTGTCAAAGGTCATATACATAGAGATAGAGTATATGGTACTAGAATTATCATTAGAAACAAGAGATTTTTGTAAGTTATTCTGCCTTAATGACCCAACCATCTCATTAGGCCTAATCCCCAAAACAACCAACTAGTCATGATCATAACATCATTACAATAGTTATATACATATCTCAACCACCAATTTACGGTCGTGGTTGTTATATTCTCTATATTACCTTTTCGCTAATTCAATAAACCGGTGTTTACAAATCTTTTTAATCAGCGATTCTCTTGTTACGGTAGAGGGTTTAGGGGGTAATATAGCAACCAATTCATGAAAACCAGACTCAGAATTACCATATATTTTAAGTTATAGATTCTTTCTATCTCCTGGGATAATGGGGGGGGGGGGGGAATAACAGTCATATTCCTTGTGTGTGACGTATATGGAGATTAGGATAGGGAGGGGGGGGGGAAATAGGTGGAAATCACCCCCCCCCCCCCTTTCTGTATAATCCTTTTTCTAAAGTAGGAAAGAAGTTAGCAAATTTTTTTCCTTCTCAAGGAGCCAGTCCCTGTAAACACGTAAATAAGGTCATATGGAAGCATTAAATGTGTACTGGGTGTAATTTATGAGTGTGTAGCAACTTCCTTGTCTATCCCAGAGGCCTTTGGACTTGTCAAACAATGTGAGCAATAATCTTACTTGGGATATATAGATGGGTGGACCGTGTATTTTTCATTTGACAGCATCAATATAGAGAGTGGGCCTTTTTTTTTTTTTTTGTCACTACCCATCTTAACAGATAGGTGGCTCACACTACCATTTAGTCTCCTTTTGATACTGCTTTCAGCCCTGTGCATTTCAGACCACAAAGGATGATTGAGTATAAGGATTACGCCTGTGTCTGAGTAGGGAGTAGATGTTTTGGTGCACTAAGGATTGAAGAAATATGGCTTCAACTGTCTTATCCCCATCAAGATTCTATGGAATGCTAGATACATCCCTTTATATTGAGGCTTAGGACACAGTAACAAGAAATAATCATAGAAGTACACAAGAAATGAAATCCTGCCAGTGCAGAACTCTCCCTGTACAAATTCATAAATACAGGTGGCAAAAAAACACCAAGTTAGGTATGGCAAAAAAAAACCTCATCCTAGGTCGTTTAAGTGAAGGCCACTCTAGATCTCTCTACCCTGATGCACAAATGTGATTACATACATTCTGGTTTGTTAACACCACTCACTGCCTTGCCACAAGTCTAGGCTATAGGACATAGCCAACAAACGTGTCTCTCATCCCTATACATTATTACACCAAGGCTTCACACCTAGCTAATATATTCATTAATGGCTGTTCCATTGCAGTAGTTGGTGATGGAGCAACTTATCCCTCTTATATACTATCAGTCGTGTTGTCCCTTAGCATTCTGTCCTATGAATTACTCTCTGAATTATCTCCCAGAATAATCTCACTTCAATTTCTAAGCTGTTGATTCCACTTCATACACTTCAACTCACTCTCTTTCCCCCTCTTCCTTATGTAAACCTGATGAAATCACAGTCACCTCTTCACTTTTCCCATCTTATTCTTCTTCACTTTAGGTAAGCCAAGGATAAAAATATTTTCCATAGTGGTCATCGTGTAGGCATGACATAAAGATCACTGGTGATGCACCAAAAATGGTGACTACAGGTACATAGTGCAGATATTTTAATTTCAGTTGCCTTCCTGGTGAGAGAAGGTTCCTCTACAACCAACCAACAGTACCATAAGTCAGCTGGATATCTGAAAAGAGGCAGGGAAAGTTATATGGTGACAATGAGAGACTATTCTCTACTGGACTGTCAATGGACAATGGGTGCAGCTCAAGGGATTAGTACAAATCTTCTCTAGCAACGGATTTGGAAGCCATGAACACACACACCAAACATTTATGTGACTGAGATCTTTCTTAAGATCGTACAAGATCGCTGTCCATGAGTCGTCATTGGAAGATGTGAGGATCAGCCAATATTCTTACAATACAATGTTTCAATTAGCCTATGTCCAACTTGTTAGGGTACTCTTGAGAAAATGGCCCATTACTCAGCGACAAATTTCCTCTCATGATTCAGTTACAATTATCAAGTATCAAAACAAAGAGAAAATGAAGACCACCACTCAAAGGGGTGAAAAAATATGAGCAAATGGCATATTACTTAGCAACAAACTTCCTTTCTTAATCCAGTTCTAATTATCAAGTATCAGAACAAAAAGAGAAAATGGGGAACTTCACCCAGAGAGTTAAGAAAAACATGTTTACTCTCCTTCACAGATTTTGTACTCTGAACTGAGATTTGCCTGGCCCAAACAATGCAAGTGTTCAGCTTACATTAACATCCACAACAGGAAGCACTTTTCATAGCTGCTTAGTGCTTCTCTCTGGTCTTTTGTTTTTCAGTTCCACTGCATTCATTCACTTCAGCAATAATCTTTTCTGCTAAAAGACAATAAAGTTACCTCCTGCCTTCTGACTTGCAAAAGTGTTAGTAGCTTCTGGGAGTCTCAACTTTCACACCTTGAATTATGGAAGAGTTGCTTCAGATGTATAATCTGTTGAGTCTTCTCTTTTCCTATTAACATGACCATCAAGCTGCATCTCCAACAAGCAGACATTGTAACCCCTCTGGGTCGAACATCTTCTTTGGCCAGGTCAAAAGTGTGTAAAACTGCTAAAGGGTTGCATTAAGACCCAGAACCCCACATGAAGTGTTTTTTCCACATGGCAGCTGCACTTAAGAACACTTCTTCACCTAAGAGGTATTCAGTGTGTCAAAACTGGATTTCAGCACTTAATTCCACTGGCAAACCTTTTTCTCAATGCCTACTTCCTCGTTTTTGGGAAGAAGATTGTGAATCTTATCAGGATTCCTTCTCTTTCATGGAACGACCGATGTAAGATCTTGGAGCCAGAATGCTCAATACATCTCTAGTTACAGACAGACTAGAACTCAGTAAAGCAATAGTATCAAAATGGAGATTCCCAGTGTAGAAGGAATGACATAATTCAACATATGTATTTTGTTATTCTTCTGGGCTTCCAAGTCCCATCTAGCTTGCCATTTACACCTAATTATTTATTCTGCTCAAAATATCACTGAGGTATAACTCCCAGTTATAGATTGATTGATATAGCAGTGTCAGCCTTGGGCTATACCGTTTCATTACTACTGACACCAACATGTTCGAAATACCTGTGGTATTCTACACTTTCATGATCATAATCATGGATTTACTGAACTATGGGATGGCTTGAAATCATATTGTAATATGGAAATCAGAGTATATATCTAATCTTTTTAAAGAAATTGTTCAGTTAATCTACATGTAGCTTGAATACCATTTAGTATTACACTGAATATGGCTTTTCTTGGAAGATTTTGTATGGAGATTCTTCTTCAGTAACTATGGCAATGGCATTATGCTGCGATTACAGAAGCATAGTGGCTTCTGGTTTTCTCTAGTCCCTACAAAGTTCAATGTCAGGAACCCTCCAGGGAGAAAACCACGTGAAACCCACTGCTTGAATTGTGATTAAGGTTAAACCACTCTTGAGAACTTTCACTGTTGATCAAATAACTCCATCTGCTACAGATTGTCTGAGAAGTGAGTAATTTTAAATTTTTCACTAAATATAGAAATCTACCTTTTCAATATCTCTGCTGGATTCCTACCACACACCTACAATGCCTTTCTGATGTTCCTTTGTCTTTGCCTTTTAATTCAGAGGAAATCTTAAATATAAGTTCCCCGTGAGATAGTGGGTTGGGGTTCTTCCATTTCAAACTATCCATTCCCTTGTCCCACCTCTTCTTCCTCTTCTCTATCCAACCTAATAAAAAAAGAACATTTACCAGATGCCTCATCACCATATACATTCAAAACTTGCAAAATGAAAACAAAAATACTGCAACACAATCTCACCTCAAAGTGCTCGACACTTGGTTCTTTGCAACAATGCTAAACCCTTCTTATCTAAACCACTCCATAACTAACCACAAACTCAGAAGTAAAAATAAAAAATAAAAATTAACATTGCCTCAGATTTCAGGAACTAATACTCATATATACCCCTTACTCAAACAGACATCAAGGACAAAACATATGCATGTTGTATTAAACCAAAATGCTCTAATCAAATGCTCTTCCATCCAAGATTTAAGTTCTACTCAGACACACTCCCTAGACACTTACAATTTACCCTTACCCAACTACATTTTGGACACATAATCACCAGTTGGCATGCACATTGGCAACTTACACACTGAACACTTTCTCCTCAATTGCCCTGAATTCATCCAACATTGACACAATATTACTGGTCAATGACTTGTGGTCCCCCTCAATAGGGATAGCCAACTTCCTGTTTGCTCAGACAGTTCCACAGAAAGGACTCCCTAGGCAAGAACATAAGGTTTTTTCAACTGTACTAATTGTGCCATGTGTGGACATCTATCAGGGTGAAGTGCCTATAGAATATTCTGTACCTATCCTCTTGCTCTATACATGAGAAATATCATACAGGATAAAGACAACTGGAAAGGCAGACAAACATATAAACACACACACACACATTCTTCAAATGTATTTCAAATGGATTACTTCTTCTGTATACTATTTGCCTTTGCGGTTGCACAACAAGGCATGAAGCAAGAAATGTTACAGTATAGATGGTTTATGAATTACATGCACAAAATAAGATAACTGAACTTATCATTACATGATACAATGAATAATTACCCACAAAAGATACTTGCCATGGTAAATCTGTGGGCATGATGCATTCTTTGTTGAGACCAAGTACCATATAATTCAAGGAACTGGTGTCTCTGCTCCAGGATTTTGGCTACAAATCTCACTCCAACAAAATCAACTTCCAATTATAATGCATGTATGCACTTGATCCAGTCATTGTAAATGGGAACAGAATTAAATCAAAGATAATAAAGAAACATCAAGATTCCTAACACTTTACTGACATGTCATAACAAGAGAATTAACCCACACAAAAAGTATTTCTTGAAATCTGGTCTACTTACGATAATTATCATTTATAATACCAGTTGTCTGGTGAGAGAGATGGAAGGTTATCAAATTTTTGAACAAACGCCTGGTGACCTGCACTCAAGCATACTTCATCAAATAGCATGGAGACTTTACAATGGTTATTTCTCCTTTACTAGAATACAATTAACCCTTTTCATGCAGGATGTGGCTTTATGGGTTTGCCATTTCCCTGTGGAACATGGCTTTCATAATTCTAAACTTGGCGCTTTTAACCTTCAACCAAAATATGTATATATATTCTGCCTGTGTAACCTCTCCGCCTGTTTATCTACAAACTAAAATTTCCTGCCACAATTCTGAGGCTAAGTTCTGGATTAGGGAATGGGAGGTGGGGCATATGAGTCCTAAATGTCTTCACATGGCATACTTAGCTGTCCTCCAGACATGAGAAAAGGAGATCTCACACAGTCTGTGTAGATACAGATGGCATAGCCAAAAATATCTCTATTCCTGCTTACTCTTTTCATACTTGTTTGCTGTTTCCCATGTTAGCAAAGTAATGCCAGAAACAGATGAAGAAAGGCCTCACTCGCTCGTACCCATTCTCTGTCATGTGTAATGCACTGAACCCACAGCCCCCTATCCACAACCAGACCCCACAGACATTTCTGTAATTACCTCATAGATGTTACTCGTATATGTACACTGTTACAAAAAAAAGTATGAGTACATAATAAGTGTGAAACATTATCACGCACTGTCTAACAGAGACTGAGAAATTTTTGTCTGACCATCTATGAGTTGGCAGCCCTCACATCAAGAGGGTGCCATATCAACCACTAGTGGCATATCCTGCCAAATGTTTTGGGAATGTTATATGTTTATACAAATAATATATATGTTATAAACGCACTGACATTGTCGTTTATAGCACCTGTTTCAGCATGTTGCCAAATCCACCATGCTGCTGTGTTTCAGTGAACACAAAGCTGCTGGGCAATATCACACAAACACAGTAGCCCTCACTATGGGGGACTACAATTGCTCCATGAATTGCCAGTGAAGTTTCTATCATGCCTGCCTGACCATGACACTGGTGGCCAACAATGACTGTGCTGACATAAATGCCACAATGTGTTGGTCAAATATGTTGGACCAACCACTGCCAGGAATACCAACACTCCCATGTTAAGAGCTGGTTAAACCATTACAGTAGTCATGGGACTCATGCACTGATACACTTTTACCCAATCTACATAGCGTATGAAATAAAAACAAAATAATAATAATTCCTTCACTATATAAGGCAAAAAATAATTATGATTAAGCAAGCCTGGTAGCAATCCTGTTCACTCTCATCTATAAGTGATGGCAAATCAACTTATACATGGACTTTTCAAAGCTAAATTTAGTTTGTGTTTATTTCTCATTTTGTAAGGATAAGCATGCTTTTATACTGCCAGAGATAAAGGAGTCATACCAAAGTGGACAGAAAAGTCTATCAGAGGTTGGATGGCTAAAAGTGTACCAGTGGGGTTGAGATAGTAACCATGAGATTCCAAGCACTATGGCACATTTACCCATATAAAATAAAACAACCTCAATCATAACTTGTAAGCAGTGACCTAAACTTTATCTAAAGTTCATGAAGTAAAACTGTGTGATTGCTGAAGCTGATTGAAAGATCGTATATAAAGTAATGAGAAGAATATAAACTCGCCACAGTGACAGTGGTCTTCAAATAGTGCATGGAAAGGATGTCCTGAGATTTACTGCCTAAAGGCACCACTTGCCCTCTTCACCACGACCTAAGACTGGCCAAAAGTTGATCTTAGTTTTGCTTTTGCATTGTTTCACACTCATGTTGTTACATTCCATGTTCCTGATAGTGTTCAAGTGGAATATGGGCCACCATGGGCCTTGACACAGGCTGGTTTGTTTGTCAAGGCAAAACATAAACAACACCCACCAGCTCTCACCAAGGGTACATTTGTTACTTTCCATAGTATAATAGATGCCACTATATTTCATTGAAATATTCTCATTGGTTCATAGTTGAGGAGTATTTTCTAGAAGGTATTCTGTCACTAGGGTTGGGGGGGGGGGGGATACCGCCCATGTATCTCTCGCTAATCACAGAAGGCACCTGAGAGGGGGAAAAAGCTAAGGGCTGGAAATCCTCCCTTGATAAAAAGAATGGATGAAGGAACCAAATGAGGAATATTTCTGGTGCTTATTAGAGAAGGGATGGGAATGCCACATGCCACACAGAATGGGTTAAGAAGTAGTATAAAGATAAACAGGAGTAAATGTTTTTTATCTTCTGGATTTCAGCATATGCTGCTTTCATGTCATCTGCTCATTATTTTTGAATGTAAATCTTGATATGTCAAACAAAGAATTACATACAACTTGGTGTGACAGAAATAGAGTGTCATGGATATGCAAGTCTAGTAATTCATAAGTAAAAAACTTGGTGTAAGAAATTAAGCATCACGGATATGAGTCTAGTACTTCATAAGTAAAAGCACTCTCAACACTTATTAAATTCATAAGTAAAATGAAAATGGGAAGCTACAAGAAAAGACCCTGTATCACCTACCTAGCTTGACAGGGAGAGTGCATATACTAAACAATAATGTAAGAAAAGATAATGTATCGCCTACCTAGCTTTACTGGGAGAGTGTACATACTAAACAATAATGAATGCAAATCATGGACTTCTAATGTGGGTTTGTTAGTAATACCCAGCTTCAAAATCACAGACAGCACATATATGTAAAGACGTTCTGATAAAGATAACATTCTCAAAACAATACTTTAATAGTAAATATCATGAGCAATACACAATTTTCAATTTCTATATACATACATCATACATAATTTATAATTCACCATTTCGAATTTTAGCATAAACATAACATACAAACAATAAATAAGCCTCACATACATAGCCTGACATCAAATAAGTGGTGGTATTGAAGACAATTTCTACCTTAGAGCTAAAACATAAACAGACTAAACAGAAAATACAGAAGGATCATATTCATTATAGAGCTGCACTTCAAAACAACAAAGTATAATGTCTTTCGGTGATCACATAAGAAGATACATTACCTTCACATCTTTGCATTACTGATTTATATCTCTTTCTGACAATATGAGTACTGCTTATTCTGTCATCTTACAATATGCTTGGCACTATATTTTTAGTCTTTAGCTTTAATTTTCATCAGCTAACACAAGACAGTAATGAGTATATGATTTTAAAATGCATATATTCATTATAATGATCTCCTTTGCATTTCCAAGAAACATTATTTTCTGTTTAAACACATCAAATGAACACCAGGTTTTTTTCAATTGAGCAAAATAACCTCTGGATGAACACATCATTGATGAAGAGAGCTTTCAATTCCATCTCACACAATGATTCTGCTGTCAATAGTCAAAATCATTTCTGTATCCTTACACATTACAAATGCTTTAATTTTACAACCATTTACACTCTGAGACAATTTCTATCAATGTTCCTCACCTCATCTCCAGCTGTATAGCAGAGTAATGTCAAGCTGAGATACTATCAAGTTGAATAAGTTTGTGGGAAAATATATATGATCTGCGACAAGGGACAGGATACATTATAATCATTGGACTGTATCAAACTATCTACACTAAAGAAAAATTAAAATACTGTGGTAGTCATTTACAACAAGATTATCACAACCATTATAAAAATGGACACTGAGTTGAAATCTTCCAGACAATCAATGCGTATCTGCAATACATCTCTGCTTACTTCTCATCTACGCCGCAACAAGGAAGAGTGGCTGGATTTTATGACACACCATAGGGTCAACTTTCCACTAAATCAATCACAGCAGAGAAAAAAGTTTCATTAGCCCATTACAAGTGAATAGTATCTAGTGCCTTTCAGTCTGCACTAACACATATCATCTGTCGGGACTTATGATATGCTATTCTCAAGCATACCAAAACAAGTTAGAGATCCATTCTTCCAATTTCATCTCAGCTATCTTGATATAGGATGATGGGAAAATCTACATGGAGACATGGGAATGGTAGTCGTACCTCACCCTGTTAAGTGAAAGAATGAGGACCAAAAATGATGAAAATACATAAATACAATAAATGCTGGAAAAAATATGTATAAGAGTGTGCATATTCATTCTCCCATAATTACCCCGAGAACTTAATATCAATAAAAGAGTCCTGGTGTTACCAAGGCTTTTCTAAAGACCCCAACAGCCCAAGGCTGTGCTACTCCCAGTAGCAGCAAAATGTCAACTCCTTTGAAGACAGGTTCTTTGATGAGCCTGTACTCCTATTGATACAGTCTTGCCAAAGACATTAACAGACTCTGCCTCCTTGTGGTTATGCCTTGAGTGAAAAGTTACCTTCAGCAAGGCCGTATCAACATCTCTTAACAAAAGGGAGTAAAGTCTCATCAGCTCATCAAAAAACTTCTCACCCCCTGCTTCTGGAAGTTGTGCAGACAAGCCACTGAAGCCCCTTCAGAGAAAGGTATCCTGGGGTTATATAAGAATAATAGTGACAAGTCCTGAGGATAAGGAAGGATGAATACCGTCCATACCATACCATTCACCAGAGCTCTCTTCCACACCTCATCCCAAGCACATCATATCAGCCATAATTTTTTCATCACTCTTTACTCTTTACCACTTCTTCATCTTCTCCCTCACTGCAGCTCCCATTATTTCTCTTGTTCTCTTCAAACTATTCACCTACAGTACCTCCAAGATATTTCATTATTCTCTTTGACGCTCAATGATATTGTATTCTCTTACCGCATCTCTTATGTGCATTTGTTTTCAGGTAATACCTTTTTCTTCACCTGCTGTGACTTGCTCTTGTGCTCCTCACAATTGCTCACTCTCTGTCCTTAAAGATATGTCCATGCATCTCTCACTTCTCTATTCCTAGCAAGGTAACTACTTAATCCAACCACTCACTAACTTTTTTCACACTTGCACTTCCCATTTTCTGAATGCCACACTCTTTACCCACAAGTGTAAGCAATACTTCCCTGGGGATAGGGGAGAAAGAATACTTCCTACATGCCATAAAAGGCAACTTAAGGGGGGAGGAGTGGGGGAGATGGAAACCCTCCCCTCTCTGTATTTCAATTTCTAAAAGGGGAAACAGAAGAAGGAATCAAATAGAGAGTGCTCATCCTCCTCAAAGGCTCAGATTGGGGTGTCCGAATGTAACCAAGATGAGAAGGAGATAGATAGTATGTTTGAGAAAAGAAATCTGGATGTTTCAGCTCTGAGTAAAATAAAGCTCAAGGGTAAAGGGGAAGAATGGTTTGGAAAAGTCTTGAGAGAAAAAACAAGGGTTGGTGAGAGGACAAGAGGTAAGGAAGGAGTAAAACTACTCCTGAAGCAAGAGTTATGGGAGTGTGAGATAGAATGTAAAAAAGTAAATTCTAGATTAATGTGGGTAAAACTGAAAGTGGATGGAGGGAGATGGGGTGATTATAGGTGTTTATGCACTTGGTCATGAGAGGAAAGATCATGGGAGGCAAGTGTTTCAGGAGCAGCTGAGTGAGTGAGTCAGCGGCTTTGATGCACGAGACTGGGTATTAGTGATGGGTGATATAAATGTGAAGGAGAGTAATGTGGCAGTTGAGGGTATAATTGGTGTACATAGGGTATTCACTGTTGTGAATGGAAATGGTGAAGAGCTTGTGGATTTGTAAACTGAAAAAGACTGGTGACTGGGAATACCTGGTTTAAGAAGAGATATACATCAGTATACATATGTGGGTAGGAGAGATGGTCAAAGGGCATTAATGGATTATGTGTTGATGGATTAATGGATTACATGTAAAAGAGATACTTTTGAAAGTTAATGTGCTGAAAGGGGCAGCTGGAGGGATGTCTGATCACTATCTTATGGAGGTGAAGGTGATGATATGTAGAGGTTTTCAAAAAAGACATGAGAATGTTGGGGAGAAGAGAGTGGTGAGAGTAAGTGAGCTTGGAAAGGACACTTGAGTGAAGAAATACCAGGAGAGACTGAGTGTACAATGGCAAAAGGTGAGAGCAAATGGCTTGAGGGGAGTATGTGAAGAATGGAATGTATTTAGGGAAGCAGTGATGGTATGTGCAAAAGATGTATGTGGCATGAGAAAGGTGGGAAGTGTGCAAGGAATAGAGTGATTTGGAACGACAAGATATACTGGGGTTGAAGTGTTGTCAATGGACTGAACCATGGCATGTGAAACATCTGGAGTACAACATAAAGGTCTGTGGGGCCTGGATGTGGATAGGGAGCTGTGGTTTCGGCGCATTACACATAACAGCCAAAGAGAGTGTGAACAAATGTGGCCTTTTTTTTTTGTCTGTTTTCCTGGTGCTACCTCGCACCTGCGGGGCAGGGTTGTGTCAGAAATGGATGAAGGTAAGCAAGTATGAATATGTACATGGGTGTATATGTATGTGTCTATGTATGTATATGTATGTATGTGTACATGTTGATATGTATGTGGATGTATTTGTGCATGTATGGGCATTTATGTTTTGTGGGGCTTGGATGTGGAAAGGGAGCTATAGTTTTGATGCATTACACATGACAGCTAGAGACTGAGTGTGAACGAATGTGGTCTATGTTGTCTTTTCCTAGCGCTACCTCGTGCACGCAGGGGAAGGGGGGTGCCATTTCATGTGTGGCAGGATGGCGACGGGAATGGATGATGACATCATGGATGAATATGTACATGTGTATATATGTATATGTCTGTGTATGTATAGGTATGTATATGCTGAAATATATAGGTATGTATATGTGTGTGTGTGTGGGCATTTATGTATATACATGTATATGTGGGTGGGTTAGGCCATTCTTTCATCTGTTTCCTTGTGCTACCTCGTTAACGTGGAAGACCGACAAAGTATAATAAATAAATAAATGTGTATATGAGTGGATGGGCCATTCTTCATCTGTTTCCTGGCGCTACCTCGCTAACATGGGAAGCGGCGATCAAGTATAATATAGATAATACCTTCAATTGCTCTTCCATTACCCTTGTTTCATACACACTTACCCTATGCCACTTTTCATTCAGTCTAAAGTATCAGCATGCAAACCTCTTTTCCAAGCTCATTTGCTTTCACTACTTTTCATGTCATTCCTCTTTTCCTCTAACCACAACAAACTTTCATATACCCCTCCACCAAGATAAGATCAGGTCTGCCACTTGTCAAGTGAATTTCCATGAATTAACATGAAATCCAACATTGCCCACTGACCCCCAACCTAACAGCAGTGCTCCCAAGGCCCTGGTGTTATCGGATTCCATCTATTCTAGGTTACAGAGTGAGTAAAAAAGGCACCTTAGCCAATGCTATGACACAGTTGGTGAAAGAGAGTACAGCCTCGTCAAAGAACTTTATGCTTCAGATGAGTCCATGTCACTGCTACTGAGTATAGTGCAGCCTTGGAGCTGCAGAATCCCCTGGAAAATAAGTCCTGGGCAATACCAAGACCCTTTCAGTAAGAGGCTATGAAGCAAGTATGAAGAAAATATATAAATTCCAAGACCACCAATCATACTCCAAATTGCCACTTCACCTAGTCTCTCACACAGACCCCCCGAGCAACAACATATTTCTGTGTATGCCTTAGAGGACATATTTCCAGGTAGTTCTTCTTTTTTACGTGTTTTTGGAAAGTGGTAACACAATAAAGGATGATTAACAGCCCTCCCCAAATTTCAACCATTAGTTGTCTCTTACAACACAGAGGAGATTCATGGTTATAATTCCTATTTGCCTATCCCTAGGTAAAGGGAAGATGCACCAATGGGACTCTTTCAAACCACTTCACTTCATCCATCATAATATCATCATTATATCTGTCAAACAATGATAAGCTTAACAAGTAATTAGTGAAACTACAATATTTGGTCTCTGCTTTTTCCCTTTTGCATTCCACTGCCAAACTGAGAAAAAACAAGAGTTAGAATGACAGCAAATAACCTTGTACTCCAATGCTTACATCAAAGGCATAACTTTAACTTGCTATCCTCACAGAAGTGCTTACTATATCGAAAAGTTTTGGAGACCTGAAACTCTCGGACAGTAACGCCTGTTGAAAATCAGCAGAAAGATGGAGACTCTTCTAATATTTGAGGAACTTTTGAAAGATATATGTTAAGGGTAAATATGGTCTCGTAGCTATTTCAGTTCTAACTCTGATATAATGATCTCTAACAATCTAATTTGCATAAGATTTCTTGTTAATGTAAACTGGATGAAATTAATCCATTATCAAACAAAAAAATTTATAATTCTATAAACTTTCATTTTCTTGCTAAAGTAAACTGGATGAAATCAATCCATTATCAAACAAAAAAAACATAAATTCTAATTTAAGTTTCACAACTAAAACCAACCTGAGGAGTCAAATTTGTAAGTATTCTTCGCATTGTTGCTTTTACACCTCGTCGCAAAGGTGGGACTTCTTCATAGAATTCATGTGCAACATCTCCATCCTCATCAAAATACATTGACCTGTAAGGAAGATTTCAATATCATTCAAGAAAACCACCTTCAAAGCAAAATCAATCATGCAGAAATTTAAAAATTTTTTGATGATGGGCAACAGAACAACAGCAAAAAAGAGGACATATAATAAAGGATATCATTTGTTGGCAACAGAACAACAGCAAAAAAGAGGACATATAATAAAGGATATCATTTTAGATGTATTTAAGGAAGTGGCGATGGCATGTGCAAAAAAACGCATGTGGTATGAGAAAGGTGGGAGGTGGGCAGATTAAAAAGGGTAAATAGTGGTGGGTTGAAGAAGTAAAGTTGTTAGTGAAAGAGAAAAGAGAGGCATTTGTATGATATAAGGAAGGAGTGCCAGTGACTGGGCGATGTACAGAAGAAAGTGGCAGTAGGTCAAGAGAAAGGTGCAAGGGTTGATAAAGAGGGCAAATGAGAGTTGGGGCAAGAGAGTATCATTAAACTTTACGGAGAATAAAAAGATGTTTTGGAATGAGGTAAATAACGTGCTAAAGACAAGAGAACAAATGGGAACATCAGTGAAGGGGGCATTTGAAAACTCCCAGCAAGAACAAGGCATTCTTTACAACCACAGACCTAATGTCGTAACACGACTGGACCCGAATAATAATGAAGACTAGAGGGACGAGATGATACCACGGGTATACAATGCTTTCCACCAAACTTCAAGAATGTAATAATATAAATACCTTTTTCTATAACAAGAAATGGAATTCCACACGTCACACAATTTTGTCTCGTAACCCTTCACACATTCTATCACTGCATTGACACCTAGTTTCGTTGCTTCATCTATTCCAAACATCCACCAACTTTACACCAAAAAAATAAAAATAGTTAATTACATCCATTCTAATTGTACTTTATGGTTAGTCGTATCACAACTCGAGACCTATTCACTGGCAAGGATGATCACACGACTCAAGAAACACACAAGGGCTGTCAAATGGTCTGTATCTCTTACCTCTCCATCTTTTTATTCAAAATTAGTCTATAATAAATGGGCCGTTTAAGTTAATGGCCAAAATGCTTACTAACCACCTCTTACGTGGAACCACGACTGTGGCCCAGGCGACCAGCCCAACCATGCATCATAGATCGACTGATCCATCAAGTTGTCATCTAAAAACCGACCATCCATCCCCGAACATCCCCAAAGAAAAAAAATATATATATTTATAAATACATATATACACCAGGCGAAAATTCTAGACTCTCACCCTAATGAAAGAATAATTTCGACTTACCCTCTGCGGGTATAGACAAATGGCGTGGCTAATCTCTTGACGGCCTTTTCCGGGTGTCCCACGTCCTCCTCGCCACTACCTATCCACCGCTTGAGCTTGGACGTGCTCCCACCCATGGCTGACGGGGGTAGAAACCTGCCTAGGAAAGACAAACCCCCCCTGAAAATGTGTGTGTGTGTCCCTCACACCTGCCTCCTCCCTGGCCTGTCAGCTGGCGCACCAGGCAATGTTGTCCTCCAACAGCTGATCAGGCGGACGGGCCCGCGCGCATGCGCGTGCCTCTAACTAACTTACTAACTACCCCCACACCACCGATCCCCCCCCCTCTACGGACCCCCCTCCCCCATTGAGTATCTCAGATGCGTAAATATCTACCCACTGCCCCCCCTCCTCCCCTCCACCCCCACCATTGCGTATCTTTTAGATGCGTAAATTTCTAACCACTGCCCCTCCCCCCCATTGAGTATCTTTTTAGATGCGTAAATATCTACCCATGCCCCCCCCTCTCCCTCCACCCCCCATTGAGTATCTTTTAGATGCGTAAATATCTAACCACTGCCCCCTCCCCTCCACCCCCCCACATTGAGTATCTTTTTAGATGCGTAAATATGAGTATCTCAAATGCGTAAATATCCACTCTTCCCCCTCCACCGCAACCCCCCCCCCCCATTGAGTATCTCTTAGATGCGTAAATATGAGTATCTTTAGATACGTAAATATCTACCCACTGCGCACGTGGGGTGTGGTAAATAGACATGCACGTGTCATGTCGACCAATAGACACGTGCACGTGGTTGTGGAATGTGTTTAAAGTACGTGCGAGGCGTAAATCTACGCCTTAAAGGTACTTTAAATTATCTTCCTCATGACAGGTCAGGTCAAAGGCCATCTGTGTCAAAGGTCACGTCATGGGACGAGGAAAATACTCCATCAGTCAGGATGTTTGAACACGTAGGAGCTAGTCTGTTGTTTGAACATGTAAGAGCTAGTCTGTTGTTTGAACACGTAAGAGCTAGTCTGTTGTTTGAACATGTAAGAGCTAGTCTGTTGTTTGAACATGTAAGAGCTAGTCTGTTGTTTGAACATGTAAGAGCTAGTCTGTTGTTTGAACACGTAAGAGCTAGTCTGTTGTTTGAACACGTAAGAGCTAGTCTGTTGTTTGAACACGTAAGAGCTAGTCTGTTGTTTGAACACGTAAGAGCTAGTCTGTTGTTTGAACATGTAAGAGCTAGTCTGTTGTTTGAACATGTAAGAGCTAGTCTGTTGTTTGAACATGTAAGAGCTAGTCTGTTGTTTGAACACGTAAGAGCTAGTCTGTTGTTTGAACACATAAGAGCTAGTCTGTTGTTTGAACATGTAAGAGCTAGTCTGTTGTTTGAACACGTAAGAGCTAGTCTGTTGTTTGAACATATAGGAGCTAGTCTGTTGTTTGAACACGTAAGAGCTAGTCTGTTGTTTGAACACGTAAGAGCTAGTCTGTTGTTTGAACATGTAAGAGCTAGTCTGTTGTTTGAACACGGAGGTTTAATGCATACACACTTTTTAATAGGTTTAATGCATACACACTTTTATTATATTTAAGATGAATTTAAAATGATATTACTTGATAAGGAGAAAAACCAAAACAATTTTCGAGTTACTCATCTCTCCCGATTTTTGTGCATGACTTAAATAGCCAATACATTTCAATGATTTTTTTTTTTTTCATACTATTCGCCATTTCCCGCATTAGCGAGGTAGTGGTAAGAATAGAGGACTGGGCCTTTGAAGGAATATCCTCACATGGCCCCCTTCTCTGTTCCTTCTTTTTGAAAAAAAAAAAAAAAATTAATGAATTACTGTTCAATATTTCATATTCTATTTCTCTGACTGAATACTGTCAAAATATGGTATCTGTAATAATGCTTTGTTTTTTACTTAGCCTTACTAAACAGGCATAGTCTCATGAACACTAAACTACTAAATGGTTTCTTAATCATACTTAATATAAACAAAAGGACAACAAGACAAAAATTTCAAAAATTCTTTATTTTTTGAAAGAAATGTTAACACTGGTACAAACCAGTATTGGTATTAGAAACTTTTCTGCTACCAGTACTCTACTAACTAAAATCTAGGGTATTATGCTAAAACTAACACAAATAAACCTTGAATGACATAAGCACTGTTAACATCTTAATGAACAACAAATGAATTTACGTAGTATGTCATACATGTTGAGGATTCAATAGAAATGTAGTAAAAAAAACTAACAAGGACTACCATACTCAGATAGCTGTGAATTAGCTCTTTGTTCAGGGGACCATGGCTCAAAGAGTTGATATTTTGTCAGTGTTGATCAAGACATGTCTTTAATTATAATGGTATCCTAGATTACTGATTTGCAGTATGTATGTATGTATGGATATAACAATCAATATCATACATAACAAAAAATGATGTGTTCCAAATTCTAGAATAACAGTTGAAAAGTCTGTATTTTCAAATATATAATTATGAGCAGAAACAAGTCAGAGGCATTCACTGTTCCTTGTGAGCTACCAAATTCTTCATACAAATGGTTTTCATCGGTTGATACTATCAGTCTTACCATAATCGTCTCCATGGAAGTAGAAAGCAGAGAAAGCAAAACTTGACTGTTTACATTTATACCTGTCTCTAGGTTATCTAAATCTTGAATACACCCATTTGGTTATACAAAAATATGTTTCGCACCAAACAGTTAACTCCTTAAGACAATATTCTCAAATGTACCTCATCATTCTTAAAAGGAAAGATGATATTTAGGATCATTCCAGTCAAGTTTGATGTCTTTAAGGTGGGGCCTAGAAGGTATTTCTTCTTTAATATTTTCATGTTTTTTCTCTTCTTAAACAGCTGTCCCATCACCTTACTTGTAAGTGGAACAGTACTGGACAAACTCTAATCCCTCCTTGCTTTCTTGAACTGTCCAGTCTGTCTTGAGTATTACAGAGGCTACCTTGAAACCACAAATTGAATTTTTCATGTTTGCAACAGGATAGTAATTTCTTTTTCTGTATGAAAAGAGGTACTGACAATTGCTGCATACAATGTATGAAAATCAAGAAATGCAGTTGCTGTTAGCTTTCTGTAGAGGTCCCATTCTTTATTATTGAAACAAGAAATAAAGTTACTGGAAAATCTGCATTTCTAAGAGTCTTTGTTAAATATATATATGTTCATAAAAATAAGTCATGTACACCATACTTGGCTGCTTCCAAAGTATGTGATGTAACTTTGGCTTCTGTGTCTGCCAATTTTCCTGCAGTATCAATTTCTTAATTCAGTGCAACCGCAATCAAGGATCCTGAAATTTCAAGCATTCCTAAAGCCTCTTCCACTTGTTATTAGTTACTATAAAAAGGCCCACGGGTGAATTCATATATCAATTTTGTTTATGTCATTTAACATTGGCATTTTAATCTCAGCTGCCACTGGTATTATGTATTTTCTATATTCATTCAAACATAATTTATTCTGCAGAATTACTCTGACATTTACTTTGAAAGTTCTTCATTAGTGTGAATATCACAATTATGACATTACTTCATGTTAACTTTTTCAAAGTTACCCAACTGAGTCCAGCAACCAATCCCAAGGCTGTAAATGTCTTTGTATGGATTTATTACATTTGGAGTTACTTATCTCAATATACTCCAAAGATATCTTGAATAACTCCCTCTTCCCTCATCAGATAGTTTCTCACAAGTAATCATGCGTAGGTGACAATGACTGAACGGTAGCATAACTTGTTCTTTTGTGATTTTATTTTCCCCATTGCAATACAGCCTGTGACTCTACTGATGTATATGTTTTACTGGTGTATATGTCTGAAAATTACTTGCTTGAAACTTCTCTCTGTTCTCGTCTTATGACATCTTCACTCTATTCACTAGCTAATCAGATTAAAGACATGTAATGTTCTGATAAAGGACTCATTTCATAACTCAGTCCACTAAATTTCCAAATGAGTTTTGATTCTAGAACTAAATAGTCATGTTTATGTTCTTAGCTAAACCAAATTACCATACTTAAGACCATCTTTCTTTCAGACTGTAGTTTCAGCTGTTTTGTTTCTCTCAGGTGACAACATATACTGAAAGACAAAAAATTTATCATGAATATTTCAGTGACATTATTGTTGTGATATGTATATTCCGACATAAATACCTTTCTTCTTTAGTAAAAGTACACTCTATATACAAACCCATTTCCTTTGACACTATATGAAATGATATAGAGCTGGATTACCTATGCCAGGTATTCCATGGTATGTGGCCCCTAAGAACACTTCAAATTATAATATAATAAAGTCTCTCCAGTTTGTGACCATATCAAATCTTTTTTTTTTCTTTCTTTCATATCTAATCAGTACTTCCCACCTTAACAAGGTAGTGTTAGGAATGAATCACTGGCCTTAAGAGAAAAATCTTTGTCTTGCCCCTTTCTCGGTCATTTCTTTAGGAAATTAATAATACAAGGGGGAAGGATTTCCAGCTCTCCTGCCCCTACCCCTCTTAATTGCCCTCTACAACATGCAGGGGTAGCTGTCTTTTCTTTCCGCTTCTCCTACATGTACACTGCTGGTATTCTGTCCACAAACATTCAATTTCTCCTTGTCACAAATAGCAGTTGATAACCCTTAACTCATACAACTCATTCTTCACAACTCTAGATTTTCCTGTGGTGAGTGCTTTGCGCTAGCCCGGCCTTTTGGCATGGTAGGAGCAATAGACAGAAGTAGTAGGTAGCAATGTTAGACTGGAGCTTTAGGTCGAAGTAGTAGGTAGGAACATTAAACTGGAGCTTCAAGTAAAAGTTGTAGGTAGGAGCCTTAGCTGGGAGCATTAGGTAGAAGTAGTACATTGTAACATTAGGCGGGACTATGAGGTAGACACACTGCACTACTGTTGCCCTTTGCCAATGGCCTGTTAAGGTTAATAAACTAAAGGCTAAGAAGCAGGACTAGAGTTCAACAGTTTTGGAGACTTTTGTCATGGCTACCCCCATGAGGGAGTACCCAAAGGGAACAGGCATCATTGATATAGATAGACAGATGGTCTTGACCAAAAAAAGAAAATGCTTTCTTGCCAACCAGTGCCTCTCTGACGTTCAACTGAGAGGCAGTAGCCATAGATGCACCGAAAAGTTTGCACTGGAAAAGTTTGAACCAAAAATATCTCTTTTGCCCACTATTTCTAGTAATCCATGTCCCTAAACTGAAAGAGATAACTATGGCACCTGAACCTTCCTTCAGCTTTGCAACTGTTTCAACCGATGACTCAGGTTTTTCAAGACAACAGGGAATGATAACATCATTGTGGAGTGGATGATGACTGGCCAGTGGGTGGACTTGGACCAAGCCAGCAGGCTGCTAATGTCAAATAAGTAAGTGGTGAACAATGAGTTAAGAGGCACTTATATCACCAGACGGCAAGGGTTAAGAGTTTTTTAACCCTAAGCAATCCTACAGATTCTATCAAGGGACCTCCCTGACAGGAAAGTCTTTCATACATCAAAATTTGCATTTTCACATATGTTCCTGTACTATTTGAGAGCAAGAAAAATGGAAAGTATAAATATCCTAGAATAACATTAAGAAGCTCATCATGAGCTTTTCTTTAGCATATATTCCACAAACTACATCTCTGTCTGTTCAGATTAATCATATCCCAGCACTTTCACAATACTACTGCAGATCCTAGTAGTACCTGATCAACTGTTGGTACTCTGGTAGGTTGCCAGCCTCTGTGAAAGATGACTGATCTCCTGCTTCAGTGCAGCAATGGTCTGCTGGCTGGCTGCCTCACGCTCCTCATGTTCTTTATCATTTTCTTTCTGCTGAGCCTGCGGAAATTCTGGTGTTTGACAAATGTAGCATGTGGGATCTATACAAAGTCTCATAAGAATTACTTAAGCAGGTACATTAATCCTCTGGTTCCCAACATGGGATCATCTTAAAGGGTACATGAAACTTCATAAGAAAGTACGTGAGACACATTCTAAGAAGTAAAAGGTATATTACCTTTGGGCTATTTTGTGTAAGAAGAGCACTGCTTTGGCACATAAGATTTGCTCAAAGCTTCATTATTTTGCCAAGATTCATCAATAAAGAAATAAAAATTAACATTTCTTTTATCAAAAAAAATATGACTTGTCATTGAGAAGGGGGTATACCAACTGAAAAAGGCTTGGAACTACTGCATAAATCAATGAATATTTTCATTTGGTCATAAGAAAGTTAAAAGCATACCTGCCAAGAGAAGAAATTTGAATAATTCTTCTTCAGCTCACCCGACAGTTGATCAACCTTTTTATTTAGTGCATCTATGACAAGCTTATTCCTATAGTCTTCTTCCATAAATTCTTGTAATTTTGCCTGATCATCCTGCCATAGAAAAAAAAAATTTTGATTGACCTCTAATTTCTCAGTAAAGTTTTCTTTCCACTTCAAAATTACTATCTTTTTCAAGCTGTATAAAAACATTTTCATACTCACAGAATGAGATAAACAATTCAAAGTAAACTTAGCCATAAAAAGCCTATGATAAGTTGTTGTGCTATCAGTATTAAAGATAACAGTAGACTGTGTATGTTTCATCATGATTTTTACATATTGACTGAGTGATTATCATTTTGTCTTTCTGTTAAGGAAAGGAAGAAAATGATACTTTCATATATGAACAAACACACAGGTCTATGAGTGATAACATAACGAATGGTAGCATAGATGTATAAACCTTACTAAAACAAAACATTTCCATAAAAACATGCTGAAAGATGTTAAATATGTCAGAAAAACAAAGAACACTTTAATACATCATGGGGAGTGAGTGTACATGCCTTTAGTGATTACCATGATGAATAACTTATCTAGATGAGTATTTCAATGCATGTTACATAAAAAATAATGCAAAGACTGGAATATTAATAAACTACTAATATGATGAGTCTGACCTGTTCCAGGCCACCTGATCCACTATTCTGTTGCATCAGCTGCTCCACCCGTTGTTGGAGTGAGTTGATGGTCTCCAGCTGCTCCTTCTGCATAGCAATATATGTCTTATTTTCCAGGATAAGTATACAGTCCAATATGATTACACATATTGAGCATGTAAACACGCACACTTACACTCATTTTTGAATGAGGCGACAGCTGAGGGTAAAATTGCAAGGTATAGGGTTCCTGGTGTAAATGAAAACAGGGAACAGCTTAATGAGTTTTGTTCTTAAAAGATATTGGTGACAGGGAATCCTTAATTAGAAAAGGTACATGTATAAGTTTACAATGTTGAATGAGGCTGACATCAAGGGAAATTATTAGATTAATACGTAACTGATAGACATTTATAGAAAAGTTTGTTACGTGTGTACAATAACTGAAAAGTATATGGAACAATTGTAATCCAATGTTTAAAAGTTGCATTATTTAAACTTATCATAAGGTCTTACATACGAACAGCATATGACAAAGTACCTGAACAGTCAGTGATGCCTGCTCGGCATCTGCCATCTTTTGTGTCAGGTGGTTCAATCTGTTCTCCAGGGCTTTGATGGTTTGCTTCTGGGCTGCCTCCCTCTTCTGTAGTGCCACCACTGTTGCACCCCGCTCATACTGTGAAGTGTGGAGTATCAATCACTGTAAGCTGAGTACGCTATACATTATACTACTGTTCTGTATGCAGTACAGTACATAAATTAATATAAACTGTACATATTGTGGTACATATCATTACATGCTGTTTAGTGCATAGCACATACATACTGTGCAGTGCACAGAACCTATGTTACAGTAATCATTATGATATTCAGTGTACTGTGTATCATACACATATTACCTCATAATCTGTTGGGTAAAGCATGTTAATTCAGATTATTTAGTGAACTGCACATATGTTACCACATATGATACTATACAGAGCACAGTATATGGCAAAGTATCTCACAATATACAGTTTAGTATACATCACATGTATCATTATGTACTGTGAAATATATACTATTTGTTCTGGGTGCACTGAGGAGTGTGTGGAGGGAAAGATGAGCATCCAATAGAGAAAAGTTGGGTATGGATGAAGATATAGTAGTCTTGACATTGCTCTATGGAAGGATACGAGTACTGAACACATAATGCAAAAGCACAAAAGAGGGTGGATATGTTGGAAATGAAATGGCAAAGAACAGTATGTGGTGTGAAGCAGCTTGGTTGTCTGGGAAATGACAATGTAAGAGCGAATGTCGTGGTTAACACAACTGTGAGAGGGTGAGCACAGGAAGAGTGATTAGGAGTATGAATGTTTCAGAAATAGAGGGAGGAAGAGGGAAAAGTAGATCAAGAAAATGGAAGGATGGAATTAGGGAGGCTTTGGGTTATCAGGGCCTGAATATTCAAGAAAAAACATATGCAGGGAAAAAATGAGCTGGGGTGATTTGGTACGTAGGGCCAGGCAAGGGCTTAAGGCTGAACCAAGGTTCAAGGTACACCACAGAAAGAACTAACTGTGGGTTGTTGGTCATAGATGGCAGGCTTTCTCTGAATCATATATCACAAGTAGAGTGTAAGTGTGTGAAGATAAGGCTGTTGTTTGTTTGTTTCTTATGCTACCTCATTAAAGCAAAAGTAATTAGGAATTAGAAAAAAAAAATCTAGATATATGTGCATACCTAATTCAAATAATAACTTCTAAGTAGATTGTGTATGGTTTATCTGCACTACGTACCGGCATTTTCTGTTGGTCAGTCTCCTGCCTCTGGATCACATTATCCATCTCCCCCTTCAGTGAAATGATAGTCTGGTGGCTGACCTTCTCACGTTCCTCATGCTCCTTTTCTTTCAGCTGCAATTGGGCTTGCAGATGACTGTGATGTCTCTCATAGTCAAAGTATGGGATATACTGATGAGAATATTGGACTAGATTATCAATGAATATATACAGTGAAATTTAAGTGTCTTTTGAAATCTGACTCCTAGCTTACCTGATACCAAGAAACAGTTTCTTGGTTCTCTTTCAGTTTTTGTGACAGTTGATCGGCATTTTTCATGAGAGTAGAGATGGTTTTCTGATCCTTTTCAGCTTGCTCTGTCAGTTCTTCTATTCTTGCATGCTGCTGCTTCTACAAAATATTCAGTAATTAACATAAGAATAGTGGCAAACTTTAAGATTATGTCATTTTCTTACCCAATAAGATAATATGGACTATAAATATGTCACGGAAAATATCTATTTTTCCATGGAAATTTCTACAAATCATCCCTAAGTGTTCTGAGAATCTCACAAAAAACCTTCACACCATACATTATCTTCTGTGTAAAAGGTGACTTACATGTAAAGTTAGCATCTTGTTGTCTTGGTCGTTCAGATTCTGCATCATATGTTGTAATTTTGCATTGAGAGTTGCTATGGTGTGCTTGTTGACCTCATCCTGCTCTTGCAGTTCCTTAAGCCTTTCATCCTGATCCTGCCCCAAGTGAGACACATTGTGACGTCATGCTGATAAGACTTCTATCTGGTTTATAAATCATATTACAAGACTTGCATTACATAAAGATTTTGTATTTTCTCTCAGTTCATACGATAATTAATTTCATGGGTACATCAGACTGCATCAATCATAAACTAGCTGTGTATCTATCTATGTATCTCACTAGTTACCACTCCTGTATTATCTTCCAAAAAGGAGGAACAAAGGAAGAAGACAAGCAAGGACTTTTCCCTCTCAAGCTCAGTCATCTGTTCTTGAACTCCCTTGCACACACAGGAAATAACAAACATGTTTGAAAGAAAATGTAAAAGATTTATAATTATCATTATCAAGCTCCACAACTCCTTCTCCAGGAGGTCTCGCAACTCCAAGGCTGCACTACAATCAATAGCAGGGAAAGGACGGACTCCTTTGGGAGGAAAAGTTCTTTGATAAGGTTTTACTCTGAAGACACAACCTCACCAAAGGTGACTTTTCACTTGTAGCACAGATAAAAGCAGGAAAATCTAGCAACATCAATACAGTGGAAGGATGGAATGAAAAATCTTGAGTTCTCAAGGCATAAGCATGCAGGAGGGTGAAAGGCATGCATGGGATAGAATGAATTAGAGCAGTGTTGTATACAGGGGGCAACATGCTGTTAATGGACTGAACCAAGGCATACGTAGCAGCCAGTGGAAACCATGAAAAAATTTGTGAGGCCTGGTTGTGAATAAGGGTCTGCAGTTTAAGTTCATAACACAGGAGAGCCAGAGGATATATGTGAATTAATGAGATCTTTTCTTCATCTGTGCCTGGTGCTACCTAATTTACTAACATGGGAAACAGTGAAAAAATCTATATAAAGCTTGAGTTTGTTGACGTGGTTGCATAGAGGTCTTGTATCTCCATCCCTGTGTCGCTGTACTATGATGTGCTGTTTCATTCTGGAAGACATGCATAAATCTTACTTACAGGGCTGCTAACCCCTTTCTCCTCAGCTTCTCGCAGCTTCTCTGACAACACAGCAATGGTATTCTTGTTGATCTCATCTTCTTCCTTCAATGTAGCTATTTTCTTCTCCAGTTTTTCCTGTATAAGAGAAGTCATTGTACTGAAACCTTCATTTATCCCACATCTACTTCCAAGTTCAAGAATGGTGCAAAAGTATTTCAAATTTGATATGCTACCCAATAATTCATCTTGAACCTTTTATAGTAACCTTGCTATTCTCTTCCACAACATTCATGAATAATATCAAATGTTTAATTTTTATCTGCATTAATATCTGGCTCCATTTAGCAGAGATTCTTTAATTTCACTACATTTTCAGAGGTATCTCTGAAAATCCCCACTTTTAGATTCATACGCATTTAAAGTTTCTTAACCAAAATTCTTTCTCCTTATGTTCTACTTCTTCATTATATTATGGAAATGTGTCTCAGTATCTTCAATGTCAGTCATCGTACATCAAAGTGAGCAAAGTTCACACATCTAAGAGTTAGCAAACATTTTTACTCTTACAACACACACACCAGAATATGTAGAACAATTCACATTCACACTGATATATTTTGAAGTAATCTATATCTTTGTTACAATCTTTGTATTCAACACTTTGATGTAGAGCCAGATCATGTATCTTTTTTTTAAATATCTTACACTATTTACAGGAAGTAAAGCTCCTATAAAATTCTATCAATTTCTATCACATTAGAGTTTTCTATATTTTTCCTGGATATTTTCAAATTTCTGTAAGCCTAGCCACTGCTATCCCATGGCTCAAGCCATCATGTGCTTTGCTTATACAGCATTCATGAGGAAACAAAGTAATTAATGTAGACATGGGAGAAATCATCATGGCAGCATCCACCTATAAAGGCAGTCAGACAGAAGTGAGAATATGGTGGTGATACAAACTATGTTCTTAGGTTTAAATATTGGGTACCATCATACAAGTTAATATTCTATTTCACTACACATATGTGAGAAAATAAATAAGACATGTGGACATACTGTTACTTCAGCCCAACTATTATTATCAAACATTGAAATATATACAAGTACATCCTGCCACCCCAAAGAATTACAAACTTTGTAAGCATTATCTATTCTTTCCTTACCTGACTACTGATTGCTGTCTGGCCAGTTTCATTTAACATGTACGTCAAATGTTCCACCTCATTCATCAATGAAGCAATTTTGGAGGCAGCCGAGTTCTCTTCTTCATCATCATCAGTTTCAGATGAGGCCTCCTGCTAAGGTAAATTGCTTGATACACTACTAGCAAACCTTGAAATCAATGAAAGAAATTTGAACTCTGCATCATTTCTCCTTCCGATAAAGTGCAACTATTTATTTTCCCCTTGAGAGTGAAAATGTCTATGAGATAAGCTCATAAAAATGAATGTAGAGGAAAATGCATCTCATTGGTGCTAGCAATTCATATATGAACTGAGTACTGTGTAAGGGAGACTTACTTGACTCTGGAGAAGTTTTTCTTCGTTTGTTTTCAGTTCCAGTGAAAGATGTTCAATCTCCTTGGTGAGTTTCTCAATAGTCTCCTTGTGAAAAGCATCCTGCTCCAGCAGTTCAACCTCTCTATTCAGTTTTTCAGCCTGTGTATGAACTACACTTTATAACCATTTTTGCAATGAAGATGGGTTTTTTTCAATCTCTCTTCCAAACACTTGAAGACTGACCTAATACAGATGGTATTATGTAGTACTCTCAGTGCCATCAATTAGTTATGACCTTCACCTACCATCACTTTCACAATGGTCTCAACAAATGATATTTTTTTTGTCACATATTGACAGAGTCCTTTGAACAAATAAGAGAATTTACTTGGGAACTTGTTAAAAAACATTTCATTCCCCAAATGAGATATATCTGAGATGAGGACTCATCTCCAATGGACCACTAAATAACATAAGGGACCAGAGGATGCTTTTTCAAATGACTTAGTGTCCATACAGCAACCTGTCTAGGCTTGCACTCTTTGTCCAACTTTGTTCCACCATACATGAAAAGATCTAAGTTAAACATGAAAAGATTGAAGTTTGAGAAAGCTTCATACTTTGTACTTTACAAGTTTTATCTTAATGACAGTACTTACAACAAAGAAATGCATGTACACTGTCCAGCATTCCATGATATAAAGACTCATACTAATCTCTTTTTTTACAAAAGACTGGAGCTTTTAAGACTATTACTAATTACCATTTGCTTAGCTTTCATGCAAAACATTAAGGCACACAAACCACCAGCTGGGAAACACTGATTTAAAGTTCGTTTAGTGATTAGTTTGTAAGCTTGTACCGTGAGTTTCATCCCTGCTTAGGACTGCATCAGTTTCCAAAAAATCATTATCCTCATATGGTCATCATCATCACTATCAACTTCTGACTATAATGAATCAGTGATGTTGGCCTATATATTTACCTCTGATAACGATTACTCAAATACATATAGATATGCACCAACCTATGGTTGAGACACCTACACCATCTAGAGATTAACTCTGTTCATTTTCATCTTCCTTTGGCACTGACCAGTATAATTATTTTATTCTGATGCTTATTGTTATAACCTTACATTGGTAGCTCTATTTACACTGAAATCTGCCTTGTGGTCCTGATCATTACAACCAACATGATAGGGTACCAACAAATTATGACCACTGCTCTCTTGCTAGTGTTGATCACCTTAACCAATATCCTATGGTGACAGTCAGTAATGAACGCTGCCCTATAGTGCCTATATCCACAAGTCATCACATAGCTTTGACCACTGATGACCATAACCTTAAATGCTGGTTACTATAACCACTGACGTGTAGTGTTCCTGTGAAAGAACACCATTATTCAGAGATATAGCTTATAACCTACCAGCTGATTTTGGTACTCCTCGTTTTGTACAGAGAGCACCTGGATTTGTTGTTGTGAGTCAACTGAATCCGCAAGTTGTTGCTGCTGACAGTCAAGGTGATGACCCAGCTCCCTCAACTGCTCCTCCATCTGACCCTGCCAATGTACATCATTTTTATTATTCACTAGACTCCTGTACATCTCTCTATCATGTTTATGTACAATACTCTTTTGTGGCACTCACATGATGTGATACTTCCCAAAGACTTGTTGAACAAGGCTGAAATTGTAAAAGACCCATATTTGTGATCCTGCAAGACAAAAAGTAAAATTTTCTGGGTGATGCTTGCTTGTGCTTTTTACATGGGCTGTTGTCTTTACTGTCTTACAACTTGGACTTATGAATATTGTGTATATTTACTACTTATTACTTATTCCAATCACCTATATTTGTGATATCACAAAAGCTCTTCTTTACAGCTTTTCTAACAAGATTCTTGTTTCAAACCTGCTATGAACTCTTTTGGCCTTGCTTCTTTAGAACTGCTCACTACCAACACTGTAAATCCTTTGTTCCTTTCTACAGAGATAATCTATCTATTGAAGGAGTTTACCCCTTTTTCCTGCCTAATCTTAATTATTTACCAGCCTCCTATGTAATGTTGTGTCTATGCTTTCAGGGAGCTGAGATAAACATAATCCACACAATCATCTTTGTTGTCTAAAGTGGAGTTCACTTACTCTTAGAAGTCTTCAACGCTCAGTACACATACCTTTCTTTCCATAACTCCACACTGTTTCTCATCTAGGGAACTGCTTCTTTTGAAGTAATCATCCATTTGCTTTCTCACTATCTCTCCCAAAGTTTTACATTACACTTATCAGAAAGACTGGTCTGTAGTTCAGTGCAACTTACTAGTCTCCTTCCTTGAAGATATGTATGATATTTGCCATCTTCCATTCCTTTGGTACTTTACATTTCTCCAGCAAGTTCTTGAACAACATATCAAGTGACTTGTTATGCGTATCTGCACACTTCTTTAGCACATACAGAGAAAGTTCATGTGGACCCTAAGTGTTATTAATGCTCTTTTGTATCCCATTTGTCTTTTCTCGCCATTTCTGTATTTATAAGAAACCCTTCCCATTCCATATCAATGGTGCTGGGAATATAGAATCATCCATCATGAATACACTTTCGAGCCAGCCATTTAGATCCTTACATATCAGCAAACAGTAAATGACTCACCTCCCAAGCCCCCAGAAGACTACAGACCTCACCTTCTTCCCAATGCTCTTGCATTCATTTCCCTCATCACCCAATCCGTAAACAGAATAAACAGCCCGGGTGATATCACACCCCATGCAGTAGATGGAGATCCCGGACTCTTTCTATGGGACTCCTGCAACTTCAAAGCTGCATTCTGATCAAGAGCAAGAAAATGATGGATTCCTCCAAGTCATCTACACCATCAAAAGCAAATATAACAAATCTACAGTTTACTCAATATAGAGCACTCAGAACAATCACGAGCTGCCCAGCAACCACACATATTCAACAGTGCACAATGAAACAAGAACACTTTACAATCCCATCTCAATATGCTTGGCACTCAGATCTTTATAAAACCAACAGATCCCCCCCATCCAAATCGGTTTATATTCAACCACCTACCCCAAAATAGAAATAAAAAGTTTATCCTTGTTTTATATTTCAACTAATGCTCACAGATATCTCCCTCCTCTTCCAAAATGCAACACTAACAAAAATGCACTGCAACTCTACAAGCACTAAACTACCTCCATAATCCAATATCAAACTTCTCTACCAAACATACATCCATCTGAAACTACACTCTTCAGGCATGTACAAGTTCCACTTTCTCATTATCTTCTGGACGCCTGCATGGTGGAAATGGCTAGCTCTCTGAGTGCTGCAGGAACATGCACAAGGGAAAGTAATATATTGTATATTATATGCAGACACACATTTATGTCCACTGACATCCATACATCATAATGCAGTGGTAAAATTGCAATGAAACCTTAAAGATTCTGAGGAACTGAGTACACTTCCAGTACCTAGGTACAAGTTGAACTTAAGTTATTATTCTGTCTCACCTTTTCATGCTCCACACGGCTCAGCTGATTCTGAAGTTTCGCAATTTCCTCTTCTTTGAAATCCAGTTCCTCCTCTTGCCTCATCTGGGTAACAGAGGCTGATTAGGTATGAAAATGGTGAATATTGTTGAGAGGGTAGGAGAGGATATTGAAATGGTTTGGACATATGGAGAGAATGAGTGAAGAAAGATTGACAAAGAGGATATATGTGTCACAGGTGGAGGGAACAAGGAGAAGCAGGAGACCAAATTGAAATTGGAAGGATGGAGGGAAAAGGTTTTGAGTAATCGGGGCCTGAACATGCAAGAGGGCAAGAGATGTACATGCAAAAGGGTGAGAGATGTGCAAGAAATATAGTGAACTGGATTGATGTGGTACACCAGGGTTGACGTGCTGTCAATGGACTGAACCAGGGCATGTGAAACATCTGAGGGGCTTGGATGTGAATAGAGAGTTGCGGTTTTGGTGCATTACACATGACAGTTAGAGACTGACTGTGAATGAATGTGGCCTTTTTTCTCTATTTTCCTGGCACTACCCAGCTGACAGAGGGGTGGCAATGCTGTTTCCTGTGGGGCAGGTAGTGCTAGGAATGGATGAAGGCAAGCAAGTATGAATAAGTAGTACATGCATATATATGTATATGTCTGTATGTTTATGTATGTAAATGTGTATATGTAGATATGTATATGTACATGTGAATGTGCATGTATGTATATAAATATGTGTGTATATGAGTGGATGGGTCATATCATTCATAAATTTATAATATTCCACTGTAAAAGGAAGTTTAAAGTTTTGAAGTAGTACAAAAGAAACTTCAGAAAGTGACATCGTGTTTTTTGCTAGGTTTTCGCTGCTGTCCCACCTTGAGTTCTGTTAGGTCTTCTACTTGGCTCTTAAGGCTGGTCCTGCCCCTTGATGACCTCAAGCTCCAAGTTCTGCGCCGCGGCTCTACAGCCTGTGTGGGTACCAAACATTAATGCTAGTGCCTTTTTTGTAATTTCTTTTTTCTTTCATACTATTCGCCATTTCCCGCATCAGCGAGGTAGCGTTAAAAACAGAGGACTGGGCCTTTGAGGGAATATCCTCACCTGGCCCCCTTCTCTGTTCCTTCTTTTGGAGAAAAAAAAAAAAAAATACACCATTTACAACACATACAGTAGAAGGTTGATATATCACTAACCTCCTTGTTCATCTTCATAAAATGAATTTTAGAAACATTAAAAAATCTACGAACATACTCAAACACTACCTGCAGTATTTACCATGAATGTATATAATGTATATCAAGGACAGAATTTGGATCTTTCATCTCTCTGCCTACTGCCATTTTGTAAGAATGCATTTTTCAGGTGGATGATATCTAATTCACCTCAATGAAATAATTAGAACTTTCTCATTTGGCATGTAGTTATGATTTTCAGCAATCATTACCTACTAATATCAATAGATAAGTTTACTAATATAAAAAAGATACCCTTAATTCTACAACTCTGCGAGTGGGGGAGTCTGGCGGTGATAAGGATCCATCTGATACTCTGGCATCTTCCTGCGAAGGCTTTACTGTGGAGGAAACTAATGGTGCAGCAGCCTCAATGGAAGGCAACTCCACCTGTGGCGGGTCAACATCTGGAGAATCTGTAGAGGGTGAGCTCATGGCTTGTGATATCTGTGTTGCTTCTATTTGCGGTGGGGCGCTCTCGTGTACCCTGCGTTGATGGCTGCTATTTTCCCTCATACTCCTGCGTACTTTCGGCATACCAAACTGTAAATGAATCATATTTATCATTTTGATACAACAACTATATCATTATTATTCTACAGCATTATAATGCTGTTCATAATATAATACATACATATGTGTAATTGTATCAACTTTCTTGGCAAAATTTTGGCCCTTGAAAATTGTTGGCTAGACATGTAAACAGCAGTTTACACTGTTATGAAAAAATAACTAACTTTACCCTTTAAACAACACAGTATTTCAATGCAGAACAAATCTCCATACAAGCAATCATTAATAAACAAACTGAGTAAAGACAAGTAACTTTAACACACTGGACATGGGTTGAAAATGTTTTACAAAAGGGTAAGGTTAGGGGTATTGCAGAGTGCGTGTTCACCTGACCCACCTCAGTGAACTAGAACTCAAGTGAAGGTGAAAGACAGATAGATAGACAGATTATGTACAGTATTACATGTACCATACTGTTCTTCTTTGAGCCAGAGTCCTTCAGATACCGATGAACACTGTGATGGCCATATCGCTTGGCCACATCCTTGGGCAGACGACCATTCTTATCCTTACACATAGTGTTGACACCAGCCTGCACGAACCACCTCACCAATCCTTGGTCACCACTGAAGGCAGCATGGTGGAGAGGTGTGGCCTTCCCATGGTCACGAGCCTCTAGGTTACAGCCATAGCTCTTCAGTACTTCCAGGGACCCCTGCTGGCCTCGGGCAGCTGCCCTGTGTGATGCTCTTCGTCCTAGTAAGGTCAATGGAAGTTAATGGAAGACATTCACAGTAAATGTGTAACATACAAGGGGGTTTCATGAAAGATGCATCCTAGTCTCAGATGTAGCCACAGCTGCCCATATACATTTTGAATGCATACATGCTGAAGAAGCTCCATAGGAGAGGTTTCTGGGGCAGGAAAGTCCAACCTTTTCCCACTACTAACTATACACAGCCTTAAAGCCGTGGGAGTTAACATGAGGGGAAATAGGGTACCATAATTAAAACTGCATGGGCTATTAACCCTTTCTTTGCAAATCATCCATATCTTCATAGGTAATTTCAAGATAAGTCATTTTAACTACTAAATGCCAGGACTTTATCTATAACTTAAATATCATCCCTAGGGATAAGGAAGAAAGAGTATTATCCATGTATTTCCTGCTTCTCATTGAAGGTGATGAATGGGTAGGAGCAGCAGCTGGAAATCTTCCCCAATGGTAAAATTATATTTTTCTTAAAATAAGGAACCATGATTTTTCCTCTAAGGCATGGTCATCCATTCCTAACACTATTTCCCTAAGGTTGGAAACAGAGTACAAGTTTGAAAGAATTAAAATTTTTTAACACTACTGCAGGTCCTTTTTTATGGGATTCCTGTAGCTTTCAGGCTGCATCTCAGTAGCGGCAGGGAAGTGCTGGATTCCTTTGAAGCAAGAAGTTCCTCAGTGAGACTGTACTTCCTTTCATCCGATGAAGATGCTACAACCCGGACTCACCATACGTAAGTTATCACTCATGGGAGTGCAGTCTCAATGAAGAACTTACTCCAAAGGAGTCCAAAAGTATTATGCTACCTCACCTTTATGGTCCAGAGCCTCCCCATGAGCACCGGCTGTAAACAGCTGCCTGAGGACCTCTGTATGACCTGCCTCAGCTGCTAGATGTACTGCTGTCCCGCCTGTGGAGACAAGCACTCTTATGGTATATAACAAGACACTACAGAGTCATATCCACTCACATCTCTGCTCCCCTAAACCATATATCTAGTACAATATATTCCATATATAATTGTTCATAATCATGGAACCCCAGTAATCCTTGTTTCTGAGGCTTATGCAGTCTTAGGGTTGTGCTTGTTTTATAGAAAAATTATAAAGAACAAACAAAAAAATTATTGTCAATCGTACAGTTCTTTCACTATAATTCTACCCTTAACAGATGTCTCTATATTCATGCACTATGGAAAAACTACTCATGAAACTGTTCATAGCAAACACAGAATCAACTTTTACCTAAGAATTTTAAACATTATACAAAATCTCGAACTAGACAATATTGAAGAACACAATTAATCAGAGGATGCATACTGATATGTAGGGTCAATGTTTGTGGTCATGGTGGTTTGTATTCAATCATATGGATTCATTTACAGTGAATTTAGATTTCTGAAAGTTCAAACAGAATCATTACTTACCAGGGAGCATGTGAGAGGCTGGAAGGTAATATATATGAATGGATATATAGTTGTTGGATCTGTTAAGAGTCTATACAGTGGCAAAGAGCAAGAAAGAATGACTACTGTGTTGACACGTGTTGTATTGCCCTGGATGGGTGTACGTAGGACAAGGCTGACTCCATCATGTATAGGGCAAATACGAAATGAAGTTTTATTTACCATTGTCATCACCACTTGTACTTTTTTTGTTGTAGTCAGCTTTCCAGTAAAGGAGGAGCTGCACAATCTCACAGAGACCCTCAGCGGCAGCATGCTGCAGAGCCGTGCGACCTTCATCCACTTCATCCACCGGGGCACCTCTCTGCAGTGCTGCCTCCACCCCAGCTGTGTCTCCAGCCAGAGCACTCGGCACCTAGTGAGGAGCATGTGTCAATCTTTGCCTTCCACCTTAAATAGTACACACTCGAGGTGAATCATGTGTTAGTGGTGTGTACCCAGCCCAGGTACTACCTGAGGTTAATCATGTATTATTAATACCACCTTAAATTATATTGCTGCAAAAACCCTTCAGCAACCATAGATGAAGGAGCAAAGCATTGGAAGCCAATGCAGTCAAGATGGGACATTATCCCTACACTACCACACTCTCAAGAGAGACACAACACTATAGAATTATGCCATGGATCATCTGACAAAATACTCACAAACAATTTTTCAATCAAAATATTTCACCTTCACCACAAATCTTTCATGGGTACCAAATATGACAGTAAAATAACTTGTGACTGTTGTAAAAGAAGGGGACTACAGAGGACAGTTTCACAAATCAACTTTGTTCTGCCATTCACAACTCATTCTGATGCATCTACCTCCCATTTTCTGAATGCAACACACTTCAGATACACATGTAGAGGCTTCCCTAAATACCATCTACTCTCAATCTAACTTACTCTCACCCTGAGCCACTCTTTGCTCACTCAGTTTTGTTCTCTCTGAACATAAATCTCTTTTTCAGAGTGCAGGGCAAATGAACATCATTGCAGTTGCAACATGGGTATGATATGCTGAACTGGGGTTAGTAGCATTGTAAGGATGGGTGATGAACCAAATGCAGAAGGGAGGGTGTGACTCATGTATGTCTGGGAAGTGTGGTTTCAGATGGATGTATGTTTGGTGCTGTGATGTTTGAATCAGGAGCACAATTGTTTGGTGATTTTGAGGTCATTTCTGTGTGTATTTGTTCTGTCATGTTATGGGGAGGATCTGTGAGTATATGTTGCAGAAACAGGTGGCAGAGATGGGATATTCATTTCTAGCTTATTGCATCTTCCTATAGTCTCTCCTAAAGATGTAATACACAAAAGTGCACTTGGGACTTATCATGCTTCATTTTTCCTTGTGGTTACAAGCAAATACTTAGATCATGTGTATTGCTATGATTTATATGCATATGTGCACCACTGTGATGTACATATATATATATATATATATATATATATATATATATATATATATATATATATATATATATATTACTTTTTTATCTTTTATTACATTGTGTTGCTGTCTCCCGTGTTAGCAAGGTAGCACAAGGAAACAGACGAAAGAATGGCCCAACCCACCCACATACACATGTATATATATATATATATATATATATATATATATACACAAATATAATGAATGGATGAAGGAGATGAATAAAGACCTAACCAGCTTACCACTGAGGGATGGTCGTCACTCATTTCTTCAAATATGATGTTGTGGGGGGCTTGAAAATGTTGTGGAGTCCCTCTCCCTTGCAAAGACCACCTCACTCAGCAGCCTAAACACAGTATGATTATCTCCCTGGAGAAACCTGCCACACCTAGAGGTTTGACTTGCAATAAGGTCTCCTCGGCAGAGGCTACCTTGCCAAGCAGGCCAACATAAAGTATGGTCTCCTCCCTGGCAGAGGCTGCCTCACCTGGCAGACTGACACACGACGTTGTGTCCTCCCTGGTGGAGGCTGCCTTACTGGGTTGACGGACACACTGTATGATCTTCCCTCTGATGAGGGCTGCTTCAACTGGTGGACTGACACACAGTATGGTCTCCTCCCTTGCAAGTCAGCACACTGTATGTTCTCCCGTTTATTTTACTTTGTCCAATCGCCACCTTGCAGGATACATTCCTGTTTGGAATCATACAAACATTTTTGTATAGGTATATACTGGATCATATCATGAAAAATAAATGTTTTGCTTACCACACATATGTGACATATTGAAAATATAAACTCTTGCTCAAAGAAACACATCCACAAACACACAGCAGGACACATGAGGCCATAAAAGAATACAACAGCAATGAGACTATCATACTATCATACAAGAGTGGGAAGTGAGGATATGTCATAGGGTTCCTGGATGAAGTATCTCCTAGAGATCATAGTTCACTGTAGGTTTTGGAATGAGATGAATCCTCATGGTCAGGATCAAAAAGTTTGCTGGACTGAACTTCTGGCCCACTACCAAGTGCACCCCTTGTTCCCTTCCACTAAGGTAATTTTCTATACATCAAAGGAATTTTCCACTTATTCTTACATGATGATCTAGGTTCTTTACCATTTTGCTGTGTAGTACAGTGTCAAATGCTTCATGACAGGCAAAATATAAGCAGTCCAATGAGCTCTCTTGTCAAAATCAGAGTTCAGTCTCTTACATATGTCTATAAGGTATGTTCACATAGGACCTTTCCTGAATATGTATTGTCTTTTGCTTAGGCAGTCTCTTATGAATGTAGTCATCTAAATGCTTTCTGGTTATCTTTTCTAGTGTTTTAATGGCTTCATTCATCAGGCAAACTGGTCCGTAGTTCATCACAACTTCGTGGCCTCCTTCCTCAATGACAGGTATAACATTTGCCCTCATCTTCTCCCCTAGCACTTTACCTTCCTCCAGAGACATCTAGAAGATCTTATAAGATTTGTCCTGAACACACATGGAGGAATGTCATAAGGACCATGAGCTATATATGAGCTATATATGAGTTAAGTCCCCCCATCCCTGGGGATAGGGGAGAAAGAATACTTTCCACGTATTCCCTGCGTGTCGTAGAAGGCAACTAAAAGGGGAGGGAGTGGGCGGCTGGAAATCCTCCCCCTCTCGTTTTTTTTTTTTCCTAATTTTCCAAAAGAAGGAACAGAGAAGGGGGCCAGGTGAGGATATTCCCTCAAAGGCCCAGTCCTCTGTTCTTAACCCTACCTCGCTTACGCAGGAAATGGTGAATAGTATGAAAGAAAGAAAGATAATTTTTTTCAAGGACCTCTAAACCATTCCATCTCACTGGTATTAGAGTAATAGAGTTTTCTACTGTCAAAACCTTTGAACCTGTCACTCAGCTTTAAATCATCCCTTGCAACACTTTCCTCTAAAACCCTAAGCTTGATAAGCTGCTCCTGAACTGATAATTTACTCCTAATGAATTTTTGGAAAAGCTTCGGATTATCTCCTGCCTTGTTGACAATATGGTCTTCATATTCTTTCCCCCTCATTCTTGCCCCACCCATATGAGATGGACGAACAGCTGGGTTGACTGTGGGCCGACTGCCGTAACCAGAAGGATTCGAACCTATGCGCTCGACCCTGGGCGACCCGTTACACCAGGGGAGTCCACATCTCCCTATTCTAAGCTATAACTAGCCATTGTCATACTCCCTCGCTCTAGATTTCAAAGAATCTTCGACAAATACTGACACTCGCATGTTGACAACTGATCTCTGCTTCCTAATTCATATTCCAATAGAAATTATCCAGTTCTGTGTAGGCTCCATGATCGAATCTCCTTATAAAATGTGGCTTCATCTTTGTTCTATCTAAGTTCTTTTACACCACATATTCAAACTCAAGCATATGTAGTTTATGTGATATTCTTCATTTGCAAAATTCTATATAGTGAGGATAAGATTTATAGAAGTAATGATGGTGAATCACTTCCCCTGATTCCAGTCTAAGTGACATGCTGATACGGGAAAATTTCATGTATTCTTTATATTCTTAAAATTTGTATACCAGTGAGAATCTAAATTCAACCAGTCTTTCTCTATACACCTGTAATTACTCTTTATACTTTTAATTACACACTAATGGTGTTGTCAACATAAAAGTATAGGGCTCCTTTGGTAGATATGTATGTATGTATATATATATATATATATATATATATATATATATATATATATATATATATATATATATATATATATATGTGTGTGTGTGTGTGTGTGTGTGTGTGTCCCCGTCTCCACGAATTTTCAAATCAATTATCTTTTTTCCTTTGCCTCCCTTGCATAAAGCTCACTTTCAGCACACTCAGTAAACACACAAAGGTTAATACATGTAACTAGACTGTAAACATATTTCTTCTCCATTTCAGATATATTCATTCGGAAACTTGACCATATAAATTCCACTCCCCAAACATGGATTTCAATGAGAGACGCCATCAAGTTGAATTCATCATTCCCACCTCAATTGACACGGTGGTGAACGTATGTCACAAACGTCTTTTATCAACGTATTTTCCGTTTGTCTTTTCAATATATCCTCTCGTTTAGTCTTCCTCTGTTAACCCCGGCACAATTTAATGGACATAGTCAGTCAATAAAGAAGTCTTACTGTAAGGCCATTTCTTCGTCTGTTCCTGACGCTACCTCACACATGCAGAAAACGGCGATGTATATCTATGTTTGTCTAATTACTTATTTGTACCATGCGGGGAGGAATTGCACACTAGTGGGGACCCATTTCTTCAACTCTACTCCAATTATACTTCAAACTTTTATATGTTTTCCACATTTACTACCAGCTACATTGGCTCATTCCATTCCCCAAAACCCCTTTACTATTTAGTATTTTTTTTATATCTGTTTCTGTCTAGTCTCTTCTTTTATTTCCTGCTATGGTCTCTTGTTGTTCTTTCCACTGTACCTTTCCAAGAACTGTTCAAGACTGACTTTTTTTTTTTCTAAATTGATTTGAAAATTCAAGCCTCTCTCTCTCTCTCTCACACATCCTCACACCAAGGTTGACATATTTAAGGCTTCTACTTTTTCCCTGTACATCAGCAGCTCTCTAGATCCTTGGACCGTCTTCCTTCGCCCTTCTCTGGACCTTCTCTATTAGCTCTTTTGTGCTTCCAATGTACTTCACTTGGGTCGCCATGGCCACCCACCAGCCATCAATTTTCTGCCACATCTTTGCAACATATTAGTTGAAAAAATATATAGACGCAAGCTATATTACGAATACCACAAACCCAATGAACGTTGCCAAAAACCGGTCGTTTCAGAATTTCACTGAATTGTCTCCCGCTTTTAATTTAGCTTTTACGTTCACGATTATACAGAGCACAATGAAGAACTAGACACCTTATTCAAAGCTGCCATAAGTTCATTCATCTACAAACACTTTCTGCCATTAACAGTGACAACCACTCGTCACCATAACGACCCAATTGGTATTAGAATCTGTCTGCAAATATCTTTAGTTCTTTCAATGAGTTCTGCTGCCACTCACCACACACACACAAGGCACTGGGAGGTCAAGTCAACTGGGCAAACAAGGTCAAAAATGACCTTGAGAACCAGTACACTAATACCATATTACACTCTGAGGTTCACTGTGAATATAGAAACATACAATGACACTGGCAGTTAATCTTTATGACACTAGTGTGGCTAATTAGAACAGGTTTTACCTCGCACGTTAATGACACACACACACACTAACCCACGCCATCCATACTCACCACAGGGACATGGAGCTCATGTTCTACAAGATAAGATAAGGAGGGGCTTTGTGGAAGGCGTACACTGATAACAGAACCAGTGGTATTATCTTATAACTTCCTCTAGTGATGTATCAAGCACAATTATCCCTTACGCATACTAGATAACTTTTAATACGGCCTCTAAGTATGAGATATAGCCTTAAATACTCATCTTTACCTACATGAGTCTGATTTTGGTCACATTTTTAACGTATACATTCACGTTTCTCATAATTCATCAAATACTCACTCATACGCTGTCTATTGCCCAGCCTAACACATTAACATAATTCTTCCCTTTTAACCAATCAAAACTGCCATGGCGGCCTACCCAATCTACCTGACCATCCTAATCTTTGGTAAATATTCGGAGATATTCGACAATCAAGAACCAATCAGATATGGAGGGCTAAGACAAGGCACAAGGTGGTCCAATCATGGCGCCACGATAGCCTATCACATTGATATTCAAAGCACTAGCTTGGGAAAATTAAGTCTAGGGTCCATGGCATCAACATAGTCTGGTTTGAAAGCAACACTGACTTCCAATCTGAAACAAGCAGTAGTGCTTGCATTTGAAGAAAACGATATATGTATAAACAATTAACTAAATACTGAAGAAAAGCATTTGAAGAAAACGATAGATATATATAAACAATTAACTAAATATATCTATTTAACCTACGCCTCTCCTACATCTCTTTCTTTCTCCTTTTCTTCCCATTTTTCCTGCAGTTATTTCCATCCAAATTTTGGTTATCTATTACTAGCCTTCAATATGGATGTCATCAGGGGGGTTTTTGCGACTAGGTCTGGTTTATAAACAAAATGGTTTTATTTCCTAAAATAATTTAGGTTTCAGTGGGTTTAAGTGTGGTTAATAAACCTAATGGGGTTCTATTTCCCAAAAATAATTCAGGTTTCAATGGGTTTAAGTGGTAATAAACCTAATGGGGTTTTATTTCCTAAACTAATTCAGGTTTCAATGGGTTTAAGTGTGGTTAATAAACCTAATGGGGTTCTATTTCCCAAAAACAATTCAGGTTTCAATGGGTTTAAGTGTCCCTTTTTTGAAAAGTCCCACAAATATTCCCAGTACTTCATGGAACATACATTTCTCTTTTCCCCTGAAGTATTCCAGCAACAATGTCTGACGGCAACCTAAGCATTAAACACATCTAAAATTAAAATTGTGATCCCAACAATGACTCTCACCAGTGTAGTGGATAATGAGCCACAAACTTTATCTTTTTAGGTGAATCTGACGTATGTCTTCACGTCTGAATATTTGGAACTGGAAAATCTTCAAGTCTTAATCTCTTTGGGACTGGAAAGTCTACACGTCTGAAATTCTCTTTAGGACTGGAAAGTCTACACGTCTGAAATTCTCTTTAGGACTGGAAAGCCTCTATGTCTTAATCTCTTTTGGACTGGAAAGTCTAAAGTCTGAACCTCTATAGGACTGGAAAGTCTACACGTCTGAAAACCTCTATAGGACTGGAAAGTCTACACTTCTGAAATTCTCCTTAGGACTGGAAAGTCTAAAGTCTGAACCTCTTTGAGACTCTGGAAAGTCTCCAAGTCTTCATCTCTTTTGGACTGGAAAGTCTGCAATTCTGAAATTCTCTTTAGGGCTGGAAAGTCTCCACGTATGAACCTCTTTAGGGCTGGAAAGTCTCCACGTCTGAACCTCTTTAGGACTGGAAAGTCTACACGTCTGAACCTCTTTAGGACTGGAAAGTCTCCACGTCTGAACCTCTTTAGGGCTGGAAAGTCTCCACGTCTGAACCTCTTTAGGACTGGAAAGTCTACACGTCTGAAATTCTTTTTAGGACTGGAAAGATGGACATAGGACATATTGTAGACACAACCAACAAATGAAAACGCTATGACATCAGTCTTCAAAATTTATCGCCGCCAAAGATGCAGTTTATAAATATGACTTAAAAAACATAATATCCTCACAAATTATTTGTCTTCCTCCATGTTCTTATATTTCCCACAAGATATATTAAGGCCTCGTGAAACTGGGAATAAAAAACAGCAACATTGTAACCAATTTCAACTACGTAGCTTCATTCAATTCCTCGTTTCTATAGCTGTTAGTGGGCTTAAGACATCCAAAGTGTATAGAACAAAAAATGGAATGGTTTTAATGGGATTTTCTTCCTAAATTAGAGAAGGGAATGGGGAATTTTAAGGTCTTCCAAAGACGAATATTGGAAGAATTACATATGGACTGAATTCCCTTTCAAGATGTCAGCTTGGAAACAGTATAGCCTTGATCAGTTAGCTGCTAACCCACTCCTACCCCAGCTACAGGAAGCTAAGATGTAAATTAACTAATAACCAATAACTAGGAAACTAAGATGTAAATACAAGAGAAGATACAGTAATTATCTTATCTTCCTTGGAGAGCGAAATAGATAGCTTTCAAGACGTCTTTCCTTTGTCCTTGACTCTAACCTTCCCACCATTAGAATAAAGTCTGTAAATACCGAAAAGAAATTCAATTTATTCTGTATTATTTATTCTATATTTAATTTTCTTTTTTTTTTCCCCAAGCTTGTATCTCCCCGTTTATCCAAAATGGCGACCATCTGGCTACGTCTTTTGGTCATCCCGTGGTTTTAACAGCTCATAACTACCAATTACTGACCTTATTTTAAATCATTCTAATGATTATATTTCCCGGCCTTAAGAAATAATCAAATTCAACTCCGTAATGGCAGGACAGTAGATTTAATGGCCGTATAAATGAATCACCATCTTGATTGGTTCATGACCGTATACATGAATCACCATTTTGATTGGTTCATGACCGTATACATGAATCACCACCTTGATTGGTTAACGATCGTTTACATGAATCACCATTTCAATGACTCATAACCGCATACCTGAATCACCATCTTTGATTGGCTCATTTATCACGTTTCTTATCTCAACAAAGCTGGTGAGATTAAATCTGATAATCATATTTCTTTCACAGGTATTTTGGCTTTATGTATGTTGACGGGGCGTTTGTTCCAAGAACATTTGTCACAATAAGATTACCAACAGCTAGTTAAAGGTGATCACATGGGCTTACGCCATTTAAGTATCCGGGTAGTTAGGCAAGAGGGGGGGTCAGACTGGGCCATGTGGACTCCCATTAGTCATTATCTATGGAATTCTAGACTGATAGAGAAATTAAAAAGAATCTTTTATACGTTCTATTGATATCTACAGGTGTTTCATTTAATTTTTTACCCATAATCAAGCCAAATATCACAGCCCTCCCCACTAACACCCAGCATACTATATAAAATTCAAATGCTCGGTTCACTTTCTCCCCATTTTGATTCACTTTCATTACGCGTTACAATATCCATTGATATGCGTTTCTTCCAACTCCATATTCATTTTTACTATGTTTTTTAACCTTACAGAGTTAAGAGCTGATCAATTTCAGCTGTAATATTTCACATGAAATGTGGTCAATTTACTAATTATCATACTGGCCAGCTTATTAATTATTATCATACTGGCAGGCTTCCTAATTAGCATCATACTGGCCAGCCCACTGTTCGTTTATCATACTGGCTAGCTTACAATTACATTATCATACTGCTACCCCTTATTCATCATACTGGCTACCTTACTCTATTATCATACTAATTAGCTCACTACTTGTTATCATGTTGGCCAGCTCACTACCCGTTATCGTACAGGCCAGCTCACTACTATCATACTGGCTAGCCTAATAATCACTATCATACTGGTTAGCCCATTTTTTTTTATCATACTAGCTAGTTTACAAGTCTATTATCAAACTGGCTAGCTCATTACTATCATACTTACCAGCTCACTACTTATCATACTGGCCAGCCTCCTACTCGCTATCATACTGGTTAGCTCACTACTTGTTACCATACTGCCCCATTTACTACTCATCGTACTGACCAGCTTACTACTCATAATCATACTGGCCAGCCTACTCAGCGCACTACTCATTACCATACTGACTGACCAGCTCACAACATGTTAACATACCAGTTAGCTTAAACCACATATTTTTCAAAGAACTTACCAAAATGCACGACAATAACCTGTTGGCAAGCAGTAAAGCTGTGTTGCTCACATGGTTCATAGTACCAACAAGCTCATCCACTCCCAGCAAAAATACATAGATACTGGTCTAATGCCACCATCTGTGATCTGTATATTATTCTCATGATGGTGAGGTACATTATCCAACTCCGAACACCTGTTGTAATCCCTCCAACACCCAACCAGCTCTTGCAGTGTTCAGTTAGGAATTCTCCGGCAACATGGCATAGGCAGTTGGAGGTCATGGCTCCACCTCCAATCAAAACTATTTTTTTCTATTCGTTTAATGTTGCAGTACATTGTTTATTTACTGAGCCACATTACACTGCTGAAAGTCAAAGTTCAGATTTCCTTAGTAACTACTTTAAGCACCACTGTAAGGCATTCAACATTAAAAAATATGGAGACAGAACTAAAGTCAAAGGGAGAATCTGCAATACATTACAAAGAATTGGTTTCTAAAGAAAAAAATGAGTGTAATAGTGAACATTTCTAATTGAATATTTGCGTTTAAAAGCAACTATCCTGACTGATATAATTACAGAGGCAAAGTCTGCATAAGAAATAACTTATTGGTACCTTTACATAATGTTTAATAGGATGAATAAAAAATATCCAGTAATTAAACTATATTTTTTTATACAAAAACTACTTTTTACAGATAACAGTATCACTTTTGGGCATGCAATCCCTTAAGCAGGCTAAAGACTCTAGGATTGTAACCCTCCAAGACTGGTCTTGCCGCTTCATAACAGCATTTACCAAACAGAATTTCCCATGGCTGAGTCCAGAAAACATTCTTGGTGGACCCAGTCAAATTCAGGGTGTTCAGCTGAAACACCCCTAGGTGGTAATGCTGCCGATTAATGTGGACTACCTGCAGTACCACTGGCTTCTCTAGGTCACCCTCTTCAATCTGAAATAAAGGCATCGTCAATGCATAACTAATAAGAGCAATCACATAATCAGTATTGAGCATCTAAAAATAGGATTTTTAAATCTCGTAACTCAAATGTTATGTCATTCTCTAACACGTTCAAATGTATTCAGTAACACCAATTTATATGTATTCTCATGAAGTGATATAAATGTCTTAAAACTTTGATGTGAAGGATATTTTCTCTACAAGGGTGATCAGTTCCAGGTACTGCAACATTTTTGGGAAAAAAAAGGGCTGAATCCATCTGCAACATAGCAAGATCATACAAGTATGGGGCATTCTGTACACTTTTGAAGTCTGAGAGATACAGGTACCTGCTTTTTTTTGTTTCCTTGAGGTTACCAAAAAATGCTTCCAAAGCCAATGAGGCACAACTTACAACATGAAGCATAGTACACTCTTAATAATGCATTCTAATGTCTCCAGTCTGGTGTTCAAAACACTGACAACTCCCATACTCTAGTACGTGCGAGGCTATCAGTTCTCACTGAAATGGCAATCATTTGAGGAGTTGCCAGCTCTTTTGTCCGGGCAATGCCAAGGTATTTACAAATCACCACAGTCCACCGTTTACTCAGTTCTGAACTACCTACCAGATGATGATCAGTGCATGGGGTAAGACTGACTAGCCTCTAAAGGCTTACATAAAAGTGCAATCCTGGCATCTAAGAATTCTGAGGCAACCAGTGGACCAGCATTGGAGCCAGTAGAACAAAGACGTCACTGCTGAGTGGAGATTACTGAATGCCGAAGGGACAAACCTAAGCCAACTGACATTAGTTCATAATATAAAATCATCAATTCCTTGGATGCATAAACAACAATGTTACAAGCCAACTAGTCATATATTACCCCCCCCTCCTTCTCCTCTCCCATGTTTGCTATCTTTCTCACTCTTGAGCATACGCTCATTTATTCCATCTGTCAATCTACTCCCTGTCTTTCATGCACACTATAAAATGAAATAAATAGATCACTTATGAAACTATACTTGTAATTAATCTACTAGAAAAAAGAAGTCAACATCTCTCTGTCTTTCATGTTCAAAGTTAAGAAACTGCACTTAATCTACTGGAAAAAAAAAGATTAAAAAACTACATACCTTGAGTATCTCTTTAGCATATGCAGCAGCATGTGAGAATGCATAAAGGAGGGAAATTCCACAAAAATTGTCTTCCTTATGAGGCATTCTGGGTTGGTTATGGTGGATAAAGATGGTATGTGGGTGATAAAAACCACTGGTTACACCTGGAGAATGATGAGGGATGATATGTAAACACAGGCTATTCATGCTCTAAATATCTAAAAAAATATACACTTACACAAATGTCTGAGTTTACAAACTATTTTTTTTTACATTCTTTTTTCACACTACATTATCATTAAATCTTACCTGAATAAATACATCCAGCAGAAATACTCTTCTTTCCTATATGTTTTTTTCAGCTCACATTCCAATGCTGACGAGCAGATCTGCATCCTTCCATGACTCCTTTTTCATTTTTTTGTCATTTTGTGACTATCAACTGTCTCTATAAAGAAACTGGCCTACCATACACCCCACTTCCCACAACTGTGAAGCTTACATGTCACACTTAATTCCTTTTCTAGATATTTCATACTATTAAATATTGAGTGTGACTAACCTCTTTAATCATATTGTTATTTGATCGACTCAAGATTTCTCTTCCTTCATTTCTCATAGTTATCCTCATCTCCACTATGATCACCTTCCTACACTCATACAAAATATCTGACTTCATCCATGTGTGCCAATAATCAGACATATGAAAGCCACTGCAGAAAAATGGCCAATTGGCTTTTCCTGTTCCTATCTTTCCTATGCCCATACCAGATATTTAAAACATTTTAACCCACCCTTTGAACATTCTTCTTGATCCCAATATCACTCTACAATTCAGATTCCTCATTTTTTCCCTCATTTTCTAGGAAAAAAAAAATACAAGAATCTCTGAACTGAAAACTCATCTTCGGTTCTAATTTTCTATCGCTCATTGTTAAGTGGTCTCCCCATTCTCTGCTTCACCAACTGATACGCTGTATCCTCCCTGATAAGTCTGCTTCTCATTCCACCAACTAATTCCTCTTCCCCTAACCAGTGGATAACACTACTGAGGTCTACTCCTGTTGTCTTTTCACCCATGGCTAAATGACTGTGGATTGAATATCCCACCTCAAACAAGAGTGAGACAAAACATTCACTTATAGATATTTTCACATTTTCACCTGGTGTTACCCAGGACCTCTTTCCAAAGGATCTTGCAGCCCAAGGCTGCACTATTTCTAATAGCAGATAAATGTGAAATCCATTCAAATGAGATTTGATGAGACTACTCCCAAAGATAGAGATAATGTTGTATACTCTAGCTTAGGTCGAGAGTATGTTAAGGGTGTTTTTCATCCATTCCTAGCATTACCTTGCTAATGTGGAAAAGGACAGATGATCATGGATAAAATCAACATCTTTAAGTATTTAAAATCAATGTTAACGCTGACCAGTAAAGAGTTTACCCCCTTTACAATTGTTTTCATGTAGTGGTCTAGTGACAAAGTGAGTCACATGTCAATCCAAACTCCTTTCATGAAAAGATTTTAGTAGTTTATTCCTTATAAGATGACCGTTATAATCTTGCCTCATTTCACTTTCTGACTCTAACTGGGTTGAATGTTATTAAATCATTAAGTTTTGGTATTGTAATTAAATAAAAATAAATGGATTAGCAACTATGATGAATTCAAATTACTAATCAAACATATCAACATTTCAGGACTTACCATATCTATCATTCAGAGAGTAGTTCCACTGTGCTCTACTGTTGATGAAGGGTGAGAGAGGATATATATCTGGCATTGGCTCCACTTCCAGCAATTTTATTTCTTCAGCATGCAAAAGCTGTGGTAATGGTGTTGGTGACGACAAAATGAATGCTGCTCGATGATTCATCTGAATCAAGCGATCTGTTACAAAAGAAAAAGTATCCACTGTTTTTATAACGTTCGAGCTTTAATCAAATCTATAAACCAGTTCCCTACTATAGGTTATGGGACTTATAAAGGACAAATATGGTAGCATGCAGACAAATGGTTATTTTAATACACTGAAATTATAAGTTTTATCAATATAAGTTGAAGATTCTTTGGGTTCTTCTTAAGTGATTCTCAATAATCTGCTGATGCTTAAAGTATGTCATAACCATGAGAAAGCCATCAACAGTCACGTACAATCTTATTAGTAGGTAGTCGTTGGTAGACAGCCAATGAACAAGGACGTATATTACCAGTACTACTCGTCTGGGTGTCAGGGGGGTTAGTGACTTCAACACTTTAGTGGTTGTCAAGTTGCACTCCTCTGACCCAGGTAGCAGTCTTCTTTCTGCCTCACTAACATATTGACTAATGGCATTCTGTCCTTAAACATACAATCTCTCCTTGTTATATGTAACGCTTAACAACACTTGACTCACACAGCTCATTCTTCATAACTCAAGATTTTCTTCCAGTGAGCACTTTGTGCAAATGGTACGAGCAGTAGAAAAAAGTCATTACAAACATTAGGTAAGAGCCTCTTCAAACACTGCGCTAGACTTGCCCTCTGCCAATGGCCTGTTAAGGATGAGGCACTAAAGGGTATGAAGCAGAACAGGAGTTCTTTAGTTACGGAGACTCTGTTGCCGTGGCCACCCCCTTGAAGGAGTTCCAATTGGAACAGGCATCAGAGACAATCTAAATTCCTCAAGTGGACTAAAACCAATACAATGTGAAGAAAAGGCACATTAATATATATATTTCCTAATCCGATGATGACATTTTTACATTAACAATCACTATCAAAGGGTCACATCTTCATGGTTGGAACTAATGGCTTAGTCTGAGGCATTACACTGGAAAATAAAAGTATATGCAAATGATTTGTAAACATTCCCCAAATCCTATCTATCCATCTCTGGCACCTGTTCCCACTTGGAACTCCCTCAAGGGGATGGTCATGGCAACAAAGTCTCCATAATTAGCGAATCCTAAGCCAAATGAAATTTATATCAGACGAACTGTATATGCAAAATATTTTTGCTGCACTTCTTCTGCTGGATAAGACCATGAATAAGAGGCTACACATATAATTGTGAAAGCAGACGAGTGGTTAGATGTATGAGGACTGACAGCATGCATATACAGAGCCCTTATATGAAAGAAAGAGGGCCACAAATAAATATCTGATAAGGTGAATGAGAGCGCAGTGAGTGAAAGGGTGGTGTAAAGCATAGAGCAACTGACTGGAGAGAAATAATGACATTTCAGGAGAGGTAAAGGGTGTGTAAGAAATACTTGAAGAAAGGAAGTGACTTGTTGGTAGCATTTATGGATCTGCGGAAAGCATATCCATATATTTACCTTCCTTCCAAAGGAGCCCCTCCAATGGGGCACCACAGTTAGCCACATCCACTGGACGAAACCACTGGTTAAAAAAAGTGATATTGTGCGTAAATGTTGGGAGAGTGCAGTGCAGTGCATACAGTCTTCACTGTGATAAGTTTATTGCGGGTATGAAGGTAAAGCTTGTGGCAGTACCCCAGCTAGCCCAACCGTGCTCAATGATCCTTCCAGCCCACTTTAGGATCCCTCTTCTTCACAGGGGAACAATGCTACTTCTACAGACTGGTAACCATGATGATTATACACCATCCTCTCACCAAGCAAACAAGTAGCATTCTACACATCCTACATTTACTAATCCTGCTGAAACCTACTGCCTGTACTAGCCGTTTTTGTTTATATACTTTCACAGTATGATTATATGCCATAGATGTAAACAATTTCTGTGTACTATTTCTTAAAATGTCAAAAACTGGGAACACTGGGTCTGGGGAAGGGAATCTTGAGTGTAATCCTTTTACAACAGAAACCCATCTTCATTTTAAATGATTTGGCTGAAATGTCTGTAACATAAGAGAAGCCTGTAAAACATTATTATTGGAATACATTACCCTCATTTTCCCTGGGAATAGGGAAGAAAGAAAGCTGCCCGCATATCTCCTGCATGTCATATAAGGTAATTCACAAGCTTAAGCAGAGGTTTAGAAACCCTTTCCTCTTGCTTCACCTAACAAAATAAGCAGAAGGAAGGAGGCAAATGAGGACTTTTTCCTTAAAGATTCAGTCATTTGTTCTTGATGCTACCTTATATGAAAGAAAAGAGGTTACTTGATAGATATAGTAACGATTCTGTTCAGTTCCGAATGCAGTGCAGCTCAGACTGTCATGCTAATAATCCTTACGGTCAAGAAGTAAGCACAGCAACAGGTATATGATGAGACACACCTGAGTGTTTAAGTGTGATCTGCGTCAAGGCATCCTCCACCAGCTGCCTTTCTGCTGCCTCTGGCACTATTTGATCGAGTAAGAGCAGAAGTTGATACGTTAAAGTCTTGCTGTAAAAAAAAGATAGAGAGAGAGAGATTAGGTCTTTCATATTAATAAGCAAAAAGCAAAAGCAATATTTATTTGCTACATGTATTACATATGGATGAGGTTGTTAAAATATACCTTGCCATTTTTCATCAAATAACAACTGAGCTGAAAGTCTTGCTAGTCTATTAGTCGTGCTCAAGAAGTAGCAGTACATGATAAAAAGTGATGAGGACTGCACTGATTTACAAGGGGACGTACACACACTCCTTAGTTGTTCTAATGCACTACTGATGAAATTCAGCTTGTGTAAATACAAAATATAAGGACAGGACACAGAGAAAAATGGTAGATACGAATACAAAGAATGGACACAGTGAAAGAGGATGACAATAGCAATATGTTACTGAATTAACATTTCTCCTGTAGTCATGCTTTATCTACTACATTAATCCCTATGTTGGGTTTCACCAGACTCCACCTGCTCAAGGTTACATCAGGAGTGAAAAGTCATCTCTGGCAAGGCAATATCACTGAAAGTGCAATCTTATCAAAGAACTCAAAAGGAGTCTACATTTACTTTGCACTAAAAGAAGCACAGCCTTGGGCCACAGGAACCTTTAGAAAGGTCCTGGGTAATACCATGGCTCTTTCAGAAATTACCCTCCTCTACTACAATTTTTTTCTTACATAATGTTTCTCATATCTATGGACGAAAATACCCAAAAAAGTAGCATCCTTTCCTCTATGTTGGTAGGGTGCTATGTAAACAAGAGAGGGGTCGGGCTGCAGACAATTATAGGCCTTTTCCAGGTCCTAATCACTTTACACACTTTATGTTTTATTCAATGTGTGATTTCACATTCCATACACATATCATTTGATTATGTTACACTCCTGCATGTTCAGGCCCCGATCACACAAAATCCTTTTCACTCCATCTTTCCACCTCCAATTTGGTCTCCCTCTTCTCCTCGTTCCCTCCACCTCCGACACATATATCCTCTTGGTCAATCTTTCCTCACTCATTCTCTCCATGTGCCCAAACCATTTCAAAACACCCTCTTCTGCTCTCTCAACCACGCTCTTTTTATTTCCACACATCTCTCTTACCCTTACGTTACTTACTCGATCAAACCACCTCACACCACACATTGTCCTCAAACATCTCATTTCCAGCACATCCATCCTCCTGCGCACAACTCTATCCATAGCCCACGCCTCGCAACCATACAACATTGTTGGAACTACTATTCCTTCAAACATACCCATTTTTGCTTTCCGGGATAATGTTCTCGACTTCCACACATTTTTCAAGGCTCCCAAAATTTTCGCCCCCTCCCCCACCCTATGATCCACTTCCGCTTCCATGGTTCCATATACATATTTTTATATCATTTGTATTTCTTACACATTTACACAAGTAGGACTTTACATACATAAGAGAAAAATATCATCTAATTTTCATCTATTCATAATCACCACAGAAGCCCTTTTCCTGTGGCTCATGCAGTCCAAGACAGCATTACACTCAATAGCTGAAACAAAATGAACTCCTATGAACCGAGAAGTTCTCTGATAAGACTGTACTCTGTGTCTTACATGTCACTTTCACTAAAGAGCAACAAGTGACCCATGGGATGAGGAAACACTGATGACTGTTATAACAGTTTCTTCGGTCCATAAGTGGCTGGTCCACATGAAATGGCAAGTTAGACAGGTGGATATTCTATTTCAGTTGTTAACGACCATTTCTTACAGTATTTGCTTTGAAACAGGGCCAAGTATCCTTATAACATTGCCAAACATTAAACAAGAGTGTACAGAATAGTGTAATTAGTAGTATCTATCTATAGCTCTGATGCCTGTTCCCTTCTGGAACTCCCTCAAGGGGGTGGCATAATTAGTACTACTAAAAAACTATTACAGACCACATACGTATGCACCAACAATATATATATTTTGAACCGTTCTGCCAATAATACAAGAAATCTAAAAAGGAATGATTTACAAGAGGGTGCTACAGGTCTATACAAGAGTATTAGCTGAAAAAAAGACTGGAGCCGAAATATAACCAAACGGAGAAACAGAATTAAGAGCACATACATACATGAAGATAGAAGAAGATGCAGAAAGAAAAATTTTCTTTGTATCTGTCTATCATCATTAATTCTATTCACCATTATACGTGGTGGTTTACATAAACAAAGCTTCTCTCATCACTTACACATAGTCAAGCCATGCCTTGTGTATGAAAAGTCGAAAGTAAAACATTGTCATAAATTACGTGGCTAAAAGAATGAATATAAAATTTGAGGTGTCTAATCATCAAACTCCTAAGAGCTGCACGTTCCATGAAGGCCACCTTTCCTTAGAGCAATAATCGTATTACAAAAACTAATATGGGAACACTTACTTCTTCCTTGAAAGTGGTATGCCATATTCCAGCTTATCAACCCAGCCAGGTTTGTTGATAACATCTATTATCCGTGGTAGCTTCTCTTGATGTGAATCCAATAAGTGAGCATGGAGAATGGCTCTGTGGAAGACACCTGACTCATTAACAGTACAGCCAAGACAATTAGGAAAACAGTTCAGTGACCCGAGGTCTTTATTTGCAACTGTTTATATAATCTAGGAAGTAATAATCCGTTCTTAAGCATTTAATGCACTAATAAATTTTGGAGTAAAATATTCAGATGAACTTTTTTGATGTAAGAGTACAGCACTGAATATCAAAACATACTGCAGTTTGAACTACGTACATAACACTGATTGAGGCTCCGTGTTTAGGATACTCAAAATGTTATCAAGACATCTTGTGTGTAATATATACTGTGGGACCTATTTATGAGACATGCTAACTTAAACATATTAGATTGATATAAATCAATCTTTCACATCATAAAATCATTAAAAGAAATGGAAACCACTAATGTAAATTCACACGACATAACCTAAAACTTTTATTTATGCATTTTATTACAAACCTGGTCTATTCCACCACTTACAAAGACATGTCCTATTACATTCAATATCAATTAGAAGCTCCTCCAACAAATCTGTCACATATAAATTCCAGAATTTCTTCAACAAAACTATCAAACTAAAACTCTTATCCACACATTTCAATCTTATAATCTTTATCTGATACTTCTGTGACATTAGTTCTTTAATTTGATGTCTGAACTTATTACCCACATGAACATTCAATCCTCATAATAGCGAAGGAAAATTTGACTTGTTCTACAAATAATGGGGAGGCCACCCTAAACAGGAAAAAAATTCTTTTCCATATACTTTTGCCAATTCTTGCATTGGTGAGGTAACACCAAGAACAGACAAAGAATGGCTTCATTTCCCCACATTCACTCTCTAACTGTCATGCACTGAAACCATAGAGCCCCATTTATGACTTGGCCCCACAGACCTTCCTATGGTTTCTCTTAACCACTTCGTACACCCTAGTTTATCCCACTGACAGCACATCATTCCCTGCATACCATATAGCTCCATTTCACACTATCCCTTGCATGCCCCATACCCTCCTGCATGTTCAGGTCCCAAACCTTCGAAGGGTCTTTCACTCTATCCTCCCACTTTCCCGTTGGTTACCCCTAATATTTGTTCTCTCCACTTCTAACAAGTATATCCACTTTGTCATTCTCTCCTCATTCATCCTGTCCATATGTCGAAACCATATCAGCACACCCTCATCATCTCTCCCATATACACTCCTCTTACTACCAGGCTAGAAGTTAAAACGTTACTATACTCTGGGATCTTTGAGATTCTCTTCATGCTTGCAGGATACCACTATAGAGGTGAACAGTTTTTTGATACTTCAAACACTTAAAGTTCCTTGATTCTGTCTCCATCTCTTGCCCTCAACTTTCCTCATGTGTTTAAAGGTTATAATCATGCCTTCATTGTATTACCCTCTCTAAATAGTTTTTAAGAATATAAATACTGTTCTTGTATAGTTCAATCACAATAATGATAACATATATCGTCATGTGTTTTAGAATTTCTACCACGGAAGATAAATAACAGTTAACCATTCTTAAATCAAGACAAAAAGAGCCACTGCATTAGAGTTGCTCTCTGCTAGTGGCCTGTTAAGGGAGAGGCACTAAAGGCTAAAAAGTAGCTATGGAGTTTACCAGTTATGGAGACTCTTGCTTTAAGGGTGTTCCTGAAGGGAACAGGCATCAGAGATATAGACAGGCAGAGTGGTAAATTAGAAAAACAAGTGACCAGACTACTTACTCTTTCACTCTTTCATCTTCATTTACGGTGTTGTCTGTTGCTTTGTCCAGCACAGCCTGAGGCAAAGTAGACCGAACAACTGAGTTTGTGATCAGTTGCACCTGAGACAAGCCCACCACTGGTGAAAATCTACGAGAAAACCTATGGCATGGGATCTCTTTCTTCTCCAGTGATTCCGAATAAGGTATCGGTTCTGGTGGAAGACAAATCTCTTCATTCCTGAAAATACAGCATTACAAATCATTTCACCAATATTAGCATAACTTTAAATATATTTATCAAACATTTTGAAATAAAGTAAGGCGGCATTTAACGGCATATACTTATTTTCTAATGTATTCTTAGTATTTGGCAAGAAATCAATTCAATCACAGCTATGATAAAACTTGATGGATACATTAATGTGCTTATTTGACACAGCAGATACTACAAGCTCAAATGATGACACATCATGCTAAAAGATTTTGTTTATATAAAACAGTGCGGAGATTTTGCTAGGATACCTTTATTTAATAGCTCTTCACAATTCTTACACTCATATCTACTCTCTTTAACTTCATATAGTCGACAAATCATTACCTTTGTCCAATCATCAGGCAGATAACCATTATTTTCAACATCCATTCAACAGCAGTTGTTAACCATTTCTAAGTTCAGTGAAATCTGGGACCAATTAAGTGTGAGAAAAGCATGAACCTTAATCTAGGTTTGGTTGCATGGAACAAGTTACTCACTTGCGATATGGACGCGACAGGATTTCTTGAGGATCAATGACTGGTACTCCTTTGGCAGCTAGGATGGCTTCGGCACCAGTGTCTGACACCCGTCTCTTTCCTTTTACAAGCCATAGGGCCCTGAAATGGGCACCTATATTGTTTGCTAGCCTCACCTCACTGATCCTCATGATGATGATCTTTAGTCACTCCTCATGAAATGAACAACCTGAAAAAGATTACTTTTGTACATGATGTGGGTTAACATTGTCAAAACATGATCCAAAATTCTCTGTTTAACATAATTCTAATAATATTCATAGATGGCAGCAAGGAAAAAATATAAATAACAATACATTAGTAATAATAAACAATTCACTAAATACAGTAAAGTAATGCTTGGTATATATCAAAAACCTTTGTTACTAAAAACATTTCTGGGCCCAGACTCAAGCCAAGGACCATGGATTACTATAAACCATCCAAATTCATTTAAATATATCTTAAAATAAGGAAAATCTGTCCAATTCTAAATAGTATGTAATAACAATCATGGTCACATCACCACCAACAGATGCTACGTTATAGTTAGCAAGCAACTAAGCATCAATATGAAAGCGTCTTTCCTGACACTAAACGGTACTGTTCTCCCTCTGGCCTTCTCTTTGTCGCATGCAGTCCTAATCAATCCAGGAATGGTGCATGGTAGTAAATCCCCAGCCTCCCTAAGAACTTGGAAAAGTCTTATATTTATCTTTTTTACAAGGTTAAGAGTTCATGAGGTATGGTATTTATGTTAATAATTTTTGTAAAGGCATGCCATGAATTGTTATAAGATGCTAAAGCATAAATTTCTTCCATACTACATGGAGATTGCTGGGTCAACATCCTTATTCATCTCGCTTGTTTATAGATTTTTTTTATGTGATCGTTATTTGCGATTACTTATGTGTTACAAGATGACAGTTTTTACACTCATAATGCCACATCTAACCCTGCACATGTAAGAAAAATTTCTTTTCTCTTGTATGTGTATATACACCCAGACCACAGTCAAAGCCAGCCACCCACTTATTGACCAGCCTTGAGAAGAGGTTAAAGATATGGGTTAGGTGCAAGCTGACTTCTGCGCCCGGGATTTGAGCCATATGATCCCACCTGATCGTGTCGTATGTATCTACTAATTCTAATACGTTCTGTTGATATCTTACAAGTGTGTTATATACTTTCACATCAACCAACTCCACGCATTCCCTGATATATACATTACCAGCACTACTACAGACTCATTCAACATCGTGCAATAGAAAATAAGTTAGTAAGTAATACTCCACAACTGTTACTATATTCTTTAAACACTGCAGTCGCACTGCAGTTGTAAATTTCTCAATATTCACAACGAACAGCAATGCAGAGCTAAACTCATGAATGACCCATTCTTGGGCAGATAACATGGTGTTACACAGTATATTTGGACTAATCTATAAAAATCTATATAATTTCAGCTGCCTGGGGAGATTAAGAGAATTTTTCACAAAATCTGTTGATTTCTACAATTTCTATCAATATTCATCATAAACCCAAATTTTTTTCCCTGATATTCATGACCCTCCCTACAATCACTCTACTATAATGATTAATGTCTTTAATTACTTTCTATCAAAATACAGTTTGACATCACTGTATAATGTAATCGATGATTCAGGTGGTGACCTTAAAATACATAATAGTCGGCACTATAATTACCTTCTTGAGTGTTCACGTTCTATACCTGTTAGCATTTTTGAGGCCTTTACCTACTTGTCCTTTCTTCATTCTGTTCTACTGATGGTTAAACAGCAAAATGCTATTTACATACGACTACTTCACGGAAAATGTTACTCACCGGTGTGTAGCCAGAGGATATAGGGGTAATGATGGCTTTGATGCCTAACGATTGTTCAAGAGCTACATATAAATATATGGAGTTCTTGTCGCCTTAGAATTACCCTTAACACCCGAAGAAAGTGTTTAAACTCTAACTGGTAGTTAAAGTGTAACGTTAATGGCCTTATTACGACCCGAAGGTGGTTTAAGAGCTTAAAACAATCGAATCAGTGAACGACTGATGGTTAAAAGGTCACCAGGCCAGAGAACAGTGATATATAAGTTGAATATGCAAACTTACCGGTGATTCAAGTCATATGGACTGCATTATTGGCTTGTTTCTCGTCTGTAAACAACAACATCAACGTTGCTCTTACATGCCAAAAGGCGCCATCTTCTTTTCTATTCCCAGGAGGGTCTCCTCCAACCAGCCTATGTCAACAGGCGCCATTTTCCTTTTTATTCCCAGGAGGGTCTCCGCCTACCTGCTTCACAATCCGTTATTTATTGATTTTATAACCAAATTATTTCAACGTGGTTAATTTGTACAATGGATTTCAAATCATGAGATGTGGATGAATCAATTCACCCTTTATTTGCGTATCTACACCACCGGTAAACGGTTTTAATTATGAAATTTGGTATAGCCAGAAAATATGGTCTATTTCGCTAAATAATGGATGAGCCGATAGATAAACGAATATAATGGAAACTAGATTTTGCAGTTTCCTGCCATATATCTGTCAATAATGATATCTTTTCATCTTTAGAAGTTGGTAACTATTTGTTGACTATGTGGGAAGTTTTAAGCAGTCCCTTGACACAAGGCTTGTCATATTTCATTTGGCTTTTATTATGCATATGTATATATCAGTTAACTCTAATGATGAAATTAAGGAAGAAGTGGTTGTTGTTCTTTATCAAGTGATCAGTATTTATTTCCAATGTAATTGAGGAAAAAATATCCTGATCACCTTATTTGTCCTTTTTAGCGACTGAAGCATGGAACAATAGAACAATGTCTGTTGCCAAGAGATGAAGCTCTTCTTACCAATCCAAGATTCTTTACTTAGTCGCCGTTTCCCGCGTTAGCGAAGCAGCACCGGGAACATGTGTATATCCCTTATCATACCTCTACTTCCCACACCACATCCCCTGCCCATCCTGTAGTTCCCTTTTAATCCATTCAATATCTATCTTTACACTCCAGTTTCCAACGAACAACAAATTTAATTTCATGAGAGGAGGTAAAAATAACTAATGGGACCAACCCCATGGGTTCCATCCTTGAAAGAATGTACGAAGGTGGGGTCAAACCTGTTTATCTATCTTGTCACAGGGCCTCCGAGAGGAATTTTATCAAAGGGTACAATGTCTCTTTTGGATCCCCTTCCCTTCTCCATTAGGCATCTTGTTTTTATCCACTACTGTTTTATGCTATGAGCTGTAAAGCCAAAAAAGGGTATGGAAGATGTGAATGTTAGTCTTCAATATATGTAAACATTTTCTGAGATCCTGGGAAATTTCTGGGCCCCCTTTTGGACCCCCAGGCCCAAGTATGATGTAATCTGTGCACCACCCTCTCATTGGTCGTGCTTGCGACATATAACCCTTCCATATTCCAGGGAGGTATATTACCAGTACTATCCGTCTGGGTATCAGGAGGGTTTGTGATGGCAGTGTAGTAAGCCAGCACGTTAGTGGTTGTCAAGTTGCACTCCTCCGATCCAGGTAGCTGTTTTTTCTTTTTGCCACTTACACTCACGTACAACTGGCAAATTTGTCCACAATCTTACAATCTCTCCTTGTTATGCATAACACTGTAAACACATAAATTGCACTGTTCATTCTTCATACATCTGGACTTGCTTGTTTAAGCCCTATGAGGTAGTCCTCGATTTTGACAAAATGGTAAGAGCAATAGATAGTAGTAGTTGGTAGGAATATTTAGGCAGGAGCATTAGGCAGAGGCAGCAGCTAGGAATATTAGGCAGGAGCAGTAAGCAGTAGAGTTACTAGAGTTGCCCTCTGCCAGTGGCCTGTTAAGGGCGAGGCAATAAAGACAAAGATGCAGCATTGGAGTTCACCACCTATGGAGACTCTATTGCTGAAGCCACTCTCTTGAGGGAGTTCCAGATGGGAACAGGCATCAGAGACACAGACACTTTTGATCAAATTGGGGCAGTTTAGCAAGTATTAGTGAAAAACCTAGAGAATACTATAAAAGGGTATGTTGCATGGATTGGTTAAGATAGGGAGCATATTTAGTTATAGCAATATAAATTTGGAATTCTTTTCCTCAACAGTGTGCATGAAAGATTGCTGAATGCTGACGAGGACTTTCAACTGAAATTGTTACTTGTTTAATCATATCACATTAACCAACATCCACAGACAATCTGACAGGGCGAAGACCATTGCCACCTGACAGCATAACTTTTATCATATTCACTTTTCCATGCCAGTCTATTGTTTCACAAAGAAGTTTAGTTTTGCTTATACCTTTATGTCCTTCTATCTCACTAGGAGCTGTCCACATATCTCCTGTCAGTAGAAAAAGATAACTATGAATGGCAGTAGCAGGGGACACTGGACATCATCCCTTTTCATCCAAGAAAAGGAATAGAGGAAGGAGCCAAGTCAGAAAATTTTCCTTTCATGGCTCATTTTTTGTAATTGGCACCAACTCACTCACACACGAAATAGCAAATATATATATAGTTTAATTTTCCAAAAGAAGGAACAGAGAAGGGGGCCAGGTGAGGATATTCCCTCAGTGGCCCAGTTCTCTGTTCTTAACGCTACCTCGCTAACGCGGGAAATGGCGAATAGTTTGAAAAAAAAAAAAAAAAAAAGAAATATTGGAAAGATAAAACAGAAGGCGTGTTGGTTAATGTTAGGGTTATGCGTTTAAAGCTTCTTTATAAAAAGTTAAACAGAATGAAGAAAAATAGATAAGTTACAGTATTCAGGCAACCTTAAACACCTCTTCTGTCATTACAAAATACATAAACAATTGTTCTCATACCTAAAATAAACCAATTGTCATAACACTCATCATCTATTAAGTATCCTATGCTTTCCCTTGCATAACTAGCAACACCATGAATCAGCCCTGATCACACACCTTTGGCTTCATTCCAAAGATTCCACTACTACTCAGCTTTGTTCCCACTCATGGGATATATTCATGTTGCTCATTCAAAGAATATCCAACGGCATCAAGCTTGCTATTCATCCAACACTCCATCCAAAAACACAGATTCTCAGTGACTGTTGTAGGAAGATGCAACCAAGCTGCCTGCACCCAAGGCAATCTTGTTTAGGTAAATGGTGACCCTATCACATGCAGTCTTCCTTTTCATTCATGATTAAAAGCCAAAAACTTCTGATCTAACCCATAATCAACAATCACTTACCATCTTGTTTCTTATCATCAACCCATGTTAAGTGTTTTAAAGTGAAACATGAAACTTCCAAAATTATAAAAGTGCTTCTTACATTTTTTGATGCATTTACTGGTAAAGCCAGCTCTGCTTCTACCATGTTTATCAACTTCTTTTTTGCTGAATAGGTAATTTATAGCCAGAATTTACTTTTTATTCTCAAGTATATTCTTTCCACAAAATAAATCACCGGTGAGCACGAGCATACACGTACAAATGCAACTAAAAATACCAATCATGATAATATCTCTTCATATTGAATATACATTATTCATATGAAGTGTACTGATTATGCCAGATATAAAAAGATAAAAAATTACATCATCACATACCCCACATACCATCCATACTCCTGTAGGATCCATTCAAATTGCCTTGTTTGTTGGAAAAGGTACAAAAATATGATCAGTTTCCTATTAGATGTATCACAATCATAAACTAATGCATAATTACCACATCATAATTACTGTATATGAATTTCATGTTATACAATATATACAAAGGAACAAGTATATAATATCTGACAAAGTCTACTCCATGTTCATCAACCATTCCACATGAGTGCTCATTTCACCATTTTTCTAAGCTGTGCTCATTTCCTTACTATAATGCACAGAGGATAAGTTGTACTAATTCTTCTGTATACAGCATTATCATACAGAAACTTTACATGTTTCCATAAATACTTTACAGAGAGCAGAGAGCAAAAATTAATCAACTGTACAACTTTAGCACAAACCATAAAATGCCAGACAAGTTGCCATGTCGGGAGACAGGCTCTCATGTACCATTTAATTAATTTAACCAATCACAATTCAAAAATCTTTAAATGTGACCTATTTATAAATATAAAAAAGGCTTATTTACATATTTTCAGCTATCATCACACGAAATTAGATATATCATTACCTTACTCTGCATGTAATATACATATACTCAAGATGACACCCTACAGGCTACTCAAAAATACATCTTTTAATGAAATCACAGATATGTTTAAACTTCTGAACATGCTATGATTCTCATAGGATAACCTCACTTAATATTATGACAAAAGACTTCATAAAATGACTGAGTTATGTTCTTAATACAACTGTGTTCCTGAGTTACTAATTAAAACTGTAAATGAAGAAAGAAAAACAATCCATCTCAGTGATAAACCAGACGAAAGGTTGGTTGAGAATAGACGTTTCCATTCTTCTACCGCTTGGTAAAGTCACACACATTACAGCCACTCCTGAAAAATAAATAATTTATTACCTTAGATTCTGAGGAAACCATCAACAGATACATAAGTCTACCAAGCATCCAACTTACAATTCTTTTTTTTACAGATGGTGTATCAAACATCAGCCTTAATTCTAAAGTCCACTAAAAGAACCTGTGAGGCAAATGATCACATAAAAAATACAGCAAATTCTCACTCAGCCACAGCATTTTGGCAAGATGATAAAACTTAGGTTTGATACATACAACAATTTTCTGCTTATGGCTGGGGAAACTAGCTTAGAACATTAGTATTCAAAACTGCTGTCTAGAAAAAGGCAAACATGTATGAAAAAAAAGATCCCTTACGAAAAGGCACTGGTGTTTCCTCAGGACCCCTTCTGAAAAAGTACTCATGTTATGCCAGGACCCCTTCAAAAAGGCACTGGTGTTACTCCAGAACCCCTTCAGAAAAGGTACTGCTGTTACCCCAGCACCCCTTTTCCAATTTCATTATCAATTACAAAACTTTCTAAGTTTATCAATTGCTCCTCATTCCTTCCTTTAATTTATTGATATCATTAAATATTACATCCCTACTAATCCTTTCAATAGCTTTAAGCACTCATGATATATGACTGATCTTTCACAATAATGAAATTAATGATAATACAAATTTTCCTTAAAGTATGATCCTTGAATAAGAATTTATCCTGAGAAATTTAGTGCAAATGCTCTGCTTTATAAGAATACAGTGAGGGGATGGATTATTTTTTTCTGAATTTCCAATACCAAAGAAAAAGAAGTCACTGGGAAACACATCGAGGGACTTCCAACATTGAAAATAAAGGTGACTACAGATGCTTGAAAAGTGAATCCTCTACTTAGCAACTCACAAGACAGTTTAGGTTCTATCTAGGGGTGAAAAGGTCTTATAACTAAACTCTTAACATACAATAAATAATAAGTAGATTTGGACAAGTCCAGACTGATGTGTAGAATAAAAGGAAAACCAGAAACAGATTAATCTGACTTTTCCCGTACTCTGAAGAAAATTCCCACATAGTTAATCACATTAAGTGAACTAAACATATAATACACACAAACATACACACACACACACACACACACTCACATGATTTTCAAAGTAACAGCAGCAAAATAATAACTAACAGGTATATTCATCATTCTGTTTAACACTCCACAAAAAACTAAACTAAAAAAACAAGCTATGGAAAACTTTGGAAGATGAATATTTTCACAAACCAAGAGAGCCATTGATGAACTGTGACAGAACAGCATATCTGCAGAAATGTCAGTCCCGTCGCACTTTGCGTGATGTACGTAATCGTGCTTGTCTCAGCTCTTCAACCGATGGACTAGTCTCCTGATGATTCCCCAGAAGTTCACGGATAAACTTGAATCTTGACAAAAACAACCACCATACCACATACCATCCTGAGAGGAAATGCCAAATGAATTCCAATTACTAGACATCAGTAACTGAAAAATAGCATCATTTCATTTCTCCAAGCACACACATAAAAAAAATCAGCTTTCAATCTATTACCCTAGTCATGTATAAATAAACAACTGAGCTATACGAAAAAATATGTGCTCAGAATAATGGAAAATTGTTTCTCTCCAAAATGGTGTCCTATGAGCTATAAGAAAATGTCCATAATCTCTGGATGTTAAACGCCCCTAACCTCCCACCATCTCTAAACACCTTAACAGCAATAAAACATAGAGCTCTTAACTGTAACTGTTCCTGCATTCACTCAACATGACACAAAGGTACACAGCAAAATCGAATATCATCCAAAGCTAATAACAATGTGGAGCTAAACCACACATTTACTATACTTTCTTTTTCAATCTAAACGACCTGACAGTGGTCAGGGTTATGAATACTAATTTTGATGCATGAAAAAACAGGTAATTTACCCCCCATCTTCATTAAACTTCACGGGCACATCTCGCTTTATCTAAAAGTTTGTCAATGCTATTGATAAATACTTATTAATCTATTCATGATTATCTTTACCAAAATACAGCACATTCCAGATAAACATGATTCTTTTACATTCAATGCGCTCCTTTCTTGGATTTACAACCCTTTGGTAACTCATCACCGCAAAATAACACTTGGGTGACTCAACTGTTTTAACACGACTCTCTGGTGACTCAACACCGTTACAACACGACCCTTCAGTGACTCAACACCGTTACAACACGACCCTTCAGTGACTCAACACCGTTACAATGCTACCCTCTGGTGGCTCAACACTCACAACACAACCCCTCAGGTGACTCACCACTCACAACACAACCCTCTGGTGACTCAACACCGTTGCAACACGACCCTTCAGGTGACTCACCACACTTGCAACACGACCCCTCCAGTGACTCACCACTCAACACGGCCCTTCAGGTGACAACACTTGCAACACGACCCTTTCAGGTGACTCACCACTTGCAACATGACCCTTCAGGTGACTCAACACTTGCAACACGATCCTTTCAGGTGACTCAACATGACCCTTCAGGTGACTCAACATGACCCTTCAGGTGACTCACCACTTGCAACACGACCCCTCAGGTGACTCACCACTCAACACGACCCCTTAGGTGACTCAACACCGTTGCAACACGATCCTCTGGTGACACCCCTTGCAACACGACCCTTCAGGTGACTCACCACTCACAACACGACCCCTCAGGTGACCCTCTGGTGACTCAACACCGTTACAACACAACCTTCAGGTGACTCACCACTCACAACACGACTCCTCAGGTGACTCACCCCTCACAACACGACCCCTCACCCCCTCAGACGATGGGTCTCCAACATCCCCCCCCCCCCATAACCCCACTCAACCTCTCCCTCATTAGCCTTACCGAAGGCCACGAAGATCACCACCAGGCTGACGGAGGCCACGACGGAGAACCAGCCAATGAGCATCTCTTTGCCGTCCATAATTGCCCTGCGTCGTCTTAATAAGCCTTCATCGTTCAGCTGTAACCACCAGCGCCACTTAAGACGTGACTGCTGTCAGTCAGTCAGCAGTGGAGAGACACCAAATTTGCGTTTTTGGTTGGTGGAGACACGAAGGCGGTATGAAGGCGCGTTCGTACAACCCCTTGCTTTACCTCTTGACAACATTGAACTTTTAGCTTTTACATGATCAAATATTTATTAAATATATAATATTTTCTTAAAATTAGAAGAATATTATATTTCTGGAACAATAATAATTTAATTTATTTTATTTTATCAAGAATTTTATATTCTTTATTATATTATTTATGTCTTCAATTTAAATTAAAAGAATATATTACGCATGACGTGCTGACGGTGATCCACTTATCTTGTTGCCATGGCTCACGCATCTTGACTCTTTCTATTTATAAAAAAAATAGTCGAGAGGTTTCTGGATCACATTTATAATAAAGAATATGATGAAATTAGATGACATTTCATTTCTTCAAAGTTTAAAGCTCTCATAAGTTAGAAATAACATACTTTACAGGAGGGTTAGAAAATGGCATATAATTGTTAAAATCACTTTGACTAATTACAATATGACAAGCTAAGCCTAATTTCCCGTCTGCGTCTTTAATGAAAGATTCATATATCATTGGAGAAAGATAATGGTGATGCCAGTGTGAGAAGACATTGTCAATGGATTGAAATAGTACTGTAACTATTTTTTGACGCCTGTATACAGTAATAGACGTACCCCGCTCTCTAAGTACGCCATATGTCCTCTTTAGGAAATAAATTCAGACTTTTACCAAAGTATTTTTCAGCCATTCATGCAGGATATACTTTATTCTTCCTCTCTAATGTTCATGAGATGCAAAATATTAGTGGAGATTGTACCATACGAACAAAACATAAAACCATTTCAAATTGAATAATGCATATTCAACCGGAGATAAAGTAAATATGACTACATTAAATACGTCAGTTAATTCACTTATGAGCTGTCACGTGGTGTTATTTCCTTTTGAATTATTTATACAAGTGTCAATTCTCTTAATTACCCTTGAATTGTTAGAATAGGCTTATAAATAACTTTTTACCCTCTACATTTTTATTTGGAGCATATCTAACTTACATTAAAGGTAAATAGTTTATATTGGACTATTATGAATTATTAATTTTATCTTTATACAAAGGGTAGCTTGTATTATACTACTGATCCCTGGGGGTTATCGTAGCAGACGACGCACCAGCTGGCAGATGTCAACAGCCGATAAGAGGTGACCAACATACTGCACAGTGGGAGAGATATTTCTTGATATTTGGCGATAGAGAAGCTTTATGTGAACTCAAAGGCAACTTAGAGAAAATATGAGCGGAAGGACGAGGTCACGTCAGCTGCAGATAATCACTCCCGAGGAAGAGCTGGAAAACCTTCGAAATGAAGTAAGTGACAAGATAGCGAACCATTTCCGCTCCTACTGTGATCGGGTGAATGGCAAGTCTTTACGAACTTATAAACTTAGCAGAGCTTAATGTGGTGCTTTATTTAATCCTTTTATATGTGATATAAAACTATTATATAGTTTATTAGGATAGATGGGTTTTTTTTTCGCAGGTATTCCTTCATGACCTCCCATTACCTCAGGCAGACCTCACTATGGTCATTTCACCTGTAGACGACCTCACAATCATATCACAACACCCTTGATATCACAGTAGTAACATCAGACACGCAACACTACCTCACACAGTTAGGAGCAATGGCCCACCCAGAGCACAATGTCTGTATCTACACACGAGTCTTCAGTCCAACTTTTTTTTTTAACCCCAGACTGACATGACTCCAGCTCTCACCCCCTCCAGTCACCTAGAATGGAGACAGTCTTCCCTACTGGGCGAAACACCAATCGATCAGGGCATCACATTTGACACACACAACATTCGCTTCCGACACCAGTAACATCACTGTAAAAGCAACACACAAACTAAATCCCTTTCAGCATAGTAACTGAAACCACATTTGAACAATAAAAAGAATCCCTCAGCATCCGATACAAACAATTTGTCTGCTTTACTTTAGGCTATGCCTTACCTGCCAGGTTTTCCTACCCTCTCAAAAGAAAATATAACAAATTTACAAACAAAAAAATAGTATGTTGAAAACAATCATTGGCTGCCTGACAACCACAGACACTCAACACCTTCACAGTGAAACAAATATACATCTAATAAAGTCGCAACTTAACAGTTGACTCTCACTTCTGTGTAACAGCATTCGACCCCACCCACCTGAACCACTCCATAAGTAACCACTAACCCCAAAGCAGAAATGAAAAGCTTACCCTGCCTCACCTTCACTTAACTCATAGATCCCCTGACCTTCAACAAATATAAAACTGACCAACCATACATATTGAAATAACCCGAAAAGTACTAAACGACTGACGTTCCAACTCGGCCTTGAATTCCATCCAACAGAAACCACAGTTATAGACAAATCCAAGTCAAACTGTACCACCTAAACTCTGAACGTCACCCATCACTACAACACTATAAGCACCGCACTAAGGACCTACCACTCAGTCATTCTGCACTCTTTGCACATAGATGCACACACGGTATCACAACACTTTATGACATAGATTAGAGCATTCAGTTGTTCATGCTGTTTTGGTTAACATTTAAAAAAAGAATTGATAAATAAAAATGTTGGCTTATCTTGCAACAAAAATATCATCCATTCTTAACTCTGCTACTTATGTAGACACTGAAAAAAAGGGCAGTTAGACAATACCTGATCATGTTTGGAGAAAAATTAAAGATTTTTTTCCCTTACTAACAGGTGGGTGTTTTACGGCGTGCAGTGGAGAGTAAGAGTGCAGCTGTGGGGATTCTCCGTGCAGAACTACAGGAATGTCAGAGGGAACGAGATAAATTTCGCACATTAGCAGAACAAGGAACATTACACAGGTCATCCTCTACTGTCTCGAAGGTGAAATACGTATATTTCAATTCTCACTAGGTACTTCTTGTCCTGGAGTATTATCTGTATCACTCTTTACCACTCAGTGCTTTCTGTTTCTTTAAATGTAATTCTGATTGTACTTGTAAGATCATATTAATAAATACCTGTTCATGCAGTAGAAACTAAACTGCTGGGGAAAGAAAACATTACCACTCTTCAGCAGAAACTTAATATCCTTACATCTATTCTTATTTCAAATAATCTATATAGTGCAGCCATATGTGTATCCATATATAGTATACATCGCAAAATTTAATTTCTGAACACTAGATTTGCTAAATTACTGTAAATGCTTGCAGTATTTACAAGTTTAAAAGACTGTAATACAAAAGAATATTTACGAGGTAGGACCTCAAGAGTGTAGGTTATTGTGAGTTGCTAATCCAATGCATTTTTGATATGTATGGAGCCAAGACATGGATCTGTGTGGCTACTAGTTGGATGTAAACCAGAGTGACTTGGGATCACTGGGTACATTGGTACAATATAAAACAAAGTTTTAGGCTTGGGTAAGGACTAGAAAAGACAACAAAGATGGGTGAGATGTTAGAATAGGGGAGGCTCAAATATATATATTGCTCTTCTGTACTTTATTTGCATTCAAAATCCAGAATAAGATGTAAACATATATTCAAAGAAACCTTGTTACTTATTAGGCAAATTTGGGTATGGCATGGACGCTTCATTATAAAGATCCATAATATAGAAAGACTCATCTCTAGAATATAGCCTTTGTAATTTTTGGACATTTGCTAGACAGGGTTGATAACCAACAATCCCCAAAAATTGACTCTCTTCTAAAAATCTGAAATTGTGTCCAAATGGTAAGGATTCTAGGTTAGGTTATCTCTCAGACATTAGGGTATTTTTGTTATAAATAGTTAAGGCAGAACAAAGGCAAATCTTTGAAGTCTTTTTTGTAAATTGTGTAAAGGTAGAAACAAATATGCAAGAAGATAGCGAGTCTAGAGGCTGAGAATTATGTACAATTTCTTACATACATATGATCTATATCTTGATGTTTCATATTTGTCCACAGCCAGCATACTCTGATCCTTGTAGATCAGCAATGTTAAGTGGATCAGATGGTACTCTTGCACAGCTGTTATCACAGTCCAAAGAGGAAAACAAAATGCTACGGCAAGATGCCACTGAATTGCGTTGTAAGCTGCATGATGCTCAGGCTGATATCAAGGTAAGAAAGGTTACGAATTTTTATGCCTAGTTTTGCCGATGCAGTGCCCTACATCTTTAAGGAGTAAAATCTATCTCTAAGTCACTTTTTGTGCAGAAAATGTAACACTTCAGATATACAGAGTACAGAAACTAGGGTACAACCCTTGGTTGGTGATTATATAGTCACTTCTTAGGTCAGTACTGCCAAGTTGTACATTGCATATAGAGATAAATGTTACCAAGTTGGTTTGTTGATTTTGCTTTCACCAACTGACTACTAGGGAATTTGTGATATGACCAGTACACACACACACATACCTCCATGAGGATACCACTCGCAGTCTCTGTAGGTCTTTACCCCCAGAGCCCGACTGGGTCCAGGCAAATAACATCTCTCCGATGTTGTACAGCATTATATTATTAATACCAGTTCACCATATTCACAAGACCTGTAATGCTTTACACATTACTCCTGAACTAAAGACACTGAACGCTTACTTCTTGGTTGTCCTATATTCACCCCACAAAAATGAAATCACATCACCACATTTTGTGACCTGTAGTCCTACCCAGTGACTGTGGCTGGCTACCTAAGCATTGCAACATTCCCATAGGAGTTCCTGGGACAGGAATGTAAGTTAATGTACATACATACATGACAGGTGCTTGTGGCATTTCAGGGGTCTGGTGATACACAACATTTACATTTAATTGCCAAAGCTTTAGGGAAAAAATTTGAAGTGAAGACATCACACTTTGGCACTAGGGTAACCAAAACAGCTACATTTATGTATTAATATACATGCATTGCAGGTAATACATTGTGTAGGTATATTACTTTATAATTATGGGATGACATGAGTGTCACACTTGTGAATATCATGCCTGAAGTATAAAGCATTTTTTTCTGACCCATATTTGTCATGTGTTATAGCTTCTTTCCTTACTCCTAAGGTTCTGCGTGAGGAAATCCAACGGTCACGAGGTAGTGAGGGTCGGCGAAGAAGCCATGTGCACACCACCATGAGTCAGTTGGCTCATCAGGAACGAGAGCAGTTCATTTCACAAATGGAGGAACTCAATGCAAAAGTTAGTTAGAGAATTTGTGAAATCCACTGAAATTTACAGATTGGCTTTTAAAGGTGACAATTAATCCAAACCCAGAATCCCATGCTAAAATGGGACACTTCTATTTTAGGATAAACCCATCTTTAATACAATGTTGGAAAACCTCCTTTGGAATATCATCCTTTATGTCCACTTAAAATATCATGATTTCATTAATCTCACAGAAGATTACTAAAAACATTTGCTTGTTTATTTGCTAGAACTACATCAGTTTTTTTAAAATCTCACCTTCTTTGTGAAGGTATCCTCTTTGATGCTCGGAAGGTTCAGTCCAGTTAAGAAATGCAACATTTTAGAATGTTGGCAGCCATTTTAGGGTTAAATATGATCCTTATTCTGTCTGTCAAGACTTTTTAATTGATGTTACATTTTCAGAGTCAGGCTTTAGAGGGGGATGTGCGAGGTCTGGTAGAGGAACGGGAAGAGTTAGTGAGGGAGCTAGATGCATCCTATCACAAACTCCACCGCCTCAACTACATTCTCAACACTGTTCTCTCCAACACTTCACCTGCCTCCACAACAAACCCTCCAAAACGCATCATAGATCTTGATGCTGTTATTACTGAGAACAGGTCAGCAATAATAAATTTCTTTCCCTCTTTCTGTGGTATCTCATCTCCAGTATTGGCGTAAAGTTCCCCAGGATGTGCTGCCTGGACCCTAGTTCATAAAATCGTATAGCTTAGGGAGCCCAGGCAGCATTTGTAGTGTGTGTGTGTAATCCTGTCTTCTTACACAGCTTATAACCCCATTGATGGCTAGTGCATGAACTATCAATAGTCAGTGACTACTTCCCTATGACCTTAAGTAATTTTCATTAGAGGTGCTCACTCATTCTGCAATGGCATTGCTTTTGTGGCACGTTTTGCATTCACTGAATAAGAGGATCAGAATAGACTTTCCTAATTACAGCGATGTGAAATGTAAGATTTGTCTTCAAAAAGAGGTTTAATAATGATATCTTACATGTAGGTTGGAATTTAGTTTTCCGTTATTTCTCACAGTAGACACAAATTCAACATGACTGAATATGCTAGCCCCATATGTCAATAGGATCCTGTTATGCTTGAGGAGGATGCTTTATATAGTAATGATCCTACTCAAAAGAAACACCGTATGGAAAACAATCAAAACTAAGTACTGGCATTGTAATCCTGACACTTCAGAATGTGTCTAGATAACAGGTATGTCTACAGGTTAGAGAGAACTGTGAATTTGTCGAGCTTGAAGAGTATTATCTTAATACCGTATTTAATGCATGTTACAGATACCTGCAGCAGCGATTAAAACAAACAGAAGAAGAGAAGGTTTTAGCTAAGAGCAATGCATCAAAGTACAAGGTACAGTAATGGTAAATTACAGCATTTCTTAGTATTACTTAATGTTTGAAGATGACATATCTAAAACAAAGTTTTCTATTTTCAAGGAATTATGTGCATGTACCATGGCCTTTTTTCATATATTTATAGCATAAAATATTTTCACAATGTTCTTCAACCATATTTACCCCAAACCATGTTTGTATGAACAAGTTGATATCAGAGGGGTGTTACTGGGCTCTGCCTGTTAGAGCTTACACTGCGTATGAAAAGTTGACTTTGGCAGGGCTGCATCATTAAGACTACAGCCCTTTTGCACTCTCTTTTACTTCCTGTTGAGTAATATTTGTTTTTCTACCAATGAGCTACGACTGTTCACATGCTTGTGTACAGCTCAGAATCCATGACATGACAATATAAGGACATTACTGTTCACATGACTTGTGTACGGCTCAGAATCCATGACATGACAATATAGGGATACTTGCAAACAATTGGTCACAGATGGGGTTCCTGCTTTTAAGAAAGGATGGTGGGTGAACCATGATGCATGATTGAGATTATACATATGTATTATTTCAAAGGAATATGGTCACTCTCACCCTTCTTCACTGGCCTTTTCTGTTGGAAGAAATAGTTTTTCCTGTGTTCTTAACTCGTTTTGGTAATGTGACATATTCACAGATCTTTACTTCAATCAAGAGAATCAACTTCCCAGTGTTGAATTGCTTCCATAAACACACATGAATCCTTGTTTTGCAATATCAGCAAAGTAATTGCAAGTTGCATGGATCAGCTTCACAAACTACATTTTAGAATCCATAGAAACATGTACAAACTATACTTAAGAAACTGTTACTAAGTGATAAATTCAAGATTCGCTGCAATAGATGACTGTGCTATGTAATCTAACTTACCATAAACAGAGGGTATTAAGACACAATGGTTTGTTGGTTAGCATGATGTGCCAGTGCAGCCATTTTGTATATGGCTACTGCATTACCTTTAATGGCAAAACAGATGACTGTTGAATTGATCACACCATGTAAATATGTTTAAGAAGTAACAGATACTGTTTAGTTTCATGAAACCATTGGTGATGGAATTTCTTGTAAGTTAACAGAGGACCATAATCAAGAGACCTCTGACCCATGAAACTTTATCAATTTCATTTTTCTTCTCCACTCCCATAAGGCTGCACTAGAGAAGTGTCGTTCTCAGGGATCACTCAAGCTAGGCACTTCGGAAAACCTCATTGTAACGCCTCAGCAAGGTAGTACTTTGATTATCTTTTTGTAATTAGCAGAGGGATATTGAGTCAATGATTCTGTTGTACATCTCTCTCTCTCTCTCTGCATATTTAACACTCACTAGCGTTGTTTTTTTTTTCTCTCCATATACTTTGCTTCATCAGATAAAGTGCATATTAAATGTCCTATAATCATTTTCACTTTATTCCTGCAATACACAGAGATGTATATACTATATATGATAAAGGGATCTCTTTTTTCCCTAAGTTGCTACGAGAAGAATTCTTGATAACCTCACAGGTGGTCTCCCATCAATAACAAATACAATTTGCGTCTGTTCTATATATTCTGATTTATGAATCACACCTTTCTTAATTGTTGCAAGAGGTCACAGTTATGATACATACAATACATATAATGTTTGAGTTACATCCTCATTTCCAAGCAGGGTTATCCATAATAATTATTATATTGTTGATTAGAGATCAATTTGTAATACTTTCTACTTTTGTTAAGTTTTATCTGATTCTTAAGTAAGGGTTGAGGGTGATTTAACCAGAATGAATAAACCATCGACTAATAAGCAGTCTTTAACATGGAAATCAAGATACGCATTTTTCATCTTTTTCATTACGAAAATTTTACAGGTTAAATAACAGATTTATGAATCTTTGAATATACTATCTATGTAAAGGTAAACCTCAATTTTTCAGTTATGCAGCATCTTTAGCACTCGCAAAGTGTTTTTCCTGATTCATAATGGTGAGCACAATATGCTTTTCTTCACATACACCTACTACTTTCACTTAGATGTTTGTTGGATGCCCTTATAATGCCAGAATTTGTGAGAATATCACACAAGTAAATGAAAAAAAGATGGAACTTTAATATTGCAAGTTCAGACAAAAAAATACACAAATATTTCAATAGTACATTGTAAACAAAGCAGCAGCTCTGGAAACTTATGAGCCATGTTGGTGCTAATTTCGAATGGACTGGACTAATGTTTTTGTGATTTTAGAAGCTACCTGTATTTATATATTATTCAGTATTATTACAGGAAGCAGACCAAATTATTCGCAGATTTTTAAAATCTGGTAAATTCTAACATTAGTAGTAATTCTGAAGGTATTAAAAAAGATCCTTCTTAAAATTAATACAATTTTGTGTATGGCCAGTGTGCGAGTTGCTGCACGACTACCGTGGAGAGGTGGGAGGAGCAGCAGAAAGTGATCTGAAATCCTTGTGTGTGGCTCTTGTTGATGCTCTTAACCAGCGTTCACGGGCATTACGGACTCAGCGCTCTGCCAACAAGTGAGTTACTATACTATTGCTGAATTTATGTTCAATATTTCATTACCTGAATGAAACAAGCCAGTTCCAACTCCTGTCTAATGCTACCAACCTCTTTAGCTTTCATCCAGACATTTTGCATGCTACTGATCCCTTGCATTTCTACAGTTGAAAACTGACACTATCTCTGATGCCCATTCCCTCCACGAATCTCTCTGAAGGGAGTGGCCACAGCAAAAGCCTCCGTAACTGGTGAACTCCAGTGCTGCTTCTTAGCCTTCAGTGCCTCATCTTTAACAGGCCACTGGCAGAGGGCAACCCGAGTGCACATACACACACACACGAAATCCTGATCAGCCTACCGATGAATTTATGCAGTTGTCATCAGTCTTATATCTAATCTAAATCCTGTAAGCTTAAACATGTTGTTAGTGTTCTTGGCTTTAATTTCTAATCTGAAATATATCAAGTACTGGTTGAAAAGTGGGTTGTACATAGGTTATAAGAAAAGATTAGAAAGTGATAATAATAGCTGAGTTGTATGTATGTGACACTCATATGGTGATGATGTAATGTAAATGTGGAGATAAGGAACTGTCCCTCTGTGAAGGCGAATGAAATTGTTACTTTTTTGAATAGTACGCTTACATGTAAGTTTTACAGATAATAATTGTAACCAGTTATTGCATGTATTGATTTCATATGACAGAATTATAGGAAAGAATAAATTTTTTGAAGTTTGAGGTAGTCCAGTTTGGTATAGAAATTCATTAAGCTTCACACAGATGATTACAGCCATAAGTGGTCATGATAAAATCCTATTTCTAGTGGGTAGGGTTAGTGGAAAACAATGTTGGAACATAAAGGAAAGTTATACAGATGACTTTAATAACTAAATGGACCTTAGTGAAATTTCTTGAATATTCACAGTAAAAGCTGTTATTACAGATTTGCATAAAGGTCACTGCATGAGATAAGAATGAGATAGTGTTCATATTATATAGATAAATCAACAGTAAACAGAATGGTTCCTAAAACTGTCACTATATATATATACTGTTCCGTCAGGTAAATTGGAAAAAGCTGGCAAGAATGTTTGGTCTGTCTGAGAGTGCATTTAAGAATAGCATTTTGGCAATTAGGATCAAAGTTCTCATTTTCAAAAGTGTGACATTAGTTTGAATGAAGAATTCATATATCTTGATGAGTTTGGGTATTAGGGAGTAATGGTTAGGACAAATAGTAATAGGAAAGCCAGTAATGGTTAGTACAAAGAGTAATGGGAAAGCCAAAGTTGAGTAGTAGTCATGTAAAGGTGGAAAACGAGGGATGTCATGAGACCTCTTGTGAGTGGGAAGAATATAGGCATAGAATGACTTTCGGCTTCAGCTTTTCTGCTTTCATCCTTAATGAACTTCACTGTTAAATACTGTTTCTACACTCATCCGCAGCCTCGAATTAGTCCCTATTTGAAATGATATGCCTTATTAAATATTCACCAAGACCATATATATATTGCTGGTGGTAGATTAATAGGAAAGGTATTACAACACTATGCATGTGGCACTGGAGTTCAAAGGTAGGCTATTATATAAGCAGCATGTACTGTACTGGGAAAAGTTAAACTTAATAAATCGATCTATTCTCAACAGGGTTTTGGTGACCCGAGTAGCAGAGCTGGAGAGAAGATTATCCACCATTGGAAGTCCTGAGGATACAAAGGTGGTTGAGAATGTAATAAAGAGCACAGGAGCTGAAACTCCAGGATTACAACTGGCCTCCCTCGGCCTAATGGATGGCTACACTCCTCCAGCAGGACCCATTACAAAGTACAATGAAGACATCACACAGGACCCTCGTCTAGAAAGATTTGTAAATGCTCTCAGTCCCAGAAAGGAGCCAGGGGAGGGCGTGAAAGATGACAAAGATCTTGATGAGGGCAGTGAAGATAGTAAAGTGAGTGATAATCTGAAAAATAGTTCTAATGAAAATGGGTTAATTTTGAGAAGGAACAGCAAAGACACATCAAACATTCCATACAGCAAAATAAAACTACAAGCTTCAAACAGTAGTTTAAAAGATAGCACTTCAGTGACTTCCAACAAAAATGCTTTAGTCCAAACCAAAAGTGATTATGAAAAAAAGGTATTCAGTGTTGAGGAGAAAGTACAGTCTAACAAAAGTGACAGACAAGTTATGCATGTTAATGAATCTGTGGATGACTGTGAAAAACTCATTATACCTCAGGATGATTCCGCACACAGTGATAAGAGTACTAGTAAATCTAAAGGAATAATAAAATCGGTGAAAGGAGGTAAAACTGGGAGGAGGGAATTGCTAGGACTTAATTGTGCATCCACCAAAGAAACAAACGTGCACAATACTCTTGACAAAAAAATGGCACCTTATGTTAATCCTGAAGATGATCTGGAAGAAATAATACCGATTGATCAGTTAGATTCATATATAAGAGAAGTTCAGCTCAGGAGAAAACAGCTGGTAAACAATGTGCCAGATAATGCAAGCAAATCAGGTAATGATGTAAATGGTACATCAAATTTCAGCAACAATGAAGAGAATATTACCCATTTAGAGGACGACACTGCAGAAGGTACTGACCTAGTCGATGAAGTTGAACCTTCAGCTAGACAGGTGAAGGATGTAGATGAAAGAGATGATGACAGTAGTTTTGACCTTAATATTAGTGATTATGATAGCGATAATGACAACTTAGATGTAGCTTTGCAAGAATGGCAGAATGATTTTGGCAAAGGCAAAATGCTGAAGATTAAAGGGAGTCCCACAAAAGATCTGAAAGCTAAGGGAGCTGGAAGGAAGGACGGCTTTAACTTATGGCGAAAAGACAGTTCACCTGAGACAGAGTTGTCATCTGCTTTACAAGATTTATTAGATAAAGCCACTGCTGCCACCCTCACTAATGGGACGAACTGCACCTAACTCGGTGAATTGAGTTTAACTGATGATGGAAGAAATATGACAAAGTTACCAATCTGCATAAGTATGTTTTCATAAATAACAGTGCAGTTTAATGTAATGTTTGGTACTGCAGTAAATGGTTAATAGCATGGATTCAACTATGATGGAGAAGAGAGGGAAAAATTGTGGAGTTAATAGAATAAGGCAAGATGGGATGGAGAAAAACAGTATGAATGTATAAAAGGTAGATGTGAGCAGGAGTAAATGGAGAACACTGGACAAGTACGTACGTTTGAAAAGGCAAGAACAGCATAAGAAAAAATGAGGATGATCATTATATGTGTATGAAAATAAGTGTTTGTGTCTGTATCACAGTTTGCATGCAATTTTCTACTGGGGTGGAATGTGGGATATTAGATAATGTTTAATTAATTTTGAAATTATTCATATAAGGACTAAGAAAACCAAAGATGGATTAGTGATAGGAGGCTTAATGTACAGTTGATTTCAATGTATAAACATAAATATATCTTAAATTTAAAACCTAATTCAAGTTTTGTAGTTGGTTGGTTGTAAGTGTCTGACTTTCATGCACTTTTGAAAGCATGAATGTTATTACATAATTATTCTTGTGAAGAATAATATATAATTCTGCTACTGATCTCTATAAAGGATGGCAGATATAAAGTTGTTTCTGGCATTCATCCATATGGCACCTGTATTTCATTAGAAGACTCTCATATATTCTGAAATTCCCTTCATTTAAGTGTCAATCTTGCCATTTACTTTCTTAATTCCAGTACTCCCACACACACACACACACACATACTTTCATTAAGATTTCTACATAAAGTTCTTCCTTTTTATATGTCTAGCCCTCAAATCATCAAAGCCTAGATACAAAATCATAACATGGTCACACCAGTCTCACTGACGTAAATTTTTGACAAGAGGGTTCAGCCAATAAACATTTAGATGTACGAGTCACTAGTTCAGAGACTATCATTATGAGCCATTTAAACTTCCCATGATATTCATATATTTCGTTGGCATAATGAGTTTTTCATAAAAAGAATCTGAAGTCCACAAACTTAGTGAAACACCATGGTACATTTACTTTATTTACAATTATGCAAAGACCAAATTTTATGAAAGAATCCATGTACGACCAGGACCTTTCTAAAGGCTCCAGTGGCAGGGAAATGTACTCCCAATGATACAGCCTTTCCAAAGGAGACTTTTCACTCACTGTGCAACCTTGTGCATGCAGAGTCCGATTACATTCCCCTGGATACACTCACACCACGATTCAGGTCAATCTAGCTTATAGCTTTATACGTTCATAATCCAAGGGATGATAAGAATGATAAGCTCTGGCATTAGGTGAAAAGCTGATGGGTTTTCCTTACCCCTTTCAGTCCTGTGTTAAAAAAGTTATCTTCTCCAGCCCAATGAATATTAGCTAAAGTTGAGGTATTAGAAAAGAATATCAATATGCCATTTTAAACCTATGCATTATGGACATAAAACTTTGACTTGAAACTAAGGCACATACATCTTGGTACATCACAGCTATTTAAAGCATCTGTGAGTCCAATGACCATTTCATCATTTTCCTCTCTCTTGCTGGGATATTGTCTTCCTTTAATAGATTCAGAATAACTCTTCATCTAGCTATCTCTCTAATGCCCAATCCCTTCATGAACTACCTCAACGGGATGGCCAAAGTAAAAGAGGCTTCAGAACGTGAACTCCACTGCTGAATCTTAGACTTTATGCCTCATCCATAACAGGCCACTGGCAGAAGGCAACTCTGGTGCAGTGAATAACTCTTCAAGGTCTTCTGGTATGTTTAAATGTGAAAGCTGGCTGTTATTGTCATCTGACCCCACAAAATTGCATTTATCTAAAATATATAGCAAGGCAGGGGACCTGCAACATGCTCCCATCACAGTTTTTTCTGAGTAACTGAGCCTTGTGGATATTACAATGGGCTGTTAGAAGTGCTGGTAACACATAGCATCTATGTATGCCTGTTAAGAGAAGAGGAAGCAATGGACCCTTCAAAAGTGGGTATGAATATTTAGAAAGTATAATTATGACTATCAGAAACTGTACACTGAGTGCAAATTGGACTGAGAGGGTAAAACTCTGATAAAAGAGAAAAAAACTGAAGAGGCCTGATAGCACGAAAGATACAGATTAAGCTTTTGAAGTTCAGAAGCACACTTCTCTATTATCTTCAAAGGGTGTGCTCTCCAAACACGACAGTTTTAGTTATCAAAGTGCCTTTCTTCCATGACGTTGTAACTTGAAAAGAGAATTGAGAATTAAGAGTACAATGTTCGAGAGCCAATTCTTCAGGAGAATCTTGAACCAAACATGAACAAACTTCAATGAGATCACCCAAAGTTTCAAAGTGAGCTAGTGGACAATTCTTAATATGTCAAAAACTAACATGACTGGAAAACAGTCCTGATAGTAGCTCCATCAACTAGGCAAAAAAACTAAAATAGTCTAATCCTCTTTAAGTTCAGAACATGGCAAATACCTCATACAACAATGGAACAAAAATGTCAATGCATTGCAAGCTGCATCCATATTAACTCAATCCCTCTGAATTTCTCATCTCTTTCCAGTTTCCTTATGCTTTGACAATACCTTTTCTGGTATATTTCTCATCACTTTCCAGTTGTCCTACAGCTTCAATGGTACCCTTTCTAGTAAAGACATTCATAAAAGTGCCTTAAATTCTCTTCCAGGTCCTCATTCAGTTTTTCAGTCCTAACAAATATTCCAAACTACATGCTCCTCAATACCCATATTTCCAAGTGCTTCTGTGACCATCTTTTACAACTCTGTCAACAATAATTCATCCCGGCTAAGCATACTGGTTTATTATTTAGAAGTTTAAGAGCATTTCATTATTTGTCATTAATCAAAACATTATTTAGAATAAAGCATTGCACGATAATTTTATGGTAACAGGCATTTTTCTCCTAACACCCCTCAAAAGTAACTGAGAAAAACTTATAATTCTTGTGTTACTTTAAAGATATGCATATACTGGGGTAGCAAGTCTACTCTAGAGCACCGGGCATCCCAAATCTTTGCCAGCTTGTGAGGCTGAGAAACTATCCTACAAATTCAATTCCCAAAAATGATTTAATGCTCGCATTGACTTGATCCACCCCATGTTAGCTGGAACATTTACTAGTAGAAGATATATAAAATGCTATCATCATTCAATTATATTCCTGACATCTTCCTGTGTCTTCCTCTTTTCATACCTTTAGCATATACAACAACACCAGTGTGTACATCATATCTTTAGCATATACGGCAACACCAGTGTATACAGTAGACAAGCATGTCAAACATACTTGTCTGATTCAGGTTTACTAGGCAGTTCATAAAATGCTTCTACACACATATCATGAGTCTGATCATGGTGACCTCTGAAATAACAGAGAACATATCAAAATGTTAAGCCTGCCACATCATCTTGGTAGCTGTTGTAACAATGGGCTGTGGAGTTCAGCTTTGTAACTCAAAGTGGATGATTCATTTAGTTCAGTGTCAGGATACAAATGTCAGTTGTATTATTCTGTGAAATATTCACTTATTCTCTTACAAATATGTAGCATATTATGATAAATTATATATAATTTTTAGTAATAAAATCTTAATCTACCTATATCCTGTTTTCTTTCATGCTATACAAAATTTTGAGCAGGCATACAGTGAACTTAATGAGGCAAGAGAAGAAACATTCTCTTCGTGGGTACTTTGTTCTTGGTTACTTGACGAACTTGACAGAACAAATCTTTCAGAAACTGTTTCTATCATGCCTATAATCGACATTTGTGTCCAGCTTTCTGCTTCATTCTTATTTGCCATATTACTCATTTATGCCTGCCTGATGACCAGAATTTTATCACAAGGATATATTATATCTCCGCCCACAACGGAACTTGAAAAAAATAATCAGTACTATATGATACCCAGGGCCACTGCCATCATTGGTCATGGATTACTGAGAAAATGTATTCATGTTAATGCATATATAAAGAAATGACTAACAAACTAGAAGTCCCCATGGCCATTATCATTATTGGCAAAGGATTAAAAACATATCCATGTCTACATAAATGAAATAAACAGCAACCTCCCTTCTGACCTGGTCTCCACCAGATTTACACTCATCTGAAACTATAATCTCATCTCCGACACTACGAACACTAAATCAATATATCCAAAGACCACCATCCCCATGAGCAAGATGCAACTTCTGTAATGAAGATGCTAAACACTTAATCTTCAATCGTCCTGTATTCACTTCACACAGTAATGTGCACATCACCACCCCTTGACTCGTGGTCCCACTTGGTTCCTGAAAGTGGCAGGAACCTTGTAAGATGAGATCCTGGGGCAAAAAAGGTAATGTCACCTACACTGAGGTTGAATCATCAAAATACAATCTCGCTGAAGAGCATCACATTGTAAAGAAATCCATCTTTTACTTGTTCCTGTTGATAGGGCAGTGTTGTTTGCTAAGTCAGAGGGAAAGCCGAAAAGAATGATGGGCCATCATGATGTTTATAAGATAAGGATAGTGAAAGTGACTATGAATAAAAGTAAAACAGACTAGTTTTTATACAGGATTAGCCCAAGAGGAAGATCACACTCCATCTTGAAGAACTGGAAGTAGTGGATGAGTTTAAGGACCTATCTAAGAGTAAAGTTTAGTAAAGATGACAGTGGAAAAGTGGAAGATGAAAGGAGAAACAGGCAGGAGGAGAAAAAAAGCAGGTATGCTGAAAGATCCAGTGTAAAAGAAAAATATGTGTACAGTGTGAAGGATTTATAAAATGAAAAATGATGTGAGAATCTGTGAGGTGTGAAAAAAGTGTAAGTATATGGATGAAAGTTTTTATATGATGTTATGGTGATGTATAATACACGAGGGTTGGTATTAATTGAAAAGATATGCAGTAGTACAGTGCAAGTACTAAGAGGAGGACTAGACTGTAGTATAAATGAGTAGGGATACTTCTAATAAAGAGCTTAAGGGCTGATTGGCTATCAGATGCAATGGAAGCAATTGTATTTGGAGATGTGAATGTAGACGCTGGTGTCACTTAGTTCATAGCGTAAAAGAGGAAAAAGCACTTTATACATACAGAAGTCCATGTTTCACTCATAACAACTGAGCATGACCTGACGATGTGTGTAATTGATTTCTATCCAAATGCTATACATACCAAAGCCACCACATAAAGTTGAGAATAAAAAAATTATAGTTACATATGTATACATGAAACAACTAGTTCATAGTATATTTGTTTACTGAAAATCTTAACATGAGAAATGTTGAACAGCATTACTTAACCACAAAGAGTATTTTAAAAAAATGCCACTTTCAAAGGTATAGTACATGAAATTATATATCTATCCAATTTACAACTGTGCACTTGTTCATTTGAAATGTGTAACACCATACCCACAGTTTTTAGAGTCCTACTGGCTATGGTTAACAATTCCCATTATTCATATTCACAATCATTTTCAAGCAAATGAAACTTTTTCACATATCTCCTGTCATTAATCTTTAAACTCGTCCACAGACTCAAGTAAAATAATACTTAACATGAAAAGTGATCATCTGTAACGCATGGCTTGAGCTTTCTCTCTCCTCCAACGCTGCTTCTCAACAGGGTTCAGGCTTGCTTCTAACTCCTTCAGCTTTTTCTCGTGGTATTTCTGTTATGGGGGATACATAATGATGTGGCGTTAAGCACAGCTTCATCAATTCAAGTGATGCAATTCATCAAGCATATAGAAAATAGACTGATAATAAATACTGTATGAGGGCAATTTATGCACCTAAACTTCCATAATATTAAATGTCATTTAGGCCACTGCATATATTCTCCCTATCATACAAGTTGAGCTGAAGTTGGCATTAGGAATACTTTATGTTCAACGGTGAAAACAACAAAACAATCTCCTTTCAGTGAATATACCATGACACAACTATAATCATATTCCTCAAACATTTCCAAAAACAAAAAAAGTAGTAAGTAAAACTGGAATTCAATAATTACTTCATAAAGGTATAAAAGTATCACAGAAGGGTAACATGTGAATAAAGCATATTTTTTCTTTACATTTATACAAGTTGTAACCTTAACTATATGTGGTAAACCAGTTGACTTACATGACATAAGATGTAATTCTATTGGAGAAATGAAAAGACTGCACTCTTTTCCCTGACTTATTCTTTCCAGAGCCCATCCTCACGACACAACAACTCCATGCTGTTAATCAAACGGTCACTTTTCTTCTGCTGTATCTGTCCCATATATTTTTTTCTTTCCCACTTTAGAAAATTTTACCCCTCCTTATTTTCCACTCAGATGTATTGTTTGCAGCATAAGGATGAGGAGTAGAGGAGCATTTGATATGCATGAAGTGAAAATAATGAAATCAAGTTTGCTAAAGGATGCAAATAGTTATACAAAGGAAGACGAGACTTCAGGTAAAGGTTGGCTGGTTACACAAAGGAAATATCTTGGTTATCTCCCTATCATTTCAAGACCATTTCCTCAGAAGAAAATTTCATTGAGATTCTTTGGTGGACCTATGCTTTTCCCACACTGTACTTCCATTATGGTTAGCATTCCTCAATAACTGCATTTTGGCACATCCAAGTCACTTCTGTTGTGCTACCGATACATCCGATTATAAAAATCCCTCTGTGTTCAATACTAACGCAGATGCATTAACAGACCTTAAAGTTCACATTCATTATCTCAAGTACACATAAATAAATCTCACACTATTATAAGGATTAAATATGAAAATACACAATTCAAGCACTACAACGCTCGTTTCATCAACAGCATCATTTACATGGTTTATAATTGAAATACAAATAACTGCCTGACCTTTACAAAGAGAAAACCTTGTTTCATTGAAGCTGCAACATGTATGGTGCGCACTGAAGCTGCCTGTCCTCCTATTTCGGTGATGAGCGGTAGAGCTGAGGCCACTAACAGGTGAGGTCCACGCCCAACACTTACAAATGCTATGCGTGTCTCTACATTGCAGTATTTCACTGAAATATAAAAAATAATTATCAAAACTTTGTTTACAAAAGACCTACTTAGTGAATATGAAGAGAAGAAAAGCTTGGACACTGCAAATTTAAAATTTATTCACATAATTGCACCTACATTCTGGAAAGACCCAGTCACACTAATGTCTTCCTCCATCGTTCCTTTGGAAAGTCCAAATGCAAATGGACATAAAGAAACAGAAAACTAAAGATTTCCATCTACGAGATCAAAAGAGAAAGTTAATGTACAAAGTATTGACAAAAAAACAAAAACAAATATCCACCCAACCATAGAATGATGAAGAGATTTCTTGGTTTTGCTTCTATACAGGAAATAAAATGGAAGTGGACAAGTAGTCTGATTTTGGTCATCTAAGTTAACATCACAAAAGCAAAACCATGACCACTAATACCACTGCCGTTGTCATCACCACTACCACAAGAACCAGAAAAAGAATATCACTGCATCGAACTTCCAATCTTATGGCAATATGACTCATAATCCTAACTGTGAATAAAATAATGTGCACAGTTACTAAAGAATTTATGGAAGTTAAACAAACTGACCTACTTACCGTGGAAACCTGGTGCGGTTGCAGCAAGCCCAAAATCACCGTGAAGTCTTTTTACTGATTCAACTACAGCTTTGTACAATGCATTCCATCGAAAGTAACTATGATTTTCTGGCACCACTTCCACAACAAAATATCTAGAATAAAAATCAGAATTCACTTTATACTTAATCGATCTTTGTATATATACTTTTCTACACAATTACCTCTCCTCCCTTAGCAAGGCAGCATCAGCAATACATGATCAATGGCCTCATTTGTACATTTCCATTCTCCAGTTGTCATATATAATGCAACAAAACCAGCACCAACCATCCTCAGCCAAGACCCCAGGCTATTTCATGGTTTACCCTGACCTTTTCATACGCAATGATTCAGCCCATGGACAACAAATCAGCCTATGGATACCACACCAAACTAAGTTATTCCATCTTATGCATGCCTCTTACCTACCTGAACGTTCACATCCCAATACCCCAACATCTCTTCCAATGCAACTTCTCGTCTCCTTGGTCTACCCCTTCACCCTTCTTGCCCTGCCAAGGGGATCCTCCAAGTTAGACATTCTTCACTCCTCCTCTCCATGTGTCCAAACCATTTCAGCACCCCCTGGTCGGTGTACTCAACGAGACAGCACTTAATACCAGATTTCTCTCTTACACTGTAGCCCATAGTTCAGCCCACTGACAGCACATCATCCCCATTATGCCACATTGCTGCAATCTGCTCTAACCTGCTACCCTCATCATACTGTCGACCAATTCCTCTCGTCAAGACCCCTTACGTCCACCTTCCACATCAGCCCATCCATGAATGGATTAAACAGAAAAGGTGACATTACACACCCTTGACACTGGCCCACCTTCACCTGCAACCACTCACACCTCTTCCGTCTCCCTTGCACATATGCTTTACCCTCAATGAAAACTCCTCACTACATTTCCCAACTTTTCTACTACATTAGATAATTGTAACATCTCCCAAAAATCAGTATAAAAAATACTGGCTGCTTAGAATAGGTAGGTGAGTTTTCATACGTTCTCCTGAATTTTACAGTTGTTTATGTTTACATCAACTAACCCCATCTGATTTATCATGTAATAAAGAAAACACCAAATAATGCAGTTACTCACAATAAGCATAAAGATTTTACGACAGTACCTCATTCAGTTTCATAGAGAACGAGTATAGAGGATGACGTGACACTGTCGTAGTACAAATTGAAAAATAAACATAGCCGGCACTGATGTTCGTACTCACATGGGGCAAAATAAACACACTGAATTTTCAATGTCATAAATGTTATAGGCATATATTGTTATCGTCTTCCATACGCGAATCTTAAGGGCACCACAGAAGCAAGCAGAGGTGTAAGAGAAAGACATGAATGGGTCCCTAAAACTCAGTACACAGTATGTAATTCCTACATGTAATGCCAATCTTTACATTAAATTTAATCGCATACTTTACCCAGTATATATAATCCTCGCTACCATTGCCTTATTAAGTACCTTTCAACAAAATATAATGTTCCGAATCGTGGTGTAAATTTCAGTGTACTCTCTAGACACTACAATAGTAATTAAGAAGAAAATCATATTGATTATTCAAAAGTAATAACAAAGTGGAGGTATAGTGTATCAGCCATTGTAAAACTGCTTGATCGACTGGTGTTTAAGCGACAGAAAAAATATAAGCTCTGCACTAGGAACTTAAGCGATCTCTTGGCTGCTTTGGGGGGGAGGGGAGATATCAGGTGAGATGAACAAAGTCTCTGTCAGATCCACAATATATTTCTCCCATGTTTACAAATAATCCACCACATTTTCCCTGATCTTCGCCCACGAGGCAAATTACATTTAACTTGACAACTTCAATGTCTCAAAGTTGTGATCCTTCGAGCTTCCTCAACTCTCCAAACTTATTCTATTCTGCAACTGCAAAGCAAAATAAATAACGTTTCAAATATCAGATTTGGCCTTAGCTTTCCCTTAACCACCTAATCTCTCAAACTAATTCATTAACTTTATTACAGACTGACGTCCATTAATGGCACATTCTCCATTCCCAGAGACACAGATTTTACATGGAAAAACAACTTGCCTTTTCTTAAATCTGACCATGTCTTCTTGAACTGAATATACGAAGCAACGCGGTCCTTCCGTCAGCCATCCATAACAACAAAGTTGTCGAGGACACAAACATTTCGAGCGAATAGTCACGGCAGCTAACATTTCTGGCGAACACCTAATTAAATTATTTGTTACATACTAAAATTTGATGAACATTCCATGAGTTCTTGTTCAATACATGGACAGCATATCGTTCCTTATATATGATATTAATCCATTTCATAATATTCTATGTATACCTTTTGCCTTTCTTGAATTTTAAACTGTGTTACCCCAGAGACTCCTCTATCCCATCCTTCCATGTCTTCACTCCGACGAAACAGTACCGATGAAAATTAAGGACCTGAGTAGAATAACGATTACACCGGATCAGTCCAAAGGAAATCCTTATTTTAATAGAAAACATACTAATAAAAATCGATGACATAAAACTCAGTACAGAATCATTCTAGCCCTTGTGGTAGTCGTGTACATGAGACAAACATACATTTGTTTTTTTTTTGTAAAATCAGGTAAATAATAAGCTCTTGAATCTCACTTAGAAAACGGTAGTGTTAATCTTGAAAAAAAATGGGAATTAATTTTCATATAGAATGAGTAATTCTTTGTGTATTCTCTCACGGTAATTGGCGCAGGTTTATGTGTTCGCTGGGATGTGTTGATGTTTGGTTTCCGGTGTCTGGGTTACCATGGTTACAGATGCTCTTCTAAAACATTTTGGGATAATATATCTTAATAAATCTATCATATATCACTACTTAGTTGATAACATTATAAAATTCATAATAAGACATATAATATAGTTATATTTGTTTTAGTAAAATTAAGTTCAATGATGGAATTCTTAATTGCAAAACTATTTTTGAGTTAAGTTGGTAAATGGAAGGGAAGGATAAACACATAGCAATACACAGAAATTCAGGTAAGGCTTAAGTTTATCATTAATACAAAAAAAGAAGAAAAAGCCTTTATTCTTATTCTTGAATTGGTAAATGTCGTCTCTCTTTTGAGGTTTAATCATGGAAAACACTTTCTCATGGCTATATTATCAGTTAATTCTTATTCAGTCCTTTAATATATCTTTTTAATAACTGATATGAAATAATTATAAATTAAAGGTGTAAACGAGTATAGTTTAACCTACCTTTACCATGTCAGCTTCAGCGTGAAATTAATCATTATTTCTCGTCAATATGCCAGATGTAATAATCTTTCCTTGATAAAATAGATAAATAATTAAATGATGCATTGTGTCACACAACTATATAAATAAATTTACATGATGTGGTTGTTGACTTTACACAAAAAATCACATGTTTTCTCATACATATTCATACATATTCATATTTCTCTTCCGTTTTACCGGGTATTTAAGTTGCATAGACATTCTGGATGATATCAGACGAAGCTATAATAATAATGATAATAATGATAATAATAATAATAATAATAATAATAATAATAATAATAATAATAATAATAGTTCCTCTAAGGCTCAATCGTGTTTTCGACGCCCCCTCGCTCCACGCGGGAAACGGCGATATATAAATATGACGCAAATATGTGCAGCCGAGGCAATAGAAGATCCTAATTTGCTTTGTAGATTTATCAGAGGCAAATTATCAGCAAAAGAAATAATAATTCTTCCCCTCATGTCGGCTTGGTCCCCCTGGCTCAGACCTGGGCAGCCAATGGCGGCTTAAGAATACTCAATATTGCTAGTTAAGCCGCTAATTGCGACCTCGAGAACGGGCTATCATTTATGTAGATGGCTGGCTTGCTAACACGGAGGAATGATGAGTGTGAATGCCAAGATGTGGAGGGTTTAATATGGACAACTCCAGCAGACATGTCTACCCCATAAGTAGTGGGGAACATGGCCACACATAGACAAAATGGGAATACAGTGCTATAAGAAACTTCACTTCTCAATAGGAATAGGAAGTTAATGGTGTTCCACAAGGTGAAACTTCCCGCTCGAAGTTCCTCCCTGAACTTTGTTCAATAAATGGCTGACCCTAATCGAATACCGTTATGTATATGATGTTATCATGACCCAATTCTTACCCGAATGCTGATATGAATGAGAGTGTCTTGAATTATGGCAGATTGTCGCTACACACGATGCTACATGACTTGAATATGCATATGCATATATTTCACACTTGATCGCCGTTTCCCGCGCTGGCAAGGTAACGCCAGAATAGACGAAAAAAGGCCGTATCTACACACATCCATTCTCTAGTTGTCATGTGTAATGTACCGAAACCACAGCTCCCTATCCACATCCAGGCCCCACAGACCTTTCCATGGTTCATCCCACACGTTTCTCATGCCCTGGTTCAGTCCAATCACAGCACGTCGACCCTGGTATACCATATCGTTCCAGTTAACTCTATTCCTTGCACACCTCTCACCCTCCTGTATGTTCAGGCCTTGATCGCTCAAAATCCTTTTCATTTGATGCTTTTATCTCCAATTTGGTCTATCACTTTTCCTTGGTCCCTCCACCTCTGACACATACATCCTCTTTGCCAATTTTTCTCACTCATTCTCTCCATATGTCCATTTCAATACACCCTCTTCTGCTCTCTCAACCACACTCTTTTTATTTCCACACATCTCTCTTACCCTTTCATTAACTTACTCGATCATACCACCTCACACCACATATTGTCCTCACACATTTCATTTCCAACACATCCCACCTCATCAAGCTTGGCACTCATTTCTATGAAACAGCACCAGTCCCTTCACATGCTAACCTTTTCTATAAATAACCACCAAACCTTAAGTAGAAATAAAAAGCTTACCCCTGCCTCACACTTCAGTAACCTCAACTCGTAGATCTTCCCATCCTCAACAAAGAGACACTGCAAAAAACATATACAATGAAATAACTCATCAAGCACTGAACTAACAATGGTTGAGTATTGTAGGCAGATGCTGAATGCCATTCCTCAACTAAAAGTAGAGACTAATACCTAGTAATTAAGTCTGATGTTGGCAGTGTGTGTGTGTTTGTGTTGGTCAAGCAGCAACAAGTGAGGTTATGTAGCAAGAGGCAACAGCAGGAGCAGCAAGGTGAAGATGTCGTTACACGCGCTTCCTCTTCAGTTCCTCAACCTGGGTGGTGAGATGATGTACATCATCGACCAGCGACTACGAGCACAGAATATCCCACCAAATCGTGCTGCTAAGGGTCAGTTAGTGACTGTCTCACCTGCCAGTCTTCCCAGTTCATTACATCTAAAGCTATATATGAATACATCACAGGGATATCAGATACCAATTTCAAGCGTAGAGAATGAACTTCACACACACATAGCCAATTGTGTTGCTGCAGGACATATAAGTTAACTCGTACTTCAACACAAAAGATGTCCAGTATAGTACTAGTCATATTCCACAACATGGGATTGGTTCAGGCAGTAACAGGATGTGCCATCCTTCTCATGGATCCCTGTTCTATTTGCAAGTCCGTCCTGCTGTATGACACTTATGGCTGCCTTTCTTTTGTCTTTTCCTCAACAGTCCGTAATGACATCATTGGCATCATGCTCAACCGGCGCTTTGTGGAGGAGTTGTTCAAGCCACAGGAGTTATACAGCCGTCGGGCACTGCGAACGGTTTTTGAAAAGCTGGCTCATGGCTCCATCATGCGCCTCAATGCCCCCAGCATGGACAAGGTTGGTCGAGGGCTGATGTACCTCTCCTCGCTTAGATATATTTGAGAAAAATTCAAAGTTGTACTTTTTTCATTAGTGCTGATACTTCCCTTATATCTGCCAAATGTTTCTAATCCTTGGGTAACAAATTAAACTTTTATGTGGGACTAAAAAAATTTCTTAAGGATATTCATAAAACCCCATAGCTCAAGATCATCTTTCTTAATGTCAACGCACATAAGGAACATGCTAATCATGTTATAATGAAGTATAATTCTGTTCTATACTTTTCTCAAAATTGCATTCAAGCAATTGTTATGTGTATATCAACTTATCTATAGCCTTGCCTAACTCTTAATCATCAATCTTACACACACATATACACATTTCCTGATTATGTTTCCCTCACACGCAGCATATGTTTATTGTAAATGAAATATATGGTTTAGTTTGAATTTTAGGGTGTAGTTCTAATACTAGTTATGTTTGGTGCAGTTGTACGACCTAATGGTGATGGCTTTGAAGCACCAGGTGCTGATGTGCAGCCACCCTGGTGAACTCCTCCTTATTACCTTGAACCATCTTGATGCTCTCAGGGCTTTTTCTACAACGCCACCAGTTTTGATGCTGGTTGAGTCCACCGTCACCATGTTTAGACAGGTAATCTACCACATTCATCAACCTATTTTCATCATCTTATCAGCCTTTGATGTGTAAAAGCCAGCTTAAGGAACTCGCTAAAGGAATTATTCAGGACTGAACAAAGGCATTCCAGTAATTTTTTTTCTCTGATTTGAAGAAAGTACAGTGTGGAAAAGAAAACATTTATGCTGACATTCTCTTGCTTGATTTTCCAGTCAAACTATGGCTATATTCCAAGAACTTGTTATTGCTCATTTTTTGGAACATGGAGGTTTGATTTGTGCTTTGTACATGAAGTCTGAGGCCTGTTTACACTATGAGCCTAAACTGATGTATCCACTACCCAAATTACTTAAGACTGCTTATCTTATGTTAGCCATTTGTAAACTTGCCTATATAATGAATTCTCTCCAAAATTACATTTATTGATATAAATTGATTGATTCTATATAAAACACTTCAAATCCTATCAAAGAAATATTTCCAAGTGAACATAAAAAAATTAGTACACAAACTATTGCCACACATTTATATATATTTTTACATAAAAATCCCAGGACCCCTTTTGTAGGACTCCAACAACTTTACGCTATGCTACACTTAGAAGCAGGAGAATGATGGACTCCTTTGGAGCTAGAAGTTTCTCAAAGAGACTAAACTCCCTTTTATTAACTAATTACGATGAGGATACATCCTTATTGAAGGCTGAAGCGGGGAGTAGCGATGCTGTTTCCTGTGGGACAGGGTAGCGACGGGATGGATGAAAGCAAGCAAGTATGAATATGTACATGTGTATATGTGTATATGAATGTATATGTGCATGTATGGGCATTTATGTATATATGTATATATGAGTGGATGGGTCATTCTTTGTCTCTTTCCTGGTGCTACCTTGCTTGACATGGGAAACAGCGATTAAGTATAATAAATAAAATAAAATGAATAATATATATATCATTAGTATTGTTATTATCATACTTGATCACCTGCAAGAGAAAAAAATTATGTTTTGCAAAGCTGTACCATTAGGAGTAGTATTGTCAGAGAACTTCTCACTCCAGTTGAGTCTACAATTCCCTGCTACTGGAAGCAAAGCTGCCTTGGGCCGCAGAAGCAGATAGAAAGAGGTTCTGGGTAACACCAGGACTCTTTCATGGAGATCAGTCCTGAGTACTTATAAATGACTACATATGAAATAATGAATACAATAACATCTTTGGTCAGACTTTCTGTGGCATGAGCATTGGAGAGCTAGCAGAGGTACGGAGGGCACTGTTGGGATTTGTTCAAGACCTGCGAATCCGGGTATCTGTCTTCCTGAAGGAGAAGCAGCAGACACCTAATGGCACCTTTGTGCTCCCTACCAGTGGCCCCGTCCCTCATGGTCAGTTAACCCACCCACAGTATCTTTCTCTCCCTTCCTAACTGTATTTTAAGATTCACTGCATGTAAAGCTTTATACTTGAGTGTTAAGAAAACATATTTTTTTTTTCTATCATACTAAGCTGATTTATGATTTAGTTTCCAAGTATATGCAAGACTCACCTTGATTGACAAAGATAGTCATTTCAGGGAGCGAGATGCCAGGCGTCATCAGGGTGTTCGAGGGTAATGGCGAGGTGGTTAGTGTGCTACGTTTCATCCCAGGGGGTCAGTTCACCCCAGCAGTCCAGTGTGGCTCCCTGGCACCTAATGGCCCAAGGGGCACCTCACTTGGCACCAATATGTAATTACCCATTTAGTACAGCATATGGAAAGAGCATACACTCATGGAGCCTTTATCTTTTGAGCATTAATCTCATGTTTCTGCTACCATGGTTGATGTAAATACTGCTCCAAAATCTACTGTGCCATTATTTCAGTTCCTTGATGATAATGGTATTAAGTATATGATACGGTCTATCTAATAGAGTTCCTAATAATGTGTTTATGACAGGTATGCTAGTCATACAGATGATGAACAAGCACCTGCGGAGGATGATGCAAACCTTGCCTACTCCAGCCAACAGACCCACCCATCCCTCACTACAAGGTAATGTTCAGTACAACAGCCGGCCAGTGTGCTCATAATGTTCGTCTGGTTTCAAGGTTATAGACCGCCCTAGGACAGATGATAATATATGCTTCCAATCTGGCCAGTCTACCTCCATGGTTGTCGATGGATCAACTTCACATTTCTCCACCAACAGCGGTGTTCCTCGAGGTTCTTTCCTGTCAGCTACACTTTCTTATCCATCTTTACAATTTCCTTTCTTCCACAAATAACCAAATGCACTCATGCATTCCTCCATATCCTTCAGTTATGCTCCTTCTCACTTGATCTGCATCTTACCTTGATACAACTTCCTCAGTAAACTCAGACTTGGACAGGATATCTCAGTGGAGTAGATGAAATCTGATTAAGTTTAATGCCAACAAGATGCAGCTTCTGCCCATCTCTCAGTCAAAAATTACTCATAAATTTCATCTCTCTCTCCAACTATTGACTCAATGAACATAGTTGGGCTTTCTGTGCATCCACACCTTCATGGAAACCCCACATTACGGAGATAACTAAGTCTACCTCTAAGAAACTGGGAGTCCTGTTTCGATGTCGGTATTTCTTTTCCTCTGAACAGAAGCTTTGTTTATACAAAGAATTGCTTTGTCCTTGTATGGAGTACTGCTTTCACTTCTGGGGTAGTTTCAGCTCTGGATCCTTATTTGAAAGAGTTATGTCAAATGCAGTCCAAATTATCAACTCTCCTAGGCTAACTTCAAAACTTGAGGCATTTGCTCTAAGCTGCAATGTTGTTTCACTTTCCCTCTTCAATAGGTATTGCTTTAAAGTTTGCTTCCAAGAGCTGGTTACTTATGTGTCCCCACCATTAGCTAGACCATGGAATACTTGGCAAGTTGCTGTCACATGATTACTGCGTGGTTGTTGGCTGTTTCTTTCACAATAGTTATGACCTGGCACTTATTGATGACAGGTTTTTCACTTCCTCCAAAATCTTTAAATAACATTCCGTGTTTCTTCTTTTTCCCTTTCATTAACCTGTCTCCATTTCAGTTGAGGCCCAGCCTTGATATGGACTTTTGTCAGAGACTGGAGCCTCCAATCTTAAAACAGTAAATAATGACACAATGGAACAGACATATGAATACTTTCAAAATACTGAATACACAAGATCCCTTCGTATACTTAGATGATTTAAATTCATGAATGATATCTACAAGAGAAACGTCTCATCAGGGGCCAATGAACTACATATAAATAATAAGTAAACAACCCTCTTACTTGCCTTTCCCATCTGACCAGTGATGATGGTAGAGGTAGTGGCTTCATCAGTGGAACAGCTCGGGATGAGCTAAACCTCTTGGCTCAGCTGATTGGTTCAGCTTCCTCCTCCAAAAAGGAATTTAGACTAAACCTCTTCCCTGCTGATGAGGATAACAGGTGAGTCAAACTATTATACGTCAGCTACTAATAATACATTTTTAGTGTTATGGAGAGTTTGTTGGTTTGTATACTGCTTGTACTTATTTTGTAAGCATATCTTAATACATTTTTTCATCAAAATACAGTATTGCAATTTATCAAACTGAAAAAGATTGATTGATAAAGATTGATACAGGCAAAGTGGTGGTTAAATTTTAATTCTTTAAGATTGTAGGTACCAGTCTTTCCTGTGAGAACTCTCAGTTTTAAACGTTACTTTCTGTGAAGTATGTACATATTATTGCAGAGTACAGTTTGAATACATTTATATTGCACATTTATACTATTTGTACATTTGTTTTACTTTCTTCTTATTAGCTTAGTTTACACTAGAGTTTTGAATTTACATGTAAGATGCAGTGCTGGGAGTTGGATGCTTGTTGAATGCCATTATAAATACAAATATCAATAAAAACTGAAAAAAAAAAATGAAGCATTGCTGCTTCCAATTTAAAACTCCAAAACTCAAGTACCACTCTAGTGAGAATCTTCAGTTGTATGAGCATTTGGATTTTGGATGTTTAGACTACAAATCTACCATTAACTTTTATTTACAGTCATAATCATTATATCAGCAGAAAGTAATGAAAACTCTTAAAAATATTTACATCTGCAACACAGTGCAGTCACATATCAAACAGCGTAAGTGAACACCTGTTAAATACTTTAACCCCAACATACAACTACAATGTACTATCACATAACATAAAGCACTTATTGCTTGACTCGACACATTAGTTGAGAAACTACACTCACTCCCATCCCTCTAGTTTCAAACTGAGCAAAGGCAAAGTTTTATATTGCTGAGTAGCATTAGCAAAACCAAGTGCACGACAGGCTTAAGGTCTTTGGGTAGCATTCGCATAGCGTGCTATAAGTATACACCAGAATATTTATACTAAATAGTATGTTGCAGGATGGCTTGCATGTTCAAGCACAAGCATGTACTGAAAGGAGAAAGTATGGCCAGGCATGATGAAAAGGTGTTAACCCCACATTACTGTGATGAAGTGGTAGTATGGTGTTGACTAAAAAGATATGCACTACAGTGAAAGTTGTTGAAACACCCATTATGGGAGGTTTTGGGACTGGGTGAAAGGTTTCAATGTAATATGCATAAATTTCTAATTTTATATGAAAGTGTAAAAGGAATCCTAACATAAGGGGTGGTCAAAATCTTAGGGCATAGGCAATTAGGAAGAATGGAAGTAAAAAGAATGATACTGATGGTGAAAGGGGACAAATTGATATAGGCACAGTATGATAAGATGGTATAATAGAATGAGGGACTAACTACATGAGGAAAATGTGAATTATTGCGAGATGGATGAAAGCCATAATCTAAATCATTCTGTATCAGATTTGGTTGGAGAGCCTTTTGAATAAATCATGAAATTGAGGTGTATTTCAGTCTAATCATCACCAAAGTTAAGTGATATGTTTCCGATAGCAACTTATGCCACTATGAGTTACTGTGAATGGGATTTTTGAAAAACATGCCTGACCAGGTTTTTCTCTTTTTGGTGCTCAGAAGCTCTGTTGATGACCAAGAATTCCTGCTCAATGACACCATTACAATTGAGGGCGGGCTGCGTGAAGGGCGACCTGAGCTGGGCAAGATCTTAGGGGAGCTGACCTTACAGGACTCTGACCCCATGGCTGAGAAGGATCAAGATCTCCTAGATCTAATGGACAGTGCATAATATCAGCTAACCCTTGAGGGCAGTTGTGAATAGGCAAATTGTGGCAGCAGATATTAGTGTATTCAATTCAGTACGACATGATGGTATCTTACTACCATGTCTTTATGACTGATGTACTATGCAGGCTGCCTGAGAGCATACAAGGTCTGTGATAGGTTACTTCAAAACTGTGAGTTTTATTCATGCTTATTTGAATGAAATACAACCTGCTCCATCTCATGAATTTGAATGTAATTCAATAGCTCAGTTAAAACCAACATAGTTATCTGTCCTTTGCAATGAGCTGTGAAGCTGAGAGTCAAAGGCAATAGCTGTGACAACGATTGTTGGGAATATAATAACTATCTTCTTTTCCTAATAAGTAATGCATATTTAAAAGGCATAATTACAAATGGCCCATGAAAGTCACCAAGCGTTAACTATGGTATGTGAACATGTGATCAAGTTGAGGAAGCAAACAAAGCAACCTCATGATCAATGCCACCCTATATTTTCTCGATGCTGCTAAGTTTAAAAATCTTTTTTTAATAACCAAATTCTTTTCATTCCCTAGAAACATAGCCAAATGTCTATGATGATTCAAAATATACCAGACACCAAGTATAACAGATTTGGGGGAAACATAAATGTTTGATTAACTTCATAGCTGCACTAGCTCTTTTATCACTGATTTTATGTGTAAACACCAAATGATAAACACAAAATCGATGCTGTTAATGGAATGTTGGGAAGGTCAGAAGGGTCTGCACCTCATTTACTCCATTGATTTACATGCCAGTGACTAATGATATGACACTGATATATATACTGCATGTGGTATTTAGCCTAAAGGACTTCCTGATACACACTTAAGAGACTGTATTGTTGCTCAAAGAAATATTTAAGAACAATAACTCATAAAGCAGTTTCTCCATTATATCTTCATTCTGTATTCCATTTCTCCCAGCTGCAAAACTACCAGTGTATAATTCTCTTCAAATACATGCTAAATAAATTATACTTAAAACAGTATTCTGGGATTACTTACCTTTTATAATCTATAATATATGCACGTATGAAAAAGGCTGGAGCAACAAGAGTACTAAACCATGTGTGATGAGATATAGTCTCATGATCAAACAGTAATAGTATTTTCTGCTGCCATAAACAATGTACAGATCTTAATCTTGAGTTCATTTGGAAGTATTAAAGAGCCTCATCATCTCTTTTGCTTGGCTCCATAACATTTTTGTTTGGCACCTTTTTGGTATGCTGCGAGAGTTTCTTGTAGATTCAGTTACTCGTTTCTTTCATATTATGTAGTTGTAGTCTTATTACATTTTCCTCGATCTTTTCATTTTCTTGCCATATATACATCATCCTGCTTATTGCTCTTTTTCTTTTCTGGTTTACAGACCAAATTCTTTCAATTTTTCACAAAAAGTCACGTTTCATCAATCCATAAAATGCTTGCTATCACCTCTCAACATCTTTTTAGTACTTCATGACATTGTACCTATGAGAAAATAGTCAAGTTTTCAAAACCTGAGCTTCTAAACTGAAAATTCTCATAAACTGTAGTCCAGATTAGAGACAATCTGAATCATGTTTCACGAGTTGTTCACCTTGTGTACTAATCATTGCCAAAGCACACACTGCTGTTCTTGCTGTCTGAATGTAGGGAGGGTAGCAAAGCTCCATGCTTTCCTTACTTGCCATATTTTCATAAACTGTGTCCTTTATTATAAAGGCATCTAAAAAGCTGATGAGTGATAATGCTGGGTGTGGTGTTGTGAAGAGGGAGCATATCGTGCTAACCACACTGTAGAATAGGCAAATATTACAGAAACTGAATAATAGTGTGAAAGAGCATCAGCTACCCGAGTCACATAGTCTTGAGAACAAAATAATATATGATGAGCCAGTGTGAAAGGCTATCAAAGTTCTATGAGTGTGAATCTATTAAGTACTCTGTTTCTTGTGGATCAAATCATGAAGCTACATCAACCGCTCTTAGAGAGGCTTGTGTTGGAATGGTTTACATACGTTGCATTGAAATTTTACTGCGTCTGTTTCTGGGTCACTATTCTGCCAGGGGTACAGATTGTTTCATTAGGAATTAAACCTTTAAGCCTTATGAATTATCAGACGGATGGATGCATAATGGCATTCACTACCTCAAATCATATGGTGTAAAACTCAGCAGACAAAGGGGCTCTTGAAAGGAATATTGATGAGCTTTCCATGTTGGAGAAAGATGAAAACATTACTTCAGAAAAGATTTACAGCACACATAAGTCTACACTCACTTAGCACTGACTGCTAAGAACACTAGTCTGGCTTACAGGAAACAAAGGTAGTGACTTTGACTGTGTGTGCCAACAATGCTAACACACTTGTATAGTTTGTTTGTAGTAAGAGAAGGGCTCATCCTCATGACCTAAAGAGGAAAAATGTTGCCTGTGATTTATGGATGTAATAAAACAGCCAGGATCACTAGGCAACTGACCACTGCATGGTTTGAAAATCATTTGGTGGTGAAGGTAATAAAACAGTCAAGATTGGGATGTCAGAGGACTGCAAGATTTTTTTTCCTACTGGATAACTGCTTCGCATAAAAATCATTATATATCAATACATATATGGAGCATCCAGCCCAGGGCCCCTCTCATCCACTAAACAACCCTCTATATCAACATAAAGTATGGGCATACTACTTTTTCAGGTATCATCTTTAATATTATGCGACATGTAAACATTGTTAGGAAACATTGTTAGAGAAAAGAATATTCTATTTCTTTCATACTGGTTGATGATAATTTCAAAGGAATTGTGGAGTTAAGTGGTTAATTACCTGTCGTTACTATTTTGGCATATTCATATCTTTTGCTGTTGTCCCCCCCTTGACAGAATTTTCCCGGAGGGAATGTGCATCAGAAATATAGATAGATAGATGGAATAGCATCATTGTTGTCTTAAAAATAGTTGTTTTAATATGTTTTTGGTCATAAAATCTTTTTAGGATGTCAAGTTGTATACTTGGACCTTACGGTGAAATACCGTTCAACATATTTAACTTTACGTTCAAGTTTTCAAGAACAAAAAAACAAATGTATTTCACATACAACTGTACAAAACATTCTGTTAGTGACATGATATACTACATTCAGACCATAATCTGTGGGTACACATTTCTAAAATCCATAAAATCCCAATATTCTAAACACTGCTTGGTCCTGAAGATTACAGATTTTCAAAATTCAACCAGCACTGTACATATGAAAGCATTAGGTAACTTCAGCTATTTCCTCAGAACTTACATCTATTATCATATTTATCCTAATTACTTTTTTACAGTAAAAATGCAGTTCTGAAATTACAAGATATTTTTATCTTTCAAGAAATATTTCTTGATAAAATTCATCCTTTTTAGAAAAATAATTCATAAAAAACATTAAACTACTTGTATCAAAGTCCATGTGGAAGGGTGAGTAAAACTTTGGCTTCATGATATCCTTTAGCAAAAAGGCAAGGATTATCAGTTACGATAACTCCTTCCCTTGAGCAATCAAGCTATGAAGCTCTCTTCCTTCTTCATATACCTTATCCTCTTCTGATAATCTTTCAACCCCCAACAGTCAGAACTATAAACACATGAAAAGCTCTGATTAATTTCTTCATTCTTTTCCTTACCTTGTACTCTACCCAAGATGGCCTAAATTGCTTGTCATTATAAATAAATAAATGAACGAATAAAAAAGGTAACTAATTCAATGAAATAGGCTAAAAAATAAAATTATAGTGATTTTATATTTTTGCCCTAATTTTTGATATTTTCAATGAACTTCAGTATATACAGCAAGACCTGCTGGAATATTTGTACAATGCTTGAGATACAATGAAATAAATGCTACTAAAACGACTGGACTTTGTTCCAGTCACTTTTTATCCTACAGTGAAAATGTGTATTTAATGCTAAGAAAGTTTGTAACATTTACTTGCAAAGACAATATGATAATGGTTGATTCCCCATTCACGAACTGGCAAAGTTACATGCCATGATGGTACAACAGCTATGAATGATCCTTTTACAACTTAAAGGTTAAAAGTCCTCTTGTACACGTACCTAATTGATTCCCCTTGCTAATTTAGCTCAATGCAGTTTATTGTCTTCCTGAGAACCACTATATCCCATCACAATTCCACTTAATCATTTATGTTCTAAAAGTTTAAGCAAAAGCAGTACATGCTTCACTGTCCTTCACAGTGATATATGCCTAGAAATGCAAACCCAAAAGGATAATAAGTTCAGAGATTATGGATGAAAATAGGTTTTATTTTGTCCTCATCAAGTGGGGACAACACCTATACAAAAATGTCATAAAATCACTAAATTGCACCCCCCAATTTTGGGACTCAAGGACAACTTGAGGTTAGGCACTTATTACAAGTATTGGCCATTCCCATTTATATATCTGGCAAGTCTGAGCAAATCGAACTGCAAACTGTATACAGCTAACCCTTATCTGCGCATATTAGCACCATGGCCAATGTAGAATAATAAAGCATTACCCATCTCTAGCAATATATTTCCCATACTCTGACCTTATTTCATCAATTGCTACTTTGTAAATGAAAAACAAACAAAATCAAAATAAATGAGATAATATGAATGATCATACTGATATGAGAGATAAACGCAAAAGAAAAAAACCTAAAAACATGTGAAGTAACACTATAGTAAATGTCTACTGAGCAAGACTTGCCATGTCACTATCCGGGAATCACAGTTCTCAAGGTAAAATGTTTGGAGGCGGCTATGGCAGTCTATTAATCACCTGAGGCAGTGGCTGCCAACATAAAACAGTAATGCCCTTTGCTCCCTTTTATTCATATCTCTTTTGTATCCAAATACCAAATACTGCTCACTAAGAATTGTGAAATCTTTTACACGTGCAGCACAGACCTTTACGTATTCTATTTGTGTAAGTTCATACCTTAACTTGTGAATTAATTGACTATTTGGGATAAAAGGTAACATTAAAGATAATCCCTGTCCCTACATCTTCTTGAATATGACATCTCCGTATTGAAAAACAGTAAATGACTGCGAACTTATCTCTTCATTATCACATTTTGGTTAACAGATAAAATACTGACAAATTTGTACTGATTATCAATAGGAACAAAATCTGAACACAAATTGTCAACATTAAGTGCTTTCAGCAGACTAGATTGAATCAGAATACCAAAACTGACTTGTCATCCTGTAATCCTACATATTAATCATTTACAATCCAAAGCATAAATATATATATATTCTTTTCATTGTACTTTGTCGCTGTCTCCCACGTTAGCGAGGTAGTGATATATATATATATATATATATATATATATATATATATATATATATATATATATATATATATATATACATATCTCATGCTTTGAACTATACGAAAACCTCCTCTCTAACACTGACTAATATCATACATTATAATTCACTTTACATTCCCAACATGAGTCCATGACTGACTGTCCTTTCTTCTTTTATTCCATAATTTTTCAATCCAGAGAATATAAGGGAGCTTCTAATCACGATTAATTTTATCTGCTACAAATCACAGATGCCCATCTCCCATCAGAGTATCAGCCTAGTTTCCAAGATCTTTCCATTTCTTTTTTCAAGTTTTGTACTTGTTCAGTGACACAGTTGGAATATTAAGAAAGGGGGTGACTGTGTTGTTGACTGGTTGGTAAGGCTATTCAATGTATGTATGGATTAGGATGAAGTGCCTGAGGACTGGTGGAATGCATGTACAATGCCATAGTACAAAGGCAAACGAGATAAAGGTGAGTGTCCAAACTACAGAGGCATAAGTTCGTTGAGTATTCCTGGAAAATTGTATGGGAGGGTACTGATTGAGAGGGTGAAGGCATGTACAGAGCATTAGACTGGCGAGGAGCAGCGTGGTTTTAGAAGTGGTAGAGAATAAGTTGATCAGGTGTTTACTTTGAAGAATGTATGAGAAAAATACTTAGAAATACAGATGGATTTTTATGTAGCATTTATGGATCTGGAGAAGGAATATGATCAAGTTGATATAGATGCTTTGTGGAAGGTCTTAAGAGCTCATGGTGTGGGAAGCAAGCTGCTAGAAGCAGTGAGAAGTTTTTATCATGGGTGTAAGGCATGTGTATGAATAGAAAGAGAGGAGAGTGATTGGTTCCCAGTAAAGGTTGGTCTGCGGCAGGGATGTGTGATGTCCGCATGGTTGTTCAATTTATTTATGAATGGGGTGGTTAGGGTGGTAAATGCAAGAATTTTGGAGATGGGCGAGCATGCACTCTGTTGGGGATGAAAGGGCCCAGGAAGTGAGTCAATTGTTGTTCATTGATGATGCAGCACTGATGGCTGATTCAAGTGAGAAACTGCAGAACAGCAAACAACAACTAACACTTCCCAGGCCCTCTCATCTCCCACAGACTGCATACTCACCCCTCTCTCCAAGACTCTTGCATTTGTCTCCCTTGCCACATCATCCACAAAATATATGTACTTATTCATTTATATATTATACTTAATCACTGTTTCCCGTGTCAGCAAGGAAGCACCAGGAAACAGACAAAGAATGGCCCATCCACTCATATACACATATATGTATGTATATCTGTATGTATGGGCATTTATTTATACATGTGAGTATATGAGTGGATGGACTGAGCCTTAGAGGGAATATCCTCCCTTGACCCTCTTCTCTGTTCCTACTTTTTGAAAAAAGAAATTTATCCCTCAGGATAGGGGAGAAAGAATGCTTTCTAAGAGGGGTGGAAGTGTGGGGTCAGAAATCCTTACCTTATGTTTTACTTTTCCAAAAGAAGGAATAGAGAAGGGGGCCAGGTGAGGATTTTCCCTCTCAGGATAAGTCATCTCTTCTTGACGCTACATAATTTTTTCATACTTGACTGCCAATCCTGTGTTAACAGGGTAGTGTCAGAAACAGACATTTGCTCGCATACATTTCTCTAGCTGTCATGTGTAATGCATCAAAACCAAAGCTCCCTAGCCATAACCAGGCCTCCCATAAACCTTTCCAAGGTTCGCCCTGGCCACTTTACAAGCCCTGTTTTCAAACCTGCTTGAGGTTACACCACAAGTGAAACCTTGCTTTTGGTGAGGATGAATAATAATCAGTTGACCAAAGAGAATACAGTCTTGCCAAACAACTTCCAGCCTTAAAATAGTCCATCCTGTCCCGGTTACTGAGCATAAAGGAGCTTTGGAGGCACAGAAGCCCTTGGATAGGGAGTCCTTAAGGCCCTAGAACACCTTTTACAAAGGGGCCATGGGTCTGTAACACTAATAATACTATTGCCAATACTCCAAGGACCACTTTTCTGGAGCTTCTGCAGCTTCAAGGATGCACGACTATCAGAAGCCGGAATAATGACAGATATTTTCGTCATAAGAAGTTCATAAGCTACCACTGCCCTCAAAGACATTGAATCCTCTCTCCACACACTCCCCAATGTACCGAATATCTTTCCAATCCTCAGTCATCCTATGGTTCCCTTCAACTCCCAAAGTTCTATTCGTTGCCTTGTCCACCCCTAAGTATCTCTCCTATGTGCAATATTGGATTTCAAATTTTTTTCTTAATTCAGTGCACCAAGTTGCTATTTACTGTCCACCCAGGAAGTGCTCCTATTGCTTGGACATAATTTACACAACATCCAATTGGCTATCTCATCAAAATGCCTCAAGTTCTATCTCAGTGAATCGTGGGATGAGGGGGTGGCATGACGACAACAGAACTGAAAAAATTCTCCCAGAGAATATTGATACGATGAAATAAAAACAACTTTGATACCATAGACAAGGGAAGTGATATTGAATCATAAGTCTACTAGCGCTCTTCATCATGCAAAAATGAAGATTTTAGTGAAAGGCAACAAAAATATTCGGACTCTTGCACTGGCTATGACTTTATCTATTATTTTGGACTCTCAAAGTCCACAAATAGTGGCAGCAATGGAATCAGGAGGGGAGAAAATCAAAATAAAACCTCATCTGAAAAAAACTGAGAAAATACAAATAATGGAAAACAAAAGCTGTGACAGTCAAAACAGGACTAACTTGGAGCATGAATTACCCCAAGCTTACTCATACACAAAATGTCAACCAATGGTGGCCTCTTAGCTAAAAACCAGGGAACAACTAACCTCTGTAATAAGGTCAGGCAGTTGTATTATATCATCCACCAGTACTTCCCTCTCTAACACTCCTTTTCAATGAGGCGGGTAAGCATTCAACAAGTACAATACTGCACCAGGCTGCAAACAAATTCGATTCAGTACTGGGTAGTATCATTTCACTTATCAAAGTTTATGTATTCTATCACTTTGCAGTAGTGACGATTGTTTAAGATTTAGCATTTCATCTATCATAAAGCAATCACATACAAACATAGGAATACAAAAAATAAACATAAGACCAGTAACAGCATCACAAAGTGATTATCGTAAACATTTACACACTAACAGCAGCAAGCACCTCAAAAATCTTGCTTTGTAATGGTGAAAAGTATTATAATATTTACAAACTGGTGTATATAATACTATAGAGCAATCATATACAAATAAATGCATGTAAAAATGAGAGTTCAAGACAATAAAACAGCATCACAAACTGATTACTATCATAAACACAGAAACTCTCACAGTAGCATGCATTTCAACAAACATACTTCATAATGGTGAAGTCAAAATAATAGTCATTGTATACAGAACTATAAGGCATTCATTCATGAACAAATGCATATAAAAAAAACAACGTATGGCCTAAAACCTAAAACAGCATCACAAATTGCTCTGTTAACATTTATGCTTTACTTATAGGACACACTTTATAATGATGGTGTAATAAATTTACCATTTGGTGTATAAACAATTATAGAGCAATCATTTACAAATAAATGCACATCAAAAAATTATTGTAAGACAATAATGTCATAAACTGATTATCATCAAAAACATTTATCCAAAAGGGAAAACATGCATCTCAACAAGATTGCTTCATTATGGTGAAGTTGTTATTGTATTTACTATTCAGTGTATACAATATTATTGAGCAATCATTTAAAAACAAATGTATATAAACACCAATACAAAAGAACAAAATAAACTAATCACCCTTCGAACAATTACTGGTGGCAGCTTTGGACAAGAAAAAGAATCCCTTAGTATCCCCTATGAGCAATTTATCTGCTCCACCCTAAACTATGTCTCATCTGTTTGGTCATCTACCATCAAGAGCAAACCAAACAAAGCTTCACATCATACACAGCAGAGCATTCATAACAATCATTTGCTACCTAGCAACCAAATTCAACAACTAAACAATAAAACAGATTCTCCATACACAATCCAACTTCAGCATACCAGACACTTAATTCTTTGCAACGGAGTTAGACCCCTCCTGCCCAAACCATTCTATAACCAACCCCATGCTTCACACTTCAGCATCCTATTCTGACAGATCCCCTAACCCCTAAAAAATATAACACAGAAAACAAATACACAATGATATGAACCAATAAGCATCAAAGAGCTGGCCTTCCAATTCAATCATCCCCCTACAAGACATAAATTGATCATGAACCATACCCTCAAAAGAAATACAATTTACATTTTCTCATCAACACTTTGGACATTTTCTGCCCCTACAACATTACAGACACCAATTTAACATACTTCAAGACCTATCATGCTCACAAAGCAGCTTTCACGATGAAAACATGGAACACATAAGGCTCCATTGCCACACACTCTCTCCAAATAGACAAACACACATCGTGACACTTTATGACATTTAGTTCCATCCAGTGGATGTAGCCAGCTTCCTGAGTGCTCCAAGAGCCCCACAAAAGACAGAAGGGACTCCTGAGGTAGGAGAGTTAGGTAAAGTATAATAACCCAACCTACCTATGAGTACCTACGATGAGATTTTACCATGATGGCAGGGGTAATGGATTGAAAAAGACACTAAGATGGCAAGAAGTGGGGAGTGAGAAATCTTCTCCTCCTGTATAACTTTCTAAAAGACTGGAAAAAGTAAGAGCTATGCAAGGATTTTTTCATCTGCTTTTGATGCTATCTCACTCAGGCAGGGCAAAAAGAGAACACAGATTAAAGCAAGGAGGTGGAAAGATGGAGTGGTAAATGCTGTACATGTAGAGAGTGAGGCACACAAGAGATTAGGTGCACAGTGGTATGATGAGGATGAACTGCTGCCAATGGACTGAATTACATTATGTGAAGCAGTTGCGTGAAACCACAGACAGATCCATGACAGCCACGGTGTGGATGTGAACAAATGAGGCAATTTCTTCATCGTTTCCAAGCTCTACCTTGCTAACGCTGGAAACAATGATCAAGTATGAAAAAAGAAATTTATATATATATATTGGTACCAGACTCCATCCCCACATGATTACACTGCAAGTGAAAAGTCACCTTCAGCAAGGTTATAACACTTTCAAGAAATGAAATGGGGAACAGCATCACAGAAATTTCTTGCTTCAACAGAATCCTCTTGCCCTGACAGAATCCACATATTCCCTGCTCCTGATTTGCAGCCTCAAAGCTCCAAGAGACTTAACTGAGGGGTACTAGAGTTGAACAATTAAATCAAATTCATACAAGAGGATTCCAATCTACATTGGGGTTTCTTTTTCTAAACAACCTGTCACAATGTGACACTTTCATATGTCAGTCTATTCAAACTCATGTTATGAGGAGGGCATGTCCGTGACCAAATATTTTCCCAACATAACCCTTACGAATGGATTATACTGAACCTGAAATGACTTGGCTTACCAATCATAAACAATACAGTGTACCACACTCTCGTGACATAAGATAGATGATACTTCTTGAAAATTCACTGAAAAAGGTACTTCACTGTACACAGTGATGGGGTTTTGTGCTGCTGGAGTGGACTCGGGGTTACTAGGAGAGAGAGAGAGGGGGAGGGGGCACTAGACTTATCTACATTGCTTCTTGAATTATCTGATTCAACAAATGTTATCATATTACAGGCAATGCATATGATATCTAATAAACATACATAAAAAGTACAATGGTAACAGAGTCAGAAAGACCTAATCACAAGGATATAACCATGAGTTTCTTAACAGTACCAAACCTCCTAAGCACTTCTAATTTAACCCAAAAATTGATGGCCTTACATCCTGTAATCTTATGCCTATCTCAAACATTCCTACCAGACAAAATGAAATACCTTTATTTACTGTGGATGTGGTAATTAATGGGGTATCAGTGAACATAAAGAGAACACAAGCAAACATATTTTGCCAGTTGGTGGGATTCAAATAGGATGGTACTTTCCTGTGAAATAAACAAAATATGCAAAATAAATACATGCAAGTACCTCAAATTATGGTTACCACTTTATTATCAAAATAAAATATCCTTCTAAACACTGAAATAAATAGATAGGAAAACATTTGTTTTTTAGTTTTTCAAAATTCAATGCAGTCATAAATCATACAATGTACCCTAATTTTGAAGAGTTTCGTGCCAAAATGCCATTAGTTGAAGCCCACCTGTATGCACATATATTCTTTTATGCCTATTTGCCATTTTCTGCATTAGAGAGGATGCGACAGGAACACACACTTAAACTTTTGAGGAAAATCCTCACATGGCATCTTCCTCTGTTCCTTCTTTTGGAGAGTACTGATACAAAATAATTTATTTCTTTTTTATCTTTCTCTCTTTTTGGAGATTAATCTCATATAACAATCCATATACTCTGATATCTAAATGTATTCCAAAGGAGTGAATATTGGTCAGCAACATGTTTACAATGTGTCTATTCAAAAACGATTGAAGAAATGTGCCATAACTTATAACGAGGGTAATCTTGTATTGTTACTTCAGCATCCTAAATAACATCTATATCTAAATTGCATACTTGCCCATAAAATCAATATTTTTAAAAGATGAAACAACTTAAGCAAATGTTACACACCTTGCATTACTATCAGACACAACTCAGAGTTCCTAAATTTGTTCATTAAACGTGTGCCCTTCTGCATTCTGTCCAGACAGTTTCAGATTAATGTCATAACTGGCTATGACAACCCACCAACAAAATCTTGATGGATGCAAAACTTGTTAATAAATCTTTAACGTTCTGAAATAGTTTCCTTTGATGTAAAATATGTGAGAAATTGCATCTCTGAGCTGCAAGATTTCAAACTTGTTTCTGGGGTAAAATGGGTTTGAACTTGCCCTCACTCCATCAATCCTTAAATGCCATAAGTCACAGTATGAAAACTTGTATAGCAGGCACCGGGAGTAATCATATGTGCTTTGGATTTTGCAGCAGGTGTATTCTAAAAATTTCATGGCTACTAAGCATCTCTTCATCACTATAGGTGCTTAATACGCAGACTATCACTTTTTGTTAGTAATTCTGGCTTAGATACAAATCTCTCTGGCTGCATCACTGGCAGTGCAATCTCATCAAAGAACATCTCATTCCGAAGGCGTATATCTTTTCCCCGCAACTGGGAGTAGTGCAGTCTTCAACTACTGGAGTGGTACTTCCAGGGCTCATTTACAGATAAAAATAAATAAATAAATATATATATGTGCATGTGTGGGTGATTATGTATATACATGTGTATGTAGGTGAGTTGGGCCATTCTTTCGTCTGTTATCTTGAGCTACCTTGCTAACGCGGGAGACAGCATTTACATAAGTATACATAAATATTAAAAAAAACTAGTCGCTATAAAGCAGTAAGTCATTTAGTGAATGTTGACCAAGAGGTTCACCCCCCTTCCCTCTACCACCTCCACCAGAGATATCACACAGTACTTTTTGGGATATTATTCATCTATCTGTTTACAACTACACCAGGAGGAATTTCAACGAAGGAGTCCTAATGTTACTCAGGACTTCTTTCTAAATGCCTCTGCAGCCCAAGCTTGAACAACTCCCAATACAATCAAAATTTGGATTCTGTTGGAATGAGAAGTTCTTTGACAAGACTGTAGTCCAAGTGATACAATCTCATCAAAGGTGACCTTTCACTCGTGGTGTAACCTCTTGCAGGTAGAGCCTAGGAAAACCCCTTTTGGGCTACCTCATTTCCCCATGAGTTATATTAGATCAATCCTACCTATCCTTTATGTTGAACTGTATTTCTTTCATAAACAATGATAAAAATCGTTATTAAACTTGCATTAAAGGCTCATATCCTCCTTGCTCTTCCTTCACCTTCCCCTGGGGTTCTACACGTTCACTTCAGCACTACACTAAGGCCATATAAGTTATACTTATTGTATAGTATACATTCTTTACATTTTTATGTATTTCCTTCATTTTGTAACTGGAAGCAGAAACCTTGAAGACAGTTTTCCAAATCATGTACAAGTTTCTGCAAATCACCTAGTATCTAAAGGTTAAACTTTTGGATTCTGTGGAATACTTGAAATGTCAGTCTGTGAGAGCTGACCAAGCCAGTCACAATTTTTTGTGGGGTAGAAAACTGCTTTCCTCTATGAGCTACTTCTCAGTTTTCTACTCCAAATAAAAACTGAAACTATGCTGTATTTTTACAATACTGCAACTAGCTGCTTTATTACTGATATTGATACCAAATTTGAAAAGTTAACCCTTCAATTCAGTAATAATCTTCAATGGTTATGAAGAACCTTGACAACCAAACAAGTGATCAAGAATACAAGACTCTCATTTAAATTTAGTATCTTAGATCACTCTCAATATAGAAATGGACGGAGTTTCAACTTTGCCCATTAGAGAAATAGATGTCATCATATAGGAATTATTGCAAGATGGGAGATCTGATTAACAGAAAATAAAAACAATCATTCTTACACTCCACATCACATAAGCAATGAATGATTCTCATGCACACTAACACATACTCTCAAAAAATACAATCTCCAAATATTTTACATCCGCCAAACACAGGAGGCATGCTGGACATCAAATCTATCATAATCACAGATGATTACAACACCTCCATCAATTGTTTTCAATCCATAAAGAAAAAACAAAAGGCCTGACAGTGAGGCTGCACAAGAGGTGGAAAGTGACCTAATAACAAACAACTTATTTTGGCAATTCTAAGAAATTCTCTGATATAAATACAGCAAACTAGAAGGTATGCCTAACAAGTCATCATATAGTATACAATGTTTAACTTCACTCCTTGTGCAATATATAAACCCTAAAATATAACCTTAAAACACCTGCAAGGCATGTACATATATGCCACTCTGTACAGGAGACAATCTCCATATCTTTACCAAGAAACATTGTACATTTATTCAGGATTGAATTTAATGGCTTATGTACACACTCTTTTCATATCTAAATATAACTTTTATCTGCAAAATGTCATAAGCATGTAACTGTCTACTTTAAGAGTGTAACAACACAGGCCAAAAAATGAACTTTCAAAAGAACCAGTGCAGTCTAGGATTCAAACCCAGGGACATGACTTTAATGGGCACAATCACAAAGGCAAAACTTAGCTATTTTGTTGCCTAGGTGTCATTCTCATTAAAATCATTATGTCTGAGGCCTACAGTGGTTTGAATTCTAACAAAAAGCATAATTATTTGACATCAAGAAATTCACTTTACCAATAAACTTTCACAAATATGGTCAATTATCAATTAAGGACATCATTCCTATAGCATGTGTGGACATTTAGGTTTCATAAATATCTCATTATAACAAAAGAAATACTAAAGATTAAGAAAACAGTGATACAACCCTTTGAATTAAGAAGTCTTTCAGCTCCATAACCAAAAGAATTCTATGTGTGACCAGTTTAAAACTGCCATATATCTACTTTTTGGATGTCCTTCTATAAATAATCTAAAGTCCATCCACAAACAGATGCATCAAACAAAAAACAAAAATATTTGACATATTAGTTGTCCTAATATTCCACATCAATTCTCCGTGACAGCCTCAAGACTTTACTACCATATGATTCTCTGAAGCTCTGGGCTATCTTCCCACAAAAAGGTCTTACTTACAAAAAGATATAGAGAAAGAGCATTTATGAGTAAGAAATACAGGGTTTCTATCCAGAGCTGCCACCAGTTTCTGGATACAGTCTGCATGCGAGCCATGAGAAAAGGAATGATGAAATAACGGAACTCGAGCAACTTGTGGGGTACCACAGAAGCTACTAAACATGCTACAAACAGGACCTTGAATACAAAGCTGCGATTCTGAATAAAAGCATGTACCATGTATGCACCAAACATGTAAACTGGAACCATGATATATCTGACAAAAGAAAATCTACCATAAAACTTACTCCACAGATAAAAAGTGAAATGCCTATTGTCAGCTAAGAGGTATGGGTGTACCAAGGTGTTGGAGTGGACAACCATTACTCCAACCACCAACGTAGCCACAGCAAAAGCTAGGTGACGACGACACAGTTTTATGAAGGGACGCACATGGATGGGAGCATGTGGTAGAGAGAAGATTAAAAAGAAGAGACAGAAATAACCAAGCTGTGGGATATGGACAGTAGCCTCATGAGCAGACCGATCACCTATTACAATGCTGCCATTATATGCTACAAACACAAGGAAGCCAGCCAATACCAGCCCATAGCTGAAGCAGTCCACCACAACATCTACCAACACTTCAGCCAAGCGGTAGGGTTTTGCAGCCACTTTCTTTAATTTCTTCATTAATACCTGTAACCAAAACTTATAATTAGGAGAGTTAATAAAGTATTATTACATCTAATATACTTTATTCTTATTCTTTTAATGCTGTCTGCTTTTACTATGGTAAAAATGTATTTCTGACGAATAAGGACTATCTCAGCAAAAGAGGTAACCATAAACTCGTTATATGTCAAGGAAAGAAACAAAAGCAGAATGCAAGAAAGACCAGTGGACAATAAGATTAGTACATTTGCTTTCTGAATAGGAATGATCACAATTCTCACCATATTATGCTTCTTAAACACTGTCACTTTGTAAGCATTACATATATCATAATTGCCCACCAAGAGGACTTGTTAAAAATGTGACTAACATTTTTCCTACCTATATCCTTATAAAGAGAAGTCTTCATCTCACACAAACAATAAAATCGTTCCACTGATACCCTATTCATGTCATCATTTTCCCAGTTTTAAGGGGGGAATCAAGTAGTCTCATCTAATATACCTCAACCCTAAAAAAAATCAAATTACATCTGTCAATCTCTTTAGTAAATTACTTTTCCCACCCTAGCATTTTCCACCGTATTCCTAACAATTTTCAATAGCCTATCATTTGCATACACCATATATCGATAATCCACTTTCAGAGATTTGATTCATACATCTTTCAACTTCTTCACACCAAACACCTTATTCAGATCTTTAGCCTTCATCAGTTCTCCAAATTCCAAATAATATACATAACCTAACTATTTCTACAACTCTTACTTTGTTCAATCAATCTTGACCTAGGAAAATTAAGGTCTAATATCCATACATAATATCTAGTACAAAGACTTCATTCTGTCACCTTACAGGCTCTACACAAATTCTCTTCCACACACCAAAGTTCTCTCATCAACCTTCCAAAATACCCAAACTCATTAACATCTTATTCGTCTTTAATCAAATTCATTACTTTGGATCTTTGCAACTTGTTTAGGGTATAAAAGCCTCCAAACTTTCAGCATCTTCCTCCTGCTCACATTTAGCAAACACATTTACCATTGTGTCAACTCCTCTGATTCAGTGAACAGAAAAGCTTCTATCATCTGCACGCAGTACTGTAGTCACTTCATCCTGTTTCACTAAGGTTCTACCTGTGCACAGTTATCACCTTAACATTACTTTCATTTATATAACATCCTATCCATGAAATCATTAATCAACCACAAACATTCTAACTTAAAATTTAGTGTTAATCTTCATGAATCTCTGAAGTTTAATAGCAAGTGATGAGCAGTGCCACTTGCTATGAGTCTGCGTAGATTATCCTTAAAATTCATATTCTGTCATTAAACAACTTCCTTCATCCTTTAAGGATGTTAACCCACTTAACGGTAATAAGGTTAAATTGGATTATCATTCTTACCTTTGTGTCAGCAAGTGTGTTTACAGGGGCTTTAAGCACCCTCGCTCCTAGGACATCAGCAGCCATTAAGACACATAAAAATCCAACCCAAATTATGTTGGTCTGCCGCATCATTACTGCTACTACCCCTGTAGAGCGAGAGTGTATAAGGTTCAAACTGTTAACCTCTTTGTTTTCCAAGACTTAGCTATTAGGGTTCTTGTAATGCAGTTCTTTGTAACCAATATGGCAACCATAACAAACAATGATTCACTTATGTCCACTCTCACTTTCTCTGTTTCTTAGGATACCATTAACAAAAATATAAATAATGAGAAAAACTGAAGACAGTTGTGATGCAAAACAAATACAGTACGAGAACATACCCATGGCGGCAGCAGTGATGGGAGCATGGTTGAGATGGAAAAGAATCATGACCAGCACCACTAAGGTAGAGAGAACATCAGTGTAATACAAGAAAGTGAACCAGTACAGCACGGGGAGCAAAGAAAGGTTCAGCCCACTCAACATCAACTTCCAACTGTCTATCTGTAACCGAAACAAAAGTTTATCATAATCTCGGAAAAAAACAGCAAAAAAATGTAAGTGATAGCTCTCTGGAAGTTCCCAGCTTCCTTTCTCATTATCCCATATCATCAAACCAAATTAACTGTGATTGTAAAGAATGATTATCTACATGAATCTCTATACTGGATTCACATAAACCATGAACTCGTTTCAAGAGTTCAAATCCATTTGGACTTCATTTGTAAAGATACATGTAGGATATCTAGGTGTCACATGACCAACAAAGAGAATAAATCAGATCTGCAAGCACTGTTCTACTTGATGCATTTACCCATTTCAAACGTGCATGAGTACTTCCATACCCTTCCCTAAAGCAGCTGGGGAACTAACAAAATTCAAGTACAGATTTTAGCTAAATAAGCTTTCAAAAATTACATACATCTTCATTATGAAATAGTGAAATACATGAACACTTACTTAACTACACAAAGTATAATAAATCAGTTCATTATGTTATATATCAATATGTGCAATTACATAATCTACCTTGCTTCCATGTAAGTGGATGAGCAGCTTGTGTATTGTAGACAACAGAAATGCAGCAGCAACAAGGTTTGTGATGCGCAGGGAAAATACATCACACAGTGGACGTCCCAGTACCCATGACACTGGGCCATTAAGGCCAATGGAAAATAAGTATAAGCCAGGAAGTGTTGTTATCTTGGAGTCCCACTGTTAAGGAAGATAAAATTTTTATCAATGTACTAAAAACATTATTTAGAAAAGTTCAAAGTTTCCAAGAAATATATTACGAATCAATAGAGTGAAGTTTCAGAATGCAATGCTACTGATGAATAACATCAGTCTGTGAGGTTTTAAAATTTCATAAAAGTTATCAATTTATCTTGTTCTTTCAAACATATTCACTATTTTCCACATTACTGAGGTAGCGTCAGAAACAAATGACAACCTTAAAGGAAAAAAATCCTCACTCGGCCAACTTCTCAGTTCATTCTTTTGGAAAGTAAAACAAGTGGGGAGGATTTCCAGGCCCCAATTCCCACCCCTTTTAGTTGCCTTCTATGATGAGCAGGGAATACATGAACAGTATTCTTTCTCCCCTAACCCCAAGGATAATATACCATTTAATGCTTTGAAAATTACAAAAATTTTTGACAGACAGATAATCAATCCAAATTTATGGCACAATTATTCATCACGTCTATGGTTAGGCAGCATCTCTTGCCCAAATTTCCCACCGGATCAAGAGTGCTTTGGATTGTTGTAATACTGTATTAACTTTAGATTTTCAAGAAAAAGAGTTACCTCGATCCTGAACTTACCATGACCATTACACACTAAATATACCATTATTAAGTTTAATGACTGCAAATGACGTGATTTTCGTCTATACTGCTAAATGATTCTTTTTTCATACCAACAAAGTAAAGAATTACCTGACATTTCTTTGGCTCATTTTGTCTTTCTTTTGTAAATTCATAGATAAATAAATACACCAAGATAAAGTTGTAGTTTAATACCCTCTATAAACTAGGTTTTTCACAGGAATTTTTCAAGGTAAATTATGACTAATTATGGAAAATTAATTCAGACTTGGGAAAGTTAGAACTGGAAAGGCTATCAAGATAAGAGAAAGTGTGAAGTCAAGGCCTATAAAATGCATGAATCACTTCTAAAAATCAACGAACTTATGAGAACCTCACCTAACTTATTCTAGCTGTCAAATTTTACCTCAATTTCAATGTTATTTGGAGAATATGCTACTGAACATTACAGTCACAATTCTATGCAGATTCTGTGTACATTTTTCATAATTTGACCAATTTGACCAACAGAGTAACATTAATAAATGAACATTCCTCCGAAGCAATAAAATATGTCGGAAAAAGGTATTTACATATGGTGCATCAGTAGCAAGTGGGATTTGTGCCAATATGAAAATTATTTAGTGCAGCTGGGGAAGACATATCGGCAGGAAATAGTGGTTCACTACACAAATTTCAGAGAAAATGTGAAGGTAGTCAAGATTTATATTCATATCCAGTATTCTGGCCGTTATGTATATATATATATATATATATAAATATCGTAGCCATGAAAATGAACTACCAGAACAGCAGCGGATGCAAACAAGTAGACACCACAACGTGTTTCCTCAGTTGATCACGAAATTTGGTATATTTAAGAAATCATTTTGGCTACTATGAGAGTTTTTTAGTTTTTTGTTTTGTTTTGTGTTTTACATGTGTACTGCCAACATTTTCAACCCACCATTTCCCTAATATAAATACCTATTACACTATGTAACATTTTTGATAATATATACCGCCACGTAACACTTCTCCAAACCCGACGCTATCACTGAAGAAAACAATTAGACAATATTCAAAGCTAATTGATAATTACCATATACTCACCATCATTCTCCTAATCACCCTCCCCTAAACTATTAAGTTACAATGAGGTCACCTAAGTCACATAAGTAGAAATGGCCCTCAAAATCAGGTTATTTAAGCTGACAGTATCTGAAACTGTCCCGTATGACCTAAATCACTCCTGACCCCATAGCAAACCACCAAAAATTCTAAATCTGGCCATTGGGAGAAGGTAAAAAAAATATTTAAGAAATAATACAACAGAAATCGCTGTCTGGGGTGGTGGCTGACAACGAACCTCTCCAAACTTGCCCTCGCAGTACTTCTGGGCTTGGGGGATGTGGTAGATCTCGTCAATAAACGGCTTGGGTTGCACTGTGTACACGATCACGAAGAAGACGTAGGAGACGGCGGTAAAAGCGCCGATAACCAGAGGAAATATGAAAGACGGCTGTGGCGTCCCCATGGTCGTGGTTTGCTTCGGTCGCTTACTCTACGGATCCGGCCAGACCCGGTCCACCATTTTCTCAATTGAATGGCCTTATCTTTTATCTTTTTTTTTTATCGTTTTACCCCAGTTTTATTCTCCTTGTGTATCTGGTTATTCTATAGATAAATATCCCCTCCCTTACTTTATTTAGAATTAATCTTAAATATAATGATTTCGTAAAAGATATTCAAGTCTGTAATAAAGCTTAACAGATCCTTAAGTATATATATATATATATATATATATATATATATATATATATATATATATATATATATATACTGAGGATCAGTAAGGGCGAATTTTTTTTATTAAATGATATCAGATAAGCATATAGTAAGAGAATTATGAAGATAATGGAAAACGTGGGATTAATTAGTATCAAAAGTAGGTAATACATTCGTAAGATATTAATGGAACCTATGGAAATTCCTCCACTGGGTCGATATGGTAACAGATTTACAGCAAGATTAAATTCGTCTGCTGCTGGAGGCCGCATGGCCGCTCGGTGTCGTCTGTTTTTTGACATCCGGCGCCATTTTTAAATTGCGCATTCAAAACCACAGGAATATATGGAATTCATCTTGTTCCTACAGCTCATTTGCATCTACTGGATGAAAGAATTCTATTTTCTATATCGATCTTAGCCTACCTTGATTTCATTTCATGACTCAGTCAATGAAACCTCAGCCCAATGTCACCTAGTTAAACATTGCCCTAAGCTGACCTCATTCGAAAATTGCTAAATTCCTTGGCATTTTGTTATCTGAAGGACTAGATATATCATTTTTGTGCACCAAGATGGTGTTGCACGCGACTTACAGCTAGTTTCCCTACGTTTATGAGCAGAGACCAACCATTCAAGAATAGACCGTTATAATACCTCCTTCTTTCCCATGACGTCTGGAATATGGAATTACCTTCATTTTTACGTCCCTCACTCCATCTATAGCCCTTCTGCCTTCATATATTCAGGTCCATACACAAACACACACACCTGCAGAGCTCTAACATATTTTTTTCCTCTCCTTTTCACCAAAGATGGGCGTTAGGAGTATGTTTTGCCCTGACATCATAGCCTGGTAATAAATAAAACACTTATGATACACTTATTCAAATTACCATACACGTGAAAGACGTTATCAATATAGAAAATTAAAATGATTTAATGCAAGAACTCTCTCTCTCTCCATTGACATCTCCCGCAAAAGTAATTGTGAAGTTCAATAGGCACTGTTCGAGAACACATGGTTTATTTTGATATTATGAGGAGTTCTGCTGCAAATAATGTTTGCTAATCCATCTATCTTCCATGAAATAAATGAAAGAAAAGAACAGAGATGCCCATGTTATACAAGATGGATGGCACTATTATGTCAGCTGGGGGGCGTCAAAAATCATACATGCCTGATAATCATACATATATATTTTCCATAATTACGTAAATGCATCGTCTGAATTTGGAAGTGAATATATTATGATTTAGACCTAATGGTCATAAGACTTGATAGTTTTAGTGGTAATGAATAGCAAACTTCACGATGTAAACAAAGCGGCTTGACGGGAATTTTTTTTACAACTATAAATAAACAAACCTTAAAAAAACATATATATAAAAACTATGCCATTACAAAACTACACCATTGATTGGGACTAGTAATGATATTGTAAAATTTCCAGTAATCGTTTGACTGCTGCTAATCTAGCACTTCATTTACGCGTATATACAATTCCTAATGATATAGCAAATACGGCATTCATATATGAAATCGTGTGCATTTCTTTATTCAATTCACAAAAACAAAAACCAATTTTTTTTTGCTAATATGGTCAATTAGATTGAAAATAAATAATTGGTCTTTACCATAGAGGACTCAGAGCCATGTGGTAACCCATGGGTCCATTAACGCTCCAGAAATAAAAGCAATTAACAGCCATTATTAATATTCATACATGGCCACATTAAAGTGGCTGAAATAACCTTGGCTGCCACTGCTACTTCCAACTGTCCTTAATACTGTCTAACTCAAGATAGGTTCTATATTGGCCTGGCTTACTTAAAGGCTGTAAATAAATATTTCCCACAAAAGTCACTGCTGGTGACATACCTATATTCACCCAATAAGGTCAAATAACCTTAAATTCAGACTTGGAGGGGATTAATCTTACAATATGGCTATAAATGTTAAGCTGGAGGAAGGAAATACATTAAACAGACGAGACCGAGGGCTAACATATCTACCACGTGAGGTAAGCCTCGCTAATACACATATACACACCTGCCACTGGGACACATCTCTATATACACACACCTGACACTGTAACTCTGCCCACATACACACCTGGTACAGGGATACATCTCTGTGTACACACACATCTGGCTTTAGGACCCTATACATACGTACACATCTGACACTGACTCATTTCTGTGTACACACCTGCCACTGGGACACTATATACACACACCTGGCACTGGGATACACTTCTATATACATTTACAACTAGCATTGAGTCACATCTCTATACTGTAATTTTAAAGCGTCGGGGGGAGGGGGCCTCAGGGGAGCTACGAAGATGAGGGAAAACGTTGGATCTGTCGACGACCCCTGTATTGATAGCAGTAATAGCTGCAGCAGCAGCAGTAGTAGTGTGTATGGTTATATGATAAATGCAGTTATAATAGCTACAGTGTATGGAACATATGACGTTAATTTTGAGAATTAAAAAAACCTGGTAGAATGCCAGTTTAGGGGGCAATGCATTTATAATCCCAGTTTAGGGGCACCACTAACCTAAGTAACGGATTTCAGAAAAAATGTATAGATTACTAGATTCACTGTTCTTTACGAAAGTAATTTGAACCAAGACAACAAGATTTAGAGCATTATTTTTTTATTATCAGTAATTTATAAATAGATGACAGAATGATTACTAAGAAAAATGGGAGTCAAAAGTTATCGAAACTTTCTGAAACTTACCAATAGAAAAGTATGTAAATCTCCCCCTACCTACATTGAGGGATGTACTTTTATTTACAGTATGATAGCCAAAATACACTAACAACATTATCACTGCCATTGTGGATACATGGAATGGGAAGACGTACACAATTTGAACATAGCAGTTTAACTCCACATCGAAAGTAGCTATGAGATTTGGCTATATATGTCGTGGGTGCCTTAAATAATTCCCAATGATTACAGAAATACTTATAGGGTATAATTTTGAGCATTAGTTCCACTGAATGATTCTGCATAAGAAAACTAGATGTCTAGTAAAATGTGGCATTATAACAGAGTTAGGAATACACTTGTTAAAATTCATAGGACCCTATGGAAACCCAACTTCCCTGTTGGTCAAGGTTCCTTTTAATTTTCAATAATGTAGCCAAAATATGCTAGTTACACTCACTGACAACTGATATGATGTTGGTATATTCTAGCTATCATTTTGGCAGAAAGTCTGGTGTGGTTTTCATATTTTACGTTAATTTCTGGATGTGTATCAAGTCTTCATTCCCTACAATTTCTAGATCATCATAGAAATTCCTGCTATCAGGTCTGTCAAAGCGTAAGAAAGTGATACCCGAGATCACTACTAGAGTATGAAGAGTCCATTATATGCAATTTTACTGAATCTGTTAGTTATCTCTGTAATGCCATTATAAAACTTTTTTCCACATTTGTCATTCTTCCTGGTAACTGGTATTCAAATACCCATAGGATCCTTTGCATGGTAGAAAAATGTTTTACATCCTCCAAAATCTACATTTGTGTGATTGTTTGAAGTGTTCTTTTTGTTCTACTCATGCAGAACTAAAGGAAAATTCACAACCTCAACAGAAAGATTATGTAAGACGCTACAGCAAGCTTATGACTTTGTAATAATTGAATGAGAAACAGCTGATGACTGATTTTTTTTACTTACATGTCCTCGTTTTTTTAGGTTGATGAACAGCACAACATGAATGTAACTGTAAATCTTGAAGATGCAGCACAGAGTAGTTGCCACATTATGCTGTATAGCAATGTGGAGAATGCAGCAGAGGTGCGTCAGATGATTATGAAGGGGCAGGTGGAGGCCAGTTTAATCAAACCTGAGATGGTAGGTAGTCACGTATCACTGAATTTATACAGATACACCAACCATCATTGATGTCATTTTGTCAGCTTTAGTTTCCTCCAGTTAGCATTTGTCACACAAAGTTAAACCTGACCAATATTCAGACTTCTTTGGAAAATGGCTTTGTTCTTTTCTTGAAAAGAAGGATGGATGTTCAGTGAGTAAAGGCTTCGGGAGAAAGTAAAGTGCCTTGCTTTGAGCTTGGAAATTAACATGTTTGGTGATGCCAGAGTGATGATTAGGTATTGTCTTGACACAGTGGCTGGGATCCCAAAATCTCACACCTGGCATCCGATAATCGATCATATCTAACAACCTTTCAAATTACTCACTCCATCTCCTCTTCCCCTCATTTCTGCCTGTTGTTACTCCCCCATTTTACCCCTTCACCATATGTTAGCACTCTTAATATTGTTTATTGGCTTGTATTGCTTTAAACTAAGGATCTTTTTACAGAAGAGGAGTTACTTTAAATAAAGATAGTGGTCCTAAGTTTTCTAATATCCTCTCATAAGTTTCTCGCATTTGATCATGACCATACTTTTAAAATTCATTTTTTTAGTTCGTTTACTTTGCTTTCTTCATGGTAATCATCAACACAACCATTCTTGAAAAATTAGTACAAAAACCCATTAGCATCTTACCATTTTACACTTACTTATAGTAGTCTTTATGAAAATTGTGCTTTGACATTTTCCTTTCCTCTTTTTATTGAATGTTTTGTAACATAGCCTTATTAAATTTAAATTAGATCATAAGAAATTAACGTACTATTAAAATAACTACTTGTGAGAGCTTCAAATCACTCTCCTTTGGTTTCATGAAGAATGGAGAAAATATACACATAGAATTACCACTTTTACACTCAAATAAGAATAATTTCATCATTTTTAATGTGTGTTGTACATAGCAACACAATTTCTACTACCTTCTTCATGAAGGAACACTTTTAAGGAATTGTGGAGATTCACTAATGTTATTAGTTGTTACTAGACTCTGCCTTCTTTTGGTTACATTGCAGTACAAAAGTTAACTCTTACGAGGCTCTATGATTGTCACTGAATGAAAGGCTTACAGCCTCGTCAAGAAATTTCCAATTCCAAATGATTATCATTTCACTCCTCCTCGTTGGACCGCAGTTTCAAAGTTGCAGGAGCTCCACAGAAGGGGTCCTGGGATTGTATAATTGAAATTAGAAGGAACAACATCCTATCATAGTTACTATAGTATTTTGTCTCATTTTTCACGTTGAAGTTTTTTAAGACAATGAGCTCATTAATGGACAAATTGTTTAACTTGCATAAAATACTTGCCAAAAAGGAAGCTAATCACAAGCAGTTTGCCACCACAGTATCCAGAAAAGTGTTGTAAGAATATAACTTATCCTTGCAGGTTGTTGACCCCTTTCAAGTTTTGGTTGCTGCAAACAAAGCTGTGCGAGCTTTAGCTGCCAAAAAAATGGTAACTCGTTCTGTGTATGCTGAAATCATCTTTAATTTATCCCCTTCAAAAAATGTAAGTACTAAATTATCTACTCTTTCATAGTAGTCATATTTGTCACAAATGTTCTCTGCTTACATTGATCATTTTGACATTTAGTACTTATATTTTCATGCCCATTATTGTAAATTAAAATCTTCCTCTTTGCAATTTTCCTTTTCTTGTTACCATTTTCACATCTGCTCTCATGAGCTTTCTGTCATTCCTAACTGTTTTCTTGTTCATCTCATGCTTTTTGACCCCTTCCAAAATATTACCTCATTCTCTTTGAGTTTCCTTGGTACTCTTTCACCTCATCTTTTATTGTCCCTCTTTTTCAGCTTCTGTACTTTTCTCTTGACCCTCTTTTTCTTGTACTCTGTCCAATCACTGGCATTCTTTTGTAAATACCATCCATACAACTGCCTTTATTTTTTCTCTCTCTCTTGCTAGTGATTTGACTGCCTCATTCCATGACTTGATACATTTTCTCATACTTTCATATCCTATCCTCTGCAAGCCACATACTTCACACACACGTACAAGGACTGCTTTCTTAAGATCCTTCCAATCTTCAAGATTCCATTGCTGTCATTCTATGCCATGTTTTACTCAATCTCTAGCATCTTAGCCTCCAGTCTGTTTTTCCAAACTAACTTTACATCCTTCACACACATGGTACATCATTTCTTTCCCTAACCCTGCCACAGACTTTCAGAGAAGAAATGAACGGAAATTCCACTTGCAGCCCTCTTAGTATGTCCTCATCCAACAGCCTCATGCTAGCATGCCTGTCAGCCAGCATGTGATCTACTTATGCCCATTCACCCTCATCCACATATACTGTACTTATATTAGCATCTTTTTTAAAACATGTGTTCCTTATCACCATTGCCATCTCAATACACAGCTCAAGTTTATCCCATTCTTGTATGTATGGGGGACCCTACATTCCCACTTATACCTTCAACTGCACATCACCCATCCTTGCCTTCTGATACCCTTGCATCAGGATTTGGTCCCTTGCATCAAGAAGGTCAAAGCACTTGCAAAACGCCAACCAAAACATTCAGCAACCTTTTGTAACCTACTTTCATTCTAACTCACAGTAATCTTGAACTCTAGTACCTACACTCATTTACACAGTCCCACATTTCTTTCTTCATCCGATTTGTCACCCTTTCATTTTTCTTGCCCATTCATTAACCCTAGGCTTTCCCCCCTTGACATACCCAAATCAATCTTATCCTTCACCTCCGACCTTTTTCATTCAGAGGTAGAACATCCATGTCTCTCTCACCAAAAATAACCCCTATCTCTCCTTTTCATCTTAGTTACGGCCACATATATTCAGACACCCCAGTTTGAGCTGTTGAGAATAAGTCCTCACCTGTTTCCTCCTTTTTCTGCCTTTGGAAAATCAAAAGACAGATAGGGAGGGTTTCCAGTTGCAGGCTTTCACCCAACAGTTGCCTCATACAACATGCTGAAGACACGTGGGTACAAGTAGCTTTTTATTCTCCTGTCACAAGGGATAAAAGGAAAGTTGCAGATTAGTGTAAAGAACTGTTTGAATTACATGCTGTCAAGTTTTATGTATGAGATTTAGAGAAAGCTTGTGTTTGTAAAAGAAGCTCCAGCAATGAGGCCTAACTGAAAGACAGCAACCTGGGCCAGGGACAGGAATAGGACAGCCAATGCAGTGTTGGTGGGTGTAGTACCACCATGAATGGTGCCTAACTTCTCCCTTCTGTATTGTATGTAATGGTAAAACAAAAGAAAACAAAAAAAATTATAATTGTATGCCCTAAGCAAAAGAGATTAAACCTCACTTAATATGACTTTCCTAAACCTTTTCAGATTACAGAGTCTCTGAAGAACTTTGGTCTGGGTGAGACTGATACAGAGATCTTGGCTGTAGTGCTGGACCAAGAGTCAGGAGAAAAAGTTGGCAAATTAAATAGCCAGATAAAAGGACAGGTAAATAATAATGAAACGTGTCTTTTTTTGCATACTCAGGATGATTGCACGTTCGCCAATTGTAGAGTCATAAAGCAGATGGTATGTTATGAACAGTGGATGAAAATAGGAAGTACAATTCTTGAATGATGATTAAACATGAAAATTATAGAAGTACAATTCTTGAATGATGATTAAACATGAAAATTATATTTTAACTATTATTTTATGTATTTGTTTGATGTTTGTTGGCTGGCCATAGATGGCAACTCAACTAAGGACAAGAAGTTTTGGAATTGAATAGGATGAATTTCATGGATATTTATCTTTTGGGCCATTTTTTTCCCAAAGATTGAGATAGACCAAACATGAATTAAAAGGGTGGTTTTCAGACTTTTCGAGATTCAGTTTTCAATTATGCAAAACTTAGACATATTCAATCTTTTATAAATCAAGATAAACACTCTTAAGTAATTGTTGCGGATGCTGATAAATATTTAGACTCTCTTTATAGGTTATCTTTTAACAAGTATCATTCATTGAAAGGTCACTGCTAACAAACTCAGGTTAAAACAGTCGTCCTTGTAAATTATGATGTATATTGCCTTTCAGCAAACATCAGTGAAGGAGATGTCACATTTAACAGACAGAGCTAAGGTGAAGCAGGTGTATAAAGTAACAGATGCTGAGCTGGAAGTGAGCAGTCTTCTTGATGCAGTTGTCTCTCATATAGCATGTAAAGAATGTCTTGTCTTGTAATGTGCATCATAAATATAAAGAGAAATTGAAGATATTGATGCAATTTTTATTGGAATAAAATCATGCCTTCCTATAATTTCACACACACTTTTATAAAAGATATGCATTATATTTCTAATGTAATAATCTGTGCTGAATTACAGAAAATAGTAAACACAGAAAATATGAGTAACTGAAGCCAACCATGATTAGATTTTGCTTATGTATTATGTTCAGTATCCTATATTTTGTCATAATCATTTTTATAGGGAACAACACACCACAGACAAATGATACTGTGAGAGGAAAAGAATGAAATTCATTAAGCCTCCCCAGGCATTTACAGACATGCCTCTTAAATGCTGAAAGGGTATCAAAAGCCAGAAAGATGAAAGAAAGAGAATGGCACAGCTTTGCAGTACAAGGGAGAAGGAAGTATAATGACTTTAAGTCTTCATGCAGTTGGTCTCGTGAAAAACTGTGGGAAGCAGCAGCCACACACATGAGGCCATAACTTGGTGGCAGAAACACTCACAGACAACCCAGGAGAGCAAGAGCCAAAATAGTACCTGTTAAACAGGAAGAGGGCAACATTATAATGGGCAGAAAGGGGTAGTTGAGAGATGTCAGTAAAATAAGGTAATGAAGTTTAGCAGGAGTATAAGCAGGCTGGCTTGGGCAAGAGTTTAAATGAAGAGACCACAGATGAAGTGGAGTGTTTTAGATATAGAGTGGGTGTGGTCAAACAGAAGTTACCATGTGTTAAGTAAGGATGGGTATGACATGGTAGTCCCAGCAGTGCTACATGGTTGCAAGTCATGAGGTCTAAATACAAGAGAATATCAAAGGGTAGGTGTGTTTGAAATGGAATGCATGAGAACAATATGTGGCGTGAGGAGGTTTCATTGTGTAAGGAATGATATTGTAAGAAAGAGGTGTGCTAACAAGCCAAGGATAATTGAAAGCTAAACTTAGTGTACTGAAACTGGTTGGACATATGAAGAGGATGAGAAGAGGGAATGACCAAGAGGATACATGTGTCAGAAGTGAAGGAAGCAAGTGTGAGGAAGAGACTGAGAAGGAGATGAAGCAATAGACTGAAAATGGCTTTGTTTTTTATTGGGAGCTGAACATGCAGTAGGGTTAGGGGCTTGCATGAGATGGAGCAATGTGGTACTTGAAGAGCAATGTCATAACAGTGGGCTGAACCACGGCATATAAAAGATTAGAGGAAAATATGGAAAGTTATGTTGGGTGTGTCTGTGGATGATAAAAAAGTAAATTCCTAAGACTTTGAGGAACTCTCTGGTGGTGGCTGTACCAAAGTGTCCAGGCTGGGATTTGGAATGTTAGCCTACTGCACAACTTATATATGGGAAAATTGGACACTAATTGGTTGATACTCACATGCATAATTTTACTGGCCAGCATATTTCCCAAGATCCTTTGCTGCTTTAGTCAACCTATGCAATTACAGTGCCTAGGTGCTTCAATTCTTTCCATACCCAAAGCACTAGTAGAGGATATTGAGGAAATGGGTATCAGTGAAAAGTTTTCAGTATTTATAGTAAAGACAGAATTTATGAGAACCATGATTCTAACACACAGATTTTATGATACTCTACGGTACAAAGAAATTAGTATAGTTGGTTTCTACCTACGCAAGAATCTAGATGAGTTAAGTCTGGATAATTGGGATTCGACAGTGCTGGTATAGTACGGGTCCATTAAATACAGTATTAGTAAGGAAAGATGATTATTTAGAGATCATGATAAAAGTACTGCATGGTTGAGGTTATTTTTTAAAATTTTTTTCATAAATCAAGAATAAGCACTTGCAAAAGCTAAATAATCATTTCCAAACCTGACTCCCATGCAGATTAATTAGTTAATCACCATATTTCTAACATTCATCTTACAACTGGCATTTTGATTGTTTTTTATACCTTTTATCCTCACTTACATTCTTTTTATCCATATACAATTTTTCCCCTTCCAGACCCGACCATGACGTTCATGCATGGAGGCTTTTTCATAATAGAACTCATATCCAAATGCAACTGTGATAAAGACTACAAGCCTATTGTATCTCTTATTCAGAAATAGGAAAAGAAAAAACCTTGTGGGTCATTAAATTCTAGTTCTGTGTAAATTTCATTTAAAAAAAGTAATGAATATAAGGTGGTTTAATTTTTTTTTTCATTGTGCAAGCCTTATTTTTACGGATCTGTAGGGTGTTCCTTGACACTAAGAATGCCAATGATATTCAGTCAAAAGGGAAATGGTAAGAGTCCTTGGTACACATTGGTATGAATGGTTCCAGTCCTAAGATGCCAGAATATTGCCAGTCGAAAGATGCAGAACATGCCCACAGGGTTAAGAGTACTCTCCTCCTAGCTTTAGCTCTTTTCATTAAGAGCATTCTAAGGTGTATTAAAAGTCATGTTTGACATGGAGTTTATTTGCACAATGAATTATTATAAAAAAGTTATTATTTTTCCATTTTTCTATTCAGAGTATTTCCACACTTACATACTACGAGACCATGCAGATTTTGTGTTTATTTCCAGTTTTATACTAAATGCAGAATTAAGTAAAAGTTATCAAATTACTTTCTACATATTAAATATATTATTTTTAGTTCATTCTCAATTTAATGGAGTGGATTAGGTACAAACAGCTTCCACAACAAAATTCACACACATCTTCAACTTCATTCTACCCATGATGTATTTCATTCCTAATGTGTACAAAATAATGAGGAATAAGTCTACAAAAATCACTACAAATCCATTACTGTATGAGTCTTATGAATTTGACAACATAAATAAATGTTACAATAAAATGTCTATGTATTAACTACCAAGAGGATGGATTTAATGCATTTTGACATACGCACGTTTTATCTTGACTGGATCTACTGGCCGATCATTGTTGTCTGTTTCAGCTAGACCCATTCTCTTTACCACCTGCATCCCAGATGACACACGACCTGCACGATGTTAAGAAACAATAAAACAAAGAATTTTGTTAATTCATGTAGTCATACATCAATTCTAATATAAGTTGATGTTCCTTTATTCTAGTGATCTCCTGACCCATTTTTCAAATCCTGAGTCTTCTTTTCTTATTACGATCACAAGAAGGAGCAAAATTATTCACAACTCTACAGTAAAGATCAAGATTGTTAAGTGATGTGAAGGTCATCCTGGAAATAAGGCATAAAAATGTGGATGGACTAGTAGTATATAAAAAGAAAAGAGCACATGTTTAAGGACTGAATCAGGAAATAAAAAAAGCAGTCTGGAGGGATACTGTTCACGAAAGCAAGATAGGAAAGAGAAGACAAAGGGAGAAGAAGACTCGCCCTCGACATAAAGGGCAACATTCAGTTTTATGAAATATTGGTAAATAGCCCATTCAAACAGGATATATTAGGATGAAAAACATGCAGGAAAAATTGGCAAAGTGGTGGTGGCATTTTATAATCCTCCCAAGAATTTTCAAGAGTCTGAACAAGTTTTCAATAATAACAATGAAGGAACATTCAAGATGGTATAGGAAGCAGCATGGCACAAACTCCTTAAAGATATCATTCACTACAAGTACATGTCATGCACACCTTTCACCACATACATTAAAACAAAGGCCTTTTTTTCACAATCGAGTGCTGCTTCCCACATTAGTGAGGCAGTGCCATGAGGAGACAGAACAGCCGCTTTGGTTCACATCCACTATCTAGCTTTCAAGTATCATACACCAAAATCACAGGCCCAACCACAAAGATCTTTCTGTGGTTTTCTCACCATTTTGTATGTCCTGGTTCAGCTGATTGACAGTATGTCACCCCATGTATGCCACATCACCTAAGTTCTCTTTATCCCAAGCACACTTTTCACCCTCTTGCTTGTTTAGGCCCTAGTAACTTAAACCCTATTTCAATCCATCCTTCCATCATCTTCTCAGTCTTCCCCTATTCCTTGCTCCGTCCACTTCTCACACATATATCCTCCTAATCTATCTTCACTCTTCCTCTCTGTGACCAAACTATTTCAGCACACCATGTTCAGCTCTGTAAATCAACCTATACTTACTAACACACATACCTCCTGCACTGTCATTCCTTAAATAACCAACCATTTGCATATCAACTGTTGTCCTCAGCTATTCAATTCCCTGTATATCCATCCTCCTCTCTTCTTTTGTACTTAAAGCCCGTGACTCACGCCCATACTGTGGGACTACAATACAATTGAACATACCTTTTTTCAAATTTCAAATATGACCCAATATCATCAACGAAGTTTTATTACAAATTTCGATTAAGATCATACCAAAATGTTAAAGAACTGTGGTAATTCCCTATCACCATACGGGAGGATTTTATTTTCTTTATACACTGGAGGCTCCAGTCATGGAGAAAAGTCCCAATCAAAGGGAAAGAGACTGGGAAGCACCATGTACATATCCTGTTCATCACTCACCAACTATGGTATGCTTCCCGTCAAGCCACTGTGTTGGAGCAAGAGTGATGAAGAACTGTGAACCATTGGTATTTGGTCCAGCGTTTGCCATGGACAGTATACCAGCCCCAGTGTGTTTTAGTTCATCATGGATCTCGTCATTAAAGTGTTTCCCATATATTGATGCTCCACCTCGTCCAGTACCTGTTGGATCACCGCCTGTGGACAGAAATCATAAATTAAACAAAGTAGTTCATTTTGTTTCTGTCTGTAACTTTACCTGTTTTTATTCCTTTGGTTTTCCCCACGTGTATAAGTGATACAATGTGAGCATTTTTTTCATACATTCTCTCTAAGGAAATTAGAAGCAATAAGTATGAATCTTCCAAAAATGATCAGAATTTGCTACTGTCTCTTCCACAGCTGATGGCATGTAGGATGTCATCTAAAAGTCTGGGAAATATTCTCCTTGCACTAACCTGCTCTAAGGGCCCTACCAACAACCCAAAACCCACACATTTTTCAGGTTTACCGTGCAACAGATGTGCCGCTTGGCTGCTGTTTAGCCAGCTTGTATGGATCTACATCTCTTTCTTTTAATATGTTTTTCCTTTATTTTGATATTCTTATATATACATATATTGATGTACAACTCATATTTAGATTCTAGTTATCTATGTTGTTTTTCCAAAATTACAATCCTTCGTCCTCTGTGTAGTCGATGAGCAGTCTTGGACTTATAAAGTTTTAGGTGTTCAAGCCTGTTCACCTAATGGTAGTTCTTGGTGTTCAAACTTGTTCAACTACTGGTTATGTGAAAGGTAAGCAGCCTTGGTGACCCTTGTAAATGATGGTTCCAGTTCCTAAATAGCGTCTTTTTTTCTGTTTAATTCTATTTACCGTAATCATGAGAATCATATTTTATCAGTGTATGTGAAGTAGCACTGTTAATAATCAGTTGGCTGGTTAGCTATTTCACGTGTGGTGGGGTGGCGACATGAATGGATGAAGGCAGCAAGTATGAATATGCACACGTGTATATATGTATATGTCTGTGTATGAATATGTATGTATCCAATGAAATGTATAGATACGTATATGTGCGTGTGAGGACGTGTATGTATTTACATGTATATATGGATGAGTTGGGCCATTCTTTCGTCTGTTTCTGTGCGTTACCTCGCTAACGCTGGAGAGGGCGATTAAGAAAAATAAAAGAAATATATAAATATATATCTTTTTCACTTCATCCTTTCACCTCAATTTTGGTCTCCTGCTTCTCCTTGATCCCTTCACTTCTGATGCTCATATCCTCTTTGTGAACCTTTCTTCACTCATTCTCTCCATATGGCCAAATCATTTCAGCACACTTTCTTCTGCTTTCTCAACACACTTTTTATTACCATATAGGGGAGAAAGAATACTTCCCACGTATTCCCTGCGTGTCGTAGAAGACGACTAAAAGGGGAGGGAGCGGGGGGCTGGAAATCCTCCCCTCTCACTTTTTTTTTTTTTTTTTTCCCAAAAGAGGGAACAGAGAAGGGGCCCAGGTGAGGATATTCCCTCAAGGGCCCAGTCCTCTGTTCTCAACGCTACCTCGCTAATGCGGGAAATGGCGAATAGTATGAAAGAAAAAAGAAAATATATATATATATATATATATATATATATATATATATATATATATATATATATGGTAATACTGATGTGGATGGATGCAACTAGTTGATCCACAGGTACAACCAATAATTTCTAAATTCTTATGGTAATAATGGAATGACTGAGCGAGCAGAGAGTTATCATGATACTGTCATGTCTCCCCCCCCCATCTGGTCATTATCCAGTCTTTTAAGGGTATGGGCCCCACAGCGAGGAAGTTACACAGAAGGGAGAAACAGAAGACAGAGTCTAATATAAACTCAAGAGAAAGGTATTCTATAAAAATTTCACACATTACAATACCTTGGATCATGAAGTCCCTAATAATTCGATGAAATTTACAGCCATTGTAATAACCTCTGCGTGCCAACTCTGCAAAATTTCGACAGGTATTTGGAGTATGTTTCCAGTACAGCTCCAATGTCACTTCACCCATTCTGAAAATAAAAGAAATATGTTACTATGAACACCATAACACTTGGGTATCATCTAAATATCAAAATAATGATGGAAGGCTTTGAACCAAGGCCCACTTTATATGACGCCTCTTGGTGCATAGAGTGAATATGTCCTAGGATAGACCTTGTCCTTAGGGGGTTTACATTAAATAAAATACTCCATGATATGAACTTATATTTACCCCCATACATCCCTTAGGCAGGTTAATCACACTGATATGAGAGATGATATAATTTACAGCTGTACTCACGAGGTCTCTAATACAACATAAGGAGGCTGCCATGACTTGTCTGGGATAGACATCCTCTTTGGGAAAGCTTCAAGATTTGTTTATAACCACGACAGAAAAATGGTAGAAAAGACAAGAAACCTCTACACTGTCTGGCAAGATGTCTTATTAAGATAGGAAACTAAATGACCAAACCGTACAAAAAATTTATATATGTTTTTAGCGCCACCTGTCAATTAAATGCCAAACCTGACTGACTAATTCAGATTTTTGCCATGTGATTATCTAAGAAATCCAGTCATATTCAGAGAGTAGTTAATGGAAAAGATCATTCTTGTAAAATAAGAATATATCACGCCAATTCAAAGCAGAGTGACACTGTAATGTCACAAATAGGTAAATATAAGTGGGTCAATAAATGTAATTACTTTATCATAATCACCTATCTATGTAAGTGTCAGTTAGGTTAATCAATACTAATGCTGTTCACACTAAAAGGAAATGGCAATTGCTGTTCTAATGTGTCAGATGAATTATATTTGAAAGAAAGGCTAATTTTCAATTTCCAGTCTCTCAGGTAAATAATGTAATTCAAGAGATCCCTGAACACACAGGTCAGCTAAACAAATGTTTTTTATGATCAGATTACATTCTTTGTGGTATTCATAGAGTGTATTTCTTTTCAGAAAGATTTATCTGTAAAGTATTTTAATCAAAATTTTATGATGGACGTAAGGGTAACACAGCTAACATCATTTAACACAGCAAGATTTATAAATCATTCTATATCACTATCCAATGGACATTAGGCATAACCAACGATCGAAACTAATATTATCTATCGAATTAGATATATAAAAGACATAGATAGTGGTAGAAAAGTCAATAGATCATTTTTTAGAATGTGTCTGTAGCCAACATCCAGCTGTCCACAATCACAACAATCGATGAGGATAAACAGACTTTGAGGCTGGTTATCTCTGTTCAGGTGGGTTATTATAACACTTTTCTTCTCATATTATAGCATGTTATTATCGCGCAGCTTTCCACAGTTGTGAAGATATGTAATCGGAATTTGTTCTTTCCTCAGTGGAGATAAGTCTAGGGCTTAAGCAATGGTGTGAGATATGCATGAGTGTGGTGAGTGTATTATATTATTTAGTCATTTATCTTGCATATTTTTGTAGCCAATTAATTGGTTATACTACATCTATGTCTGCTGTAGATCCTCACTGAAGACTTGAGGAAAGTTTGAAGCTGTACTAAGTATCATTAATTTTGAAAAATGAGTAAGATAATATATTTTATTTCTAATTGGATATTTAATGATTGGGAAAGGTATAGTTTAGTTCGGTATTTCTCTTATCTTTGGATCTTGTGTGATTTTGTTCTTCAGTATTACTGTCGTGTTTATAGAATGCAGTGATGGTTACACAGTTTGATTTTCAGCTTCGTATTTTATTGGTTATTGAATTTGGCAACAGAGGTATATCAAGAGAAAATTGGGATTAGATTATGTGATGATAGGTAATGCACGTATATAAAATCGAAAGAACCCGAGATAACTACACCTAACATCCCTGGCAGTCAAGGTCTATTTAATGTTCTAGTAGAAATATATCGGTCATAGTTATGATTAAGTACTGCGCAAATGCTGCTAAATGTATGTAAACAGATGGCACATCGAGTGGCTTTGTGATCTTTAGAAGCAGATGGCATAATATTTTTGTGTGTCTACTCTCAGCTCAACTATTAGGTGCGGTTACATTAGGTTTTTATATGTTTATTGATTTCTTACGAGTGTATTATATTCATTTACATATGTAACCCCACATTTTCAGTGATGTCCATAGCCCTTACTTTTGTCACCATAGATATCATCAGGTAAGATTTAATTACTAAGTTCATAGTCTGCTGCTTGTATTACTCAGGGTACTATTGATCTCAGCTATTGAGGATTGTGGCCTGTCCTCATTGTCAGTATGACTATTATTCTTTATCATGGAAACATTTCTTGTGACTTAGATGTTTGCGATTCTTTATATTGGGCCTGTTGCACATTGTACAACATTATGGTCTGCTACATAGCCTCGGACTCAGAATAATATCTGTATCCCCATTTTTTTTATCATTATTCCCTGAGATATATACTTTTCTGTGCATACTTTTTTGTCTTTGGGGAAGATTGAACGTGCTATCTATAAAGGAAAATGAATTCATGCCCGTTTTGGTATATTTCAGACGAAATATCCATCGGTAGCTATGGCAACACTCGAAGACCGCATTTTAGGAGAGAAGTTGCAGTATTATTGCAGTAGCTCAGAGGATGAAGATGATGAGGAGGATGAGGAAAAGGATGAAGAGAACACTCAAACCAGCCTAAAGGATGCTAAAATACCACCCATGGAGCCTGAATTGAGAAACTGGGAAGGATCATCTACTAATGTAAGTGACAGTTGGTCTATGAAAAAAATATATTTCTGCATGAAAACAGTGCATTACCACTAATACCATACAGGATGCAATGCTGAAGTCATCTCAGATAAATTGTTTGGAGTCTATAAGCAGTGTGGTAGTGGAGTGATTGGGTTTAAAGCCATATTGTTTTTGTGAAAGAGGAATATTTTGCTTAATTCTGTTCTGTATCAATTTTAATGACTGGATACTGAAGGTAAATGTGTTACAGGGATATAAGAGGAGGGTCTGGAGGGTTTTAGGATTAGTAATATGCTGGCAAGCATCTTGATGTTTGGGGTCTTGGTGTGTAACCAGGAGTGGTTGAAGATCACCTCAGATTGACTGGATTACAATTAGGCTAAAGTATTTCCAGTGAAAGTTTGAGATGATGTCAGGGCCTGCTGCAGGAGAATTCTTTAAGGGTTTAACTGAACTGCACGAGTCAGTGAGAGTGAAAGGTGGATGAGCAGCTGTTTCAAGATTGAGTTTAAGTAGGTTCTTCATTACTGTTCCCGTTAAGAGGTGTAGTTGCTTTGTGGTTAATTTTTTGGGTATTTTCATGAGTAAGTGTGTGTGTGTATTCTCTGGGAAAAGGGATATTGTTTGACTGGGTCAGAAATGCTTTATATGCAGGAGCTGGGCTGGTGTGGATTATATCTAACAAGTGATAGGGTTGGCTGCAGTGGATTCTGTGGTTACAAAGTGTTATGGAAGTAGTACCACTCAGCTATTTGCTTTTCTGTGATTAGATTCACAATGGCATTGTCCAGAGTTTGGATCTACTCATGCTTTTTTCTCAAACAGACTGGGCCAAAAGGAGTATTGAAAGACTGGCAACGGTTTAAGCAGCTTGAGTCAGAGAAAAGGAAAGAACAAGAAAGGGAATGTATTATGCTGGCGAAGAAACTCACCCTTACCTGCAGATCACATGTAAGATGAATCTTTGTTTACAGATTTTTAGGCACACCTAACTCTGTATTCTTAATGATGATTCTTTTTCGTACTTACTCACAGAACTACACAAGCATCTGATGAGAGCACTGGAAGATTAAGTAGCCTCTAGTTTGCTTTGAAGGTTTGGGTCCACCTGATTCAGGAAAGATTATTGGCTGAGATTGGAAAAATGTTGACCCTTCATTCAGCCTTCTGTGTTAGATTGGTTCCTGGGTCCTAGTCCATGGTGAAGAGTGCCCGTGTAGTGATATAATGGTGCTGAATATCACTCCACAGGGATCTTGGTTTTCCCTATCCTCAAACTTTTCTCTCACCCGGTCTTCTTCTAGGAAGGAAGTTTTCGACTTAAAACACTCGGGAAATATGACAGTTAGTCTCACTTTCATGGAAGGTCCCTCAGATCTTCTGAAAGATGTTTTATATGAGAAAGATTTGCATTTTTCTCAGACCTAGCAGAGGAATTTTTTGTTGCTGACTTTTTTTTTAGCTCATTCTTGCTTCAGAACTTTTTGCCCATGAAGGCTTAAGTGTTTTTGGAAGGTATTATCGTAGGTTTTGCTCTATTTTGTTGGTAACTTTTAGAAATGAAGAATTTCTGACGGTTGTACTGCAGAATCTACATTACTTCCTGAGTGATCCCCACTTGTCATTCTTGCTCATATTGAAAAGACTTCCCTTGTGTTTTAGGCTTTTTCATTGCTAGATTAGTATCAGTTCACTTATTTAGCATTTCTCTGATGTCAGCTTGGAAATTTGGCTTCATCATCAAACCCCTATGGGTGAGAGTATTAGTAGCTATTTTTAGATTACAAACAGCATTGGCTGTTTAGGCAAACAAAGGAACTCACATGAGATGCTTTGTTGGGTAATTGCTTGATGTGAAGGGCTGGAGAAAGTGCCCTCTTGAATCTTTAGGTATTAAGTCAAGTCATTTGGCTTTTTTGTATCCTATACACCATCGGTACTAAAACATGTCACAGTGTAAACAGACTTAGTACCATAAAACTTTTTTTTTTTTTTTTTGTCGCTGTCTCCCGCATTTGCGAGGTAGCGCAAGGAAACAGACGAAAGAAATGGCCGAACCCACCCCCATACACATGTATATACATACGTCCACACACACAAATATACATACCTACACAGCTTTCCATGGTTTACCCCAGACTCTTCACATGCCTTGATTCAATCCACTGACAGCACGTCAACCCCGGTATACCACATCGCTCCAATTCACTCTATTCCTTGCCCTCCTTTCACCCTCCTGCATGTTCAAGCCCCGATCACACAAAATCTTTTTCACTCCATCTTTCCACCTCCAATTTGGTCTCCCTCTTCTCCTCGTTCCCTCCACCTCCGACACATATATCCTCTTGGTCAATCTTTCCTCACTCATTCTCTCCATGTGCCCAAACCATTTCAAAACACCCTCTTCTGCTCTCTCAACCACGCTCTTTTTATTTCCACACATCTCTCTTACCCTTACGTTACTTACTCAATCAAACCACCTCACACCACACATTGTCCTCAAACATCTCATTTCCAGCACATCCATCCTCCTGCGCACAACTCTATCCATAGCCCACGCCTCGCAACCATACAACATTGTTGGAGCCACTATTCCTTCAAACATACCCATTTATGCTTTCCAAGATAATGTTCTCGACTTCCACACATTCTTCAAGGCTCCCAGAATTTTCGCCCCCTCCCCCACCCTATGATCCACTTCCGCTTCCATGGTTCCATCCGCTGCCAGATCCACTCCCAGATATCTAAAACACTTCACTTCCTCCAGTTTTTCTCCATTCAAACTCACCTCCCAATTGACTTGACCCTCAACCCTACTGTACCAAATAACCTTGCTCTTATTCACATTTACTCTTAACTTTCTTCTTTCACACACTTAACCAAACTCAGTCACCAGCTTCTGCAGTTTCTCACATGAATCAGCCACCAGCGCTGTATCATCAGCGAACAACAACTGACTCACTTCCCAAGCTCTCTCATCCCCAACAGACTTCATACTTGCCCCTCTTTCCAAAACTCTTGCATTCACCTCCCTAACAACCCCATCCATAAACAAATTAAACAACCATGGAGACATCACACACCCCTGCCGCAAACCTACATTCACTGAGAACCAATCACTTTCCTCTCTTCCTACACGTACACATGCCTTACATCCTCGATAAAAACTTTTCACTGCTTCTAACAACTTGCCTCCCACACCATATATTCTTAATACCTTCCACAGAGCATCTCTATCAACTCTATCATATGCCTTCTCCAGATCCATAAATGCTACATACAAATCCAGTATATTAAGTATATTAAGTAGTATATTAAGTTTCATGATAACAGATATTGGAAATTATCATAAATGATATTGTAAAACATTGTTGATTATATGTTTTGAATTTTTAGAAAGTGTTCCTCTGTCTTTTGTGCATGTGCCTCAGTGTTTGCTACACAAGGGGTATATATATAGAATAGAGCATCAGGGATCTACAGTTCCTTTGGGGTAGAGTGCCAAGTACCCTTTCCATGGAACCTGGAATAGTGTTAAAGATCACAGATAGGGATAGAGGAAAAGGGCAGAATGGAAAGGATAACATGGAGTAGATTGCTGTGTAATTCTGCAAGGATAGAAATGTTCATAGAATACAACATTTGTCACCCCATTTGATACCGGGAGATGGTTAGATTGATTAGAGATTGGCACTTGGTAAGATTTTCTCTTCATTTTTCAGCTGGATGATGAAAAGGAGAAAGAAAATCAGAATAAAGAAGAGGAGGATGTAGATGTCTTAATAGATGAGGAGTTCCTCAGACAGTATATCTCAAAGAGAATGGAAGAAATGATGGCTCACACATCAAATAAGTAAGACACTAGGGTTTATTTTGTTCAGTATACATTTTCCATTGTGAAAGAAGGTCAACCGATTAATTTCTGTAAATTTATGATTCTTGCATTCATGCATTCATTTTTTAACTTCATTAACCAATATTGTCTTGTTATCTTACATTTTCTTCATTTTCACTGGTCATCCATAGAATTAACAGTCACAGATCTTGTCGTATATATTGTTGATTTTTTTTTTTTTTTCTTTCTTTTTTTATACTTTGTCGCTGTCTCCCGCGTTTGCGAGGTAGCGCAAGGAAACAGACGAAAGAAATGGCCCAACCCCCCCCCATACACATGTACATACACACGTCCACACACGCAAATATATTGTTGATATTTAACTGTTACCCACTTCTCTGATGATTTGCGAGACCTGAATCTGGACTGATTTCAGGAGAAAATATTTACTGGAAGAAGTTGTTCCCATGGATAACTTTTTTTTTTTAAGCAAGAGATGAAGTTGTAAAAGATTTAATCACACGTGTAGAGTATTGACATCCTTTATAACTCTACCAGCGATCTTGTCTGTAATGAATAGCGATTGTAGAGGCATGCTGTTTACACCTAGTTAGAATTAGGAGTTAAACCCCCACAGAATGGAAGCAAGACTACCAAAAAGTAGGAAATGGCCTATCCTTAGAAAATGGGCTGTTGAAAATCTCCAGTTTGCCTTTAGTGATTAGCAAAACCTCTTTCTGATAGACCCCTATAGGTCACTTTCGATCATATTTGGCACATTTATTCTTTCCTCTTCTCCATATTCTCCCAGTGGTGTCTGTTTAACTTCTATTAAGTCATATAGATGATGCAGTCTTGTAAAGATGGTATTTGATATGTCTCATCCCAGTGTTTATATCATTATACACACTCTTGTTCTGCCAGAGCACAGTTTGGTCGTCTGATTGCACTCGAGAATGGGGAATCCTTCTTGGATGCTATTGACAAAGAAGAAGAAGGAGTCACTATCATTGTGCACATCTATGATCAAGTAGGTTTCCATATGCTGGTAAGGCCTTATCATTTTGTGTATTGCATTGTGGTTTATTTGCTGTCTTTTTGTATATATCTTTACCTTTTGCAGAATCCCCAAACTCAGCAGTCACTGCATTTTGCTGCTTAATTTACACCTGAGATATTTGTGTCATAATAACTATATACTCAATCAGTCTTTGATTTTTCAGTACTCTTTTCCTTTCACCTCAACCAAATACAGTTGGGGTGATTCTTTTCACACCAGATATCTCTACATATTCATATGGCATCTATACTTTACGTTTTACTCTGTTAACCATTACCTTATGTATTTATCATCTTCCTGTGATGTTCTCCACTTGTAATTCTACCCTGGATTGCATGTGATTCTTTTCTAAGTCCCAAGTTTCACAAGCAACTAGAAATATGAACATCTGATACTTGTACAAAGAATGATGGCTTCACTTATTGTCTGCCAGTTTTTTATCATTTTCTCATTTTACAATTTCACCATTTTATCTCTCATCATTCATCTCTTTTGTCACCATTTAAGATTTCTCAGTCTCTGCCACTGCCTTTGCTGATAGACTTACTCAAATATTTAAACTTCTGTAACTGCATTTATAACTCATTCCTTAAACCAGATTTTATTATTCTGTGTTCTACCCTTTAGCATAATCTCTGTACATTTTATTCCATATTTTCCATCGTAATGTGTTAACTTTATGTGTCTCATCAGCGAAGATAGTTGGACCACAGTTGGAAGGAAAAAGATTAGATTACATATTCTTGTTATTGAGAATTGAAAGCAGTTAGCTTTTAACAGGTGTTCAGATCCACATAAGAGCTTGAAGATCAAGTTTGAGATATGTCTTTTATGAGAAGGAAAGCGATGAAGTTGAGGCTTCTCCTGCTGGCTGCCCTGTAGACTAAGTAGCCATATAGTGTGGAAGCTCATTTGGATGTTAAGGGATATGTTATTTTAAAGATACAAGGACATTGTCAAATATGCATAAACTTTAGGACCAAGCAGTTTTCAGACATTAGATTTTTATGGATTTTAGAGATATGGGCCACAAGTTAAGGTCTGAATGTATTGTAACCTTAACCTTTTCTCAAAGGTATTCAAATGGAAAAGTTTTTTCTCTGCTATTTGTTTACTGGAGTTAAGTAATGTTTAACCTCAATTGAGACAGTACTTAGTTGTCAAAGGCTTTCACTGATATGCCATATTCTCCTATACATGTGCCTTGTATTTTTCTACACTACTTTTGATTTGCTGGACCTTAACCTCAGTCCTGGTTCTTTGAACTTAACATGTACACTCGGTACCAATAGGCCTGAAATAGTTTGCTTTCCCGGAAGAACCTGCCAGCATGCTTAAAAATTTATATTTATCTTATCAGATGTATTGTGTAATATATGTATCTGTTCCTCCCAATTTATGAGTAAACTTTCAGCCTTGACTTAATCACCCATGGCCATGATTAATGAGTGTGGCACATCTGCTCCTTTTAAAGGCATGTGTCATGTACATTAGATGAAGTGATACTTAGGAAATGATGGATGAATAAAAAATTGTATTGGTTATAGATTTTTATATTAAAGTCAGTACATAGGCAGTGTGAAAATGATGAAAAGTGTTCTTTCAAAAATGTCAGTGATAGAGCATTGTGTAAACTTTTTCAGTGTTATTTCTCAAAATTATTCATACTCCCTCTCATTATTGTTTCTGACCCTAGGTTAGGTTTTGATTTATAAAATTTTAGCTGATTGTTTGAATCACAAAAGACTGGTGATTTTGCATCATAACTTTAAACTTTTGTTACTTCAGGAAGCTTTGGGATGTGAGGCCATGAATGGTTGCCTGATGTGTCTGGCACAAGAATATCCTCACGTTAAGTTCTGTCAGTTGCAGGCATCTGCTGCTGGTGTTAGCAGTCACTTTGTAAGTGTTATTTAAAGTTAATTCTGCAAGTTTTTGCATCTGAGTTGTGAAATTTATTCTCTCTCATGCACAATTATCACCCTCATGAATGCTCAGCCCCTAGCACCCCAAAGCAAACTTTACTCAGTCCTTTCTTTTTATGCTCAGTTTACCCTTTTTTCCATGCTCCCTCCACTTCTGACACTGAGTATGTTTGTCATTCTCTCATTACTCATCCTCTCCATGTTCAGAAACCACTTCAGCACATCCTTTATGGCCCTCTCACTAATTCAGTGCTCAGTAGTACATATGATTAGTCTGCCATATGCCAGATACTGTATTGTTGTCAGGCATTTCATTTCTAGCACATTCATCGTCTTCCATTTCCTTCTATTCAAGGCCCAAAACTAGCTGAAGACCTTTTCATGTTGATATTGAAAAACCAAATTTATATCACACAGACCTATTGTACTCCTGTGCCTGTTTCCGAACTTTCCCAAAATGTACCATCCGCATTCACACATTCTGTCATTTGCATAGTATGACAGACATTTTTAGGATAGCTTTGCCCATTGTCATCATGTCATCAGGAGTCTTACTCTAACCATTGCCTTTACCTTTAACATAGCCTGGATACTCTTTATTAGATACTCATATTTATTTTCCTAGCTTCTAAAGAATTGAATGGCAAAAAAACCATAATATTAGTTTGGATTTTGCTTGAGTTGTACAGCTTGAAAAATGTTAACATTACCTGCTTCATAAGTAAAAGAAAATTAAACCTTTGGCGAAGAAACTATATACAGTTGTTTCCCAGCGTCTAAAGAATTGAAATGCATAAAACCCATGTATTCCACTTTTAATGAGTTTTATCCTGGAATTTGACCTGCTTTGTAACTTACTGAAAATTCCACCTCTTGCTGTAGAACATAATAAAGATGTTTTAGATGTTTTCCAAATAGCATTTCCACCCATCCTTATTTTACCCTCAACTATGCCATACTGCAGTTGACACATATTCCATAGAATACCCTCCAGTTTTTGTTTATGGTTGAATGTATATAGAACTCTCCAGAATGACATTCCTTTTTTTTTTGATAGAGTTGTGATGGATAGTTGAAAATTGTCGTAATACAAAACTAAAAATGATGAAGTAATTTTGATGTAGAGGGGATCCTATATTTGCCACATACCTTTTCACAACTTGTCATGCTCAGTTACCCTACAAGCACGGGAGATATTACTCACAGTGTAGATATTGCCATCATCAAAACAGTTTTTCTTTTTGTTGAGGTACTTTATATAGAATATCTAAATAAATGTTATTAACAGAGTATAAGTATAAATACCAGTAGTAGATTAATAAGGATCAAGTAATTTTTTTTCATTTTCCAGAAAGTGACAGGGTTGCCGGCTCTGCTTGTTTACAAAGGGGGCCAGATGATGGGCAACTTTGTTCGGCTCACTGATGAGTTTGGAGATGATTTTTATGCCACAGATGTAGAATCTTTCCTTATTGAGTAAGTATATTGATTTGATAAATTGATTTTGTTTTTCTACCTAATTCATAGATAGAGTAGTCATTAGACTTGCTCTCCGCCAGTGGCCTGTTAAGGGTGAGGCACTAAAGCTATTGCTGTGGCTACCCCTTTAAGGGGGTTCCAATTGGAACAGGTGTCAGGTAGATAGATAGATAGACAGATTTTTGTATTTATCTGAGGTAGGTAATACATTTTGATAGCTTATGTCCTTATCGCAACACCTTTTACCCTCTTCATGATGCATTGTCGTTGGTTTTTGCAGTGATTCATTAAATTTTATATGCCCTAAGGGCAGTCCCTGAAAGCAATAGATTTCCTATAATTCAGAATCTGATTTTTCCTTTGTGAATTCATAACTTAGAGTGTACTTCAGCAATCAGAAATTTCATAAGTAATTTGAACCCTGTCTAGAATTGAAAAAAAATGCATAGATATGACATGGTATGTTTTTAATTGCTCCTGTAGGAAGAACTTAATGGCTGTCAAGATTAACAGTTAAGAGTACTAAATGAGATTGTTGGGTCACTGATAATAACTTTTCTCTTCATTGATCCTCATTTATTTTTAATGGCTTCCCGTTCCTCACCTAGACATGGCATGCTGATGGACAAGACACTTGTCCCACCAGGCATCACGGGTCCTTCCATACCAAGTGATGACGATGACAGTGACTTTAGTCTGGATGATTAGCTACTATCCCATGCATGGGTACCTTCTTAATCCTGCCCTATGTCTTCCTTTAACAAATATTGAAAAGAGTCTAGATACAGTCTTTTAATGTTTTAGATTAATTTTCATATCCAGAAAATACTGTCGTAAATCTGGCAGTATCCCCATCAGGAATTACTCAACAGAACACGTAATGTTACATGCATGGAAACATTGCCCATGATTGTTAGCTCTGCCATTGATTATTGTGCTTAAACTCCTTTCTTAATAATCTGTATTTATTTTGTCGGTGTATGATGCTTAATATTTTAAGTACAACAGCTTAGTCTAGGTCTGCATATTTATGTTATCTGAAGATTTTTTCAGTAAAGTTTCTCCAGGTAGTTTAATGTATCACATATTAAGTTATCTGGTGTCTCTTCACTTTATAATTTCATGCAAACACTGTAATCGTCCAAACTTCCAAACAGAATACATTGTGGTTATTGATCAAAGTTTCACATGAAGTACCTGGAAACCAGCTCGGGGGGTTAGTGGTTGGTTATGGAGTGTTTTGCAAAAGAAGGATCAAATGCTGTTGCAAAGATCTGAGTATTGAGCATATTAAGGCGACTCCATATTGAAACTATTTTGTTTCAAAGTGCAAGTGTTGAATGTTTGTACTTCCTAGGCAGCCAGTGAAGGTCCTAAATACTTTTTTTAGTGTGTGATTTGCATTTCTGAAGATTTAAGAGGGTGAATGACCAAGCCAAGTGAAAATATAGTTTAGGATGGAGCAGATGAATTCTTTGTAGAGAATACTAAAGGATTCTTTTTCTTGTCTAGATCTGCTATTGGTAATCATTCTGAGGACATATGATTTTTTTTATGACTCTTTTTTCATGCTTGTATTGTTTTTTTGTATTTAGGAAATTGTCATACTTGTGTCATGTATGATACCCCATGTACTTGGAGTTTTGTTGAGTGGGAGTATTTGGCCACAGGTTGGATTCATATTTGTTGGGTGAACGATTTAGTGGTATACTTCTTTGGTGATGCGTATATTTTGTTTTGAAAGAGACATTGATCTAGTTGTGAGATGGTGTAATGTCTGTCTGTTATTGCCTGGGAAGTGCCACGATGCTGTGATGTGATTTTGAGGTCATCACATTTCTGGAAGAAATTACATAATTGTGTCTAATTTCTTCATATAATCCTGGTATAGTTGAGTACTTTGAGAACAGATGATAGCTAAAGGCCGAAGATATTTCTGAAGAAAAATATACCTCCTCACACATCCTTCCACACATGCAAGTCGCTTACTGTTCTTACATTGGTGTTTAGTGTTAGGTACATTCTGTTTCTAAAAGTGTTCATGTTATTTACCACCACCACTATACATGTATTTGAAAGATTGGAATATGAAACTAAGTGTAAGATAAACAAAGAAACAAAAGCTTCACTGTCCTCCCCATGTATCTCTGCCTCTTTAACTCCTTACACGTTTTTTGAATGGGTTGTGTACCATTTCCAAATATCTTTGTATTATTCATCTCCAGTGCTTTGCCTATGTATGAGATAAGACTGCAGTGTGAATCCAAGTTCAAAGAAAAGAAAGAAATAATATCTCCCCATCCTCACTTATTTGGAGCTGTCAGTCATGTCAAACGCACCCTCTTCTGCCCTTTAGCTGTGGCCCAGGCTAGAACAAAGGTATTTATATAACTTTCTAAATATTTTCCCTTCTTATTGCATGTCAGTCTTTCATTACATAAATGAAAGAAAAACTTCTATGCTCATGCAGCAGATAATGCTGTACTAGGGTTGAAGAAATGTTGAAATTTATGTAGCCTAAAATACATGCTGTTGATTAATTTGGTTAACTTTGATGACAAGCTAATGATGAATTAAGTGCTTTACTGATCTACGAGTCTGTGATGGCTGAATAATATAGTCATGCACTTTATCATCTGACCAGCCTGTCATGTGCCATATGTTCCACTTAATCATGTCTTCTTTAAAGTACCTCTTTGAAGACTTGCTCACACCAAACAACCTTCTTGGAACATTTTATCTAACCTTTTATTTCAACTATTCTCACAGGTAATCCATCTCAACTGATCTTATTTTAAAGTATCTTAAACCTCAAACACTTGGGTTTCACATATATAAATTGAGTATAGAAAGTCATGGTAACTCCTTCACATTTGCTTACAAAACTACCTTACAGAACAGTAGCCCACAGTCTTCAGTGTTAAGATATTTTTTTTTATTCCATGCCTTAATTTGTACTGTTAATGATATCAAAACCTTATCAAATTTATGTTTAAAATTAAAGATTTTCTGCATTCTTTAGTTTGTTGGTATTATGTCTTAGAATCATATTTTTTTTGTAGAAATGCTTCTCTAATTATTGATGGAAGGTTATGGAAAAACAGATTTCACTTACGGGAATTCTGTCTAAAAGTTTAACTTTTCTGTTTCTCAGTGGACAGGAGTAGAAACCACCCACAAAAGGGAATATAATAGATATTTTTTCATTTGAAACTCTCTCCTTGTCGAAGTGTAGTTAGTGCCCAGTTTTGCAATATATTATTACCAACTATTATGGAGAGCATTTCTCAACATTTGAGAACTTATGTATGGTGACTAAAGATAAAAAATGAAATCCTGGATATATGATAACCATCACTTGGTAAATCTTCTTAATGTAGATTGGGTAGTGAAACAAAGCACTTGTTCTGAAAGAGCCAAGTTCAGTTTTTACATTCATTTATCACGTCTTTTCATAAATTTTAGTTGTATGGAAATAAACTTGAGTAGATATTAAGACTTAACTAGTGTCATATAAATTTAGTTTTGTTTTTGTCATTAAGGAAAAATTGTCGTCCTACATCTCATGTCAATTATTTCTAGTCATGGCATTTATAGAAGTAGTGATCTGTTTCTTATTCCAATAAAAACTAATTTACTGTATTACTCTGATTACCCTAATTAGTTTGCATGTTTTGCCAGTATTAAGCATGTTATTTATAATCAATCAAGTCGTTGTAATGTGATAAACTTTCAACCAAGAGAAAAAGCAGTTGGTCCACTTCTACCCCATATGAATTGGGAACATAATTGTATTACTATTTTGAAAATTAGGAAACTTAATTAGGATCACCCTTTTCAAGCTATGATAATAAAATAAGCCAGATGGCTATGAAGATCATGAGAAAGTGTGATGTTCATTAGTAGGGGAGATGTTCTATTATGTCACTAAAACCTGTGAATAGCTCACCTAAATTCCTCGAGCAACACAAATTAATTTTCTGTGGTTTCAAAGAAAATATGACTTGGTCTCATGTTCAGTAAAATTTGATTTATAGTTACCACAAACTTGTGAATTTGGAAAAAACAGATTAATGAACTTTTTAACTGTAGCATTGAGCATGAAAATATGTCTTGATAATTTTTGTTTCAATAAGAAACGTGGAGGTGCTATGATGATTAGAGAAAATATGGAATAAAATACAGGGCCTATTAAAAACCTCACTCAACATTCCCTAATAATTATATGTTTTTTCTGTGACATGAGAAGTACATGCATCCAATATATTGGAAGGTAATCCTATGAGTCCCCGGGGAAAATTTTCCCTGTAGACCCAAGAATATCTTGATCATGCGCAAAATTGTGATTCTTTCCAAATTGGAATGTAGATGGCAATATTGATATATTTAGAAATTTTAGGTAAATATCAACCTCAGTGAGGCTTTCATAGGTTGTGTTGATTAGTAGTAGTTTTGTCCGAGCTCCACAGGAAAAGCATTGCCAGGGCCCCACAGTGCTACGACAGGAAAGGGAGTGTTGCTGGGATCCTATGGAGCTTCTGCAGGAGAAGGAAAGTGTTGCTGGGATCCCATGGAGCTCCTACAGGAGAAGGAAAGTGGTGCCAGGGTCCCTTGGTGCTGCTGAAGGAAAGGGAAAGTGGTGTCTGGGTCTCATGTGCTGCTGAAGGAAAGGAAAAGTATTACCAGGATCCCATGGTGCTGCTGTAGGAGAGGAATGGTGTTGACGGGGGCCTTCTGGTACTACTGCAGGAGAGGGAAAGTGTTGCCAGGGCCCCATGGTCCTGCTGTAGGAGAGAATAACGTTACTGGGGTCTCGTGGTGCTCCTGTAGGAGAGAAAGTGTTGCCGGGGTCCTGTGGTGCTGCTGCAGGAGAGAGAAAGTATTGCTGGGGTCTTCTGGTGCTACTGCAGGAGAGGGAAAGTGTTACGGGGATCTCGTGGTACTCCTGTAGGAGAGAAAAAGCGTTACCGGGGTCCCGTGGTGCTGCTGCAGGAGAGAAAGCGTTCTGGGGGTCTCATGGTGCTGCTGTAGGAGGAAAGACGTTGCCTGGGTTCCGTGGTGCTTCTGCAGGAGAGAAAAAGCGTTCCTGGAGTCCCGTGGTGCTATTGTAGGAAAGTATAGAATGTTGACGGGGTCTCGTGGTGCTGCTGCAGGAGAGAAAAAGCGTTGCCGGGGTCCCGTGGTGCTGCTGCAGGAGAAAGGCTCTACCAGGGTCTCGAGGTTCTGCTAAAGGAGAGGCGTTGTTTGGGCCCGATGATTCAGCGTCCGATCAGGCTTAGCTGGCTCGTTGGTTGTTTGAGTTTAATACCTAACAACTGCAAGGGTGATAATGATTATCCAGAAAGTTATTTATGAAAACCTTTCAAGACTGCTGATTTGAGAGATGGGTTGCCAAGAAGTTTTTTAATAGGAAGTGTGTATTCTAGGATTCCTTGGAGTCGGGTAATCAAGAGTTTGGGTAAAGGGTGGTAAATAATAGAGAGGATAAGTATGTCAATGCTCAGCAAGGAATACCAAGCCACGCCTTCTACTTATAGACGCCATCTGGACGCACTTTTGTGAACTGGTTGTGCACACGGCACCACCGTGGTGCGCGCCACCTAGGCGGCAACCATAAGAACTACGACCCCCAGTAAGAAGGGACATGAAGCGATGCATTCCAAGAATCCATGTTAGACATAGATTAAGAAATAAATTCCTTTTTTTTTAGACGCACCGAAAAAAAGATAGGTTTAAAGCTTGAAATACGAGAGTTAGCTGGGAATTGGCACAATTCATCCTAGAATGGACTAGGGAGTTGATGGTCGTCCTTGTACCAGCATTGGTCATATGTAATCATTTAGGATAATGAATAATGAGGGTTTAAAGTAATATATTCAGGGAAAATTTGGAAGTGGTGTAAACCAGGATGAAAATACCCTAAAGTCCAGAGTCGTTAACCTTACTACTACAGCATGAACGGCGGCATGGCTATTTTTAACGGTGAAATAGCGTAAATGATAAAGAATTTCCTCGAAATGTTCTCTGGGGATAAAGAAATAAGCATGAAGGAGGGTGAGAGCCATGATAGTAGAGTTTAACATCGTCTGTTGGGGGCAATTGGGCTGATTTTCCACTTTAAGGAGCAATATCCACCTAATAAAGGCAGCTTTGTTGCAATTGGATGACATTAGCGCGCTCCTGAGTTGATACATGAATAATCAAAAGAGATCAACTGGCCGGATTAAGTCAAGGGAAGTAAAATGGCGGGTAAAAAGGGAAGGAAGTGAGGGCGATAAAGCATAAAAATTTAGACAATGGAAGCTTCCTGTGTTGGGGGAAGGGCGGTGTTGCCAAGCCGCCATGTTGCCTTTCTTGTGCTATCTCGAATTGGCGACGTAAATTCCTTAATATTCCTCGATATATAAAGTATTTAGTATCTAACCATCAAAATAAACAGGCTATCATAAATGAGCATATGTCTATGTATGTATATATGTACATCTGCTGGGGATTTATTATTATTAATGCATTATGTCTAATGTCACTCGTGAAAATCATACTAATATCATATATAATAATCCTGTTAATTCATTATTTATTTTGTTAAGATAAATTCAGTTTTAACTCAAATAATTGGGTTCTATGAAGCGTTCAATGGTTGGTATTAATTAAACATGTTCTTGAAAAAAATAGATTTTTTAATGATCTGCGTAATTCATGGACAGATTTCATTTTAATGGAGGAAAATGTGTTATAGATATATTATAACTATACATTTTATAAAAGATTGAAGGATGTTCTCGTATTTTACAAATAAAAAGTTTGCGGTAATAGCGACCACATTGCATTGGGGGGAGGGGGAGGGGGGAAGGTTATTAATCACTGGTGTTTATGAACTAAGTGGCAATACTCCGTTAATTAACTACATTATCCTGTGATTAATCTTGTCAGGTGATTAATAGTGCTCGGGATTTTTATTAGTTTCATTGTCATTTACCTGCGATGTATCCTCAACTTTTGACTTAATATTTTTCATTTGAATCGCCTTCAGGGAGAAATATTCCTAAGTGGAGTTCCTTCATTAAATTCCCTGGCGAATTTAATTAAGGGATTAATGGTAGTTCATGACTCGATGATGAAAAACAGCAACAATTGAGGGACTTCGACAGCGCCTCCTACAGGAGAACCATGAGAATTTGGACAGCACCTTCTCCCTCCTACAGGAGAACCATGAGAATTTGACAGCGCCTTCTCCCTCCTACAGGAGAACCATGAGAATTTGACAGCGCCTTCTCCCTCCTGCAGGAGAGCCATAGGACTCCGACAAGGCCTCCTTCCTCCTAGAAAAGAACCATAGGACTTCCACAACGCCTCCTGCAGCAGAACCATAGAAGGGACTTCGACAACGCCTCCTCCCTCCTGCAGGAGGTCTGAGGGACCTGGAACAACGCCTCCTCCCTCCTGCAGCACAGCCAAGGGACCTAGGTAACACCTTTTCCCTCCTGAAGCATAACAATATGATTCTGTTAACGCCTTCTCTCTCCTGAAGCAGGACTATGGGACCCTGACAACTCCTCTTCCTAACTGCAGCAGAACCACGGGCGTTGTGGCACCTGGATAAAGCCTTCTACCTCCTGCAGGAGAACTGAAAGGACCTCGAAAACGCCTCTTCCCTCCTGAAGCACAGACGCTCCCCTGTCTCGTGCGGCATAATTATGACACAAATAATCTCTCCATTCTCCCACACCAACGCCAGGAGACCAAGTGTCCTGTGGCAGCTCCAAGGGGGAACTCCTCCCTCATTTTTCCTCCTGCTCCAGCAGAAGTAGCCAACGCCCGCCATAGCACAACCATGTCAGTTATATCCACCGTTGAGCCCCTCCTCCTCCCTCGCCATGATGAATTAAGCTATTTATACACCAACAGAAACGCGGTACTAGTCGTCAATAGGACGCTGGTGGTCATAACGACCCTGGGGGTGATTTTCATCAGGGGTAATGATGGTAATTAGCGAAAAAATCGGGAAAAAAGAAGAAGCCCCTTTGGGTTGGAGTTCGGCCATGCGGGCGCCCAAGGAAATAGCACAGTGACCCCTTTTAAGGCGAGTTCCTGTTCTCTTCCATTTTGTGAGGTGGTGAAGCCGCTTCCAGCGTCATTATGAGCATCCATGTGAGAAATAGGAAAATCTGAGGGTGTCAATTCATCTTTCCCCATTGATTTAGGAGGGAATGGTGCGAAAATAGGTGTAATTTTCCCTGCCCTTCCCCTCCCTCAGCCATAGTTTGTTTACAAACAGTAGAGGCGCGCGCGCAGGCCCACCTGGTGGCTTGAAGGCAGGCTCCTGCTACTATACCAACTTCAGGATCGGCCTAATATGTCCCATCGCCCGTGTCCCTGTGTCTCCTCGTGCCTTGGGACTTGTCAGAGGATCCCGCGGTCCTAGAAAACCCAAGTAGGACGCCATTTTCTGCCGCGACTGGACTGCTATAGTCCCCGGGTGAGTCTCCGGGGGGGTCAGGGGGTCCCGTCTGCCGAGAGCCGTCAATACACAGACTTTCCTCTTAATTAATCTTCCTTTTTCCTCTCCATGAAGTGGTTAGGGGTGGGAAAGAGCGAGAATATACCCGTGCCATGGCGGGAATGAAGGATAGAAATGGGGGGCCACAAGAGGTGGGTCTAGAGATGGCGTTGCGGGGGGAAGGGTTCATAAGGGCGCCGCCAATGTAGCCTTTTTTTTGAGGGAGTATGTAAATAAAGTCTGGCTGGACCCTTAGTTGGGGGGGGATTTGGCGAGCCTTGGGTGATGGACAGCCTCCCCAGTGGATACATGAGACTAATATATGTATAACCACTTTATCTGGGTAGTTAAAATGGCTTTTAGGGAGTTTTAAGGTGGAATGAGTAGTCCTACTGGGGTCTGGCATGTGCAGATAAATATAATTATTGCTTAATTATCAGGACTAAAAGGAGGATGAGGATTATAATTAGTATTATTTATAGTTAATGTGATTTGTGGTGATGAGAGACATTATGCCGTGCTTTCAGGAGAGGGAATGAGATGTTTCGGGGAATTTCAGGTTATGAAATACCTTATTACCTTTAGAGTGAAATAGTTTAGGTTATTGATATTTAAAGTTCAGAAACAGTGGCATACTATTCGTACCCTTGATACGTATTGTAATTTTTTGGTGAAGCGCAGAGAGTGAAGTAGTCATGGATGTTTAAAGTTAAGAAGTGATGGCGTGCTATTCGTACCTTAGATATGTATTGTAATTTTTTGATGAAGCGCAGAGTGTAGGAGATCTGGGTATATGATAGAGCAGGCAATGCTATATAAGAAATATTCTAATATAATATAACTTACGACCCTCTCCTCTTGTTTAATTATATTGAAACCATAATGAAAATAATTACCTTCGTGACTGTGAAAATTAGATGTAGAAAGGATTAATTATACCTAACTACCAACTTTAGATGAAGGATTTTCATTTGATTGGAACCAAACAGTTTTACTATATTGAGAATTTTGTATATAATATCTGTAAATAAAAGGAAGTAGATATACCCTAATTATTCTTATGCTTTTGTCATGTACAGATTTTTATATTTTCCTTTATTCATGTGTTGTTTTGTATGTGAAATTATATTGTTTCATGTTTACTTGATGTAGCACTGTCCCACATAGGTTTATTATTAAAGTATTTTAAAAAGTCTCCGCACAAAAATTGCAATGCTTCACATGTAGAAGGGAAATCACAAGACCGATGTATCCTTTGCCAGAATGGAGGTGTATGTTATAACAGACTGCTTGGGTCTAGGGTATTGTGGTAACTGAGATAGGAATTAAGATCTAGTATAACAGTATGTGCCAAATCCAGTGTTTATATATCTTTGAATATTATATTCCTGTTTTCATTTTCTCAACCAAGGGAAACACATGTAAAATGCATGGCACTGAATACTTGATGCACTTGAAATATGGATATGATATTATCAATATTTCTCAGAAAATGACTCACTTGATGATTTAGGCTTGATATTCATTTCTTTGAATTTATTTATGGATATGACTCATAATCCTCATTCCACTCTGATGTTTGTTTGTTTAAAGAGATTTTCAGCTAACGGCTAATCTGCGTTTGGTTAGGTTATGTCAGATGGAGGTTGGGTTGGTTTGGTTAATTATTTTATTACCTGGAAATCCATATTATAGCAACACTGTTATACATTAGTGGTGATGTCATGTTTATGAACCTTTACAGACATTTTCACACAGCCAATTGTTGTTTCATCTGAATAATGCCATCCCCTCCCCCCCCATGTTTTTCACGTGTATGAACTTGACTTGATCTAACATACAAAGTTATGAACTCTTTTGTGGAATTAGGTTTATCTGTCTTTCCATTCCTTTAGGGTTGGATCAGGTATACGTCATCTCAAATCACTCTTATGCATCCTTAATCCATAGAAGGCAGTTATCTTCATACGAGAAGAGTGAAAAGTGTGTACTCAAAGTGGTCAGCCTTTTATATGAACTCTTGAATTAACCACCACACTTAGAGTATTATACAGCAATTACCCCTTAACTTCTCAAGGTTAGATATTTATGTGAAGTTAGTGACTTCTCGACAGAAATTTACACAGAGTTTTATGTCTCTGTATCAAGGCTCTATCGTAAGGAAATATGCTTCCCCTGTAGAATTTTGTGATTTGCACCATACAAACTTTCCCCCTCATCACCCGCTGTGTATCATACATACTATGAGTGGGCAGGTGCATGTAGCATATGCCATATTGACTCACATGGACCTCTTATAATGATCTATGGGTAACTGAAGTGTGAGGTGTTTTTGCCAGCTGTGGTAATTGGCTGCTAGTGACATCTAAAGGTAATTGATAGAACGAACAGCAGCTGGGATTTTGAATGATGGTGGGAGTCAATAAAGTGTCACAAATCATATGATACCCAAAAATGACATGGTTAACGCATTATGAGATGCCTTGGAATAATCAGTAAGGCAGCATGAGATGGGTAATCGTACAGATGATTTAGTAGCAGTCCTCCAAAAACCACTTTCACATAATGTGCTTATGTCTTGCAAAATGATATGATGACAAGGTTTTTGGACACCTAAGAGGACATTTGCTTGTGAATATTTCATAGAATAACTTAATGCATCACAAGATTGTAAATCTAGGAAGAAAGCATAAAAAGATTGTAAATCTAGGAAGATTGAGCCATGCCAGAAGTTCAGCTAAAGTCTTCTGAATGGCTCTCTGTTGGAGAGAATTACTTTGGAATTGTTAAGGTTTCTGTTGGTAACCATCCATGTAGACTGCTTTGCGTAGACTGCATGGGTGAGGGCAAGTAAGAAAGTTTGTTTCAAAAGTTGGCTTTGGCATAGTGAGAACCTTGTTTGTAAGCTAGATTCCTCACTTGTTGCCCAGCCCCAATCCCTCTATTCACCTTCCTTCATGGAGGTTATGTAGCCTTTGTGGTACAGGACTGGCTGTGTGGAAACTGAGTGGAGGGATTTCGGCAGTATGAAGTCATTACTAGTGGTTCTCGGGGGTACGGATACCCAAAAGTGATGACATGGTTTTTTTTAAGCAGATTTTTTTAGACCATTAGGGTTTTCTGTCATTTTGTGTGTGCGTTTAATGTGATTGTGGCGTGATTTGTCTTGTGTTCTTGAGGGAGCTCCAGTTTGGAACAGGCATCGGAGATACAGACAGGTACTACTTCTATCTAATTCTCCCACCTGTGTTCCTGCAAATTACTTTTACGTACTGTTTCTTCTTAATCTTCCTACCTACTGCATCTACCTATTGCTCCTGCCATTTTGCCAAAAGGCAGGGCTAACACATATGCTCGCCACAAGAAAATCTAGAGTTTTGAAGAATGAGTTGTATAAATTAAGTGTTGTCAGGTGTTATGTTTGACAAGGAGAGCTTGTGTTTGTGGACAAAGTGCCAGCAGTCCACATTTAGGCGAGGCAAACAAACATTTTGTATTCTGATTTATAATTTATTTTTCATTTTTCTGCCTTTTTTTATTTTTGTTAGTGCTGCATTTGTATGCTATCCAAGTAAACCCACAGGAAACAGAAAGTCAGAGATACCAAGCATTCGTCTATTTCTTAAGACATCTTCAGGGTGATCAGGCTATCAGTTGCCCTGAATATGTCTTGAGAAATAAAAGAAAGTTTTGCATATCTGTCTTTCCATTTCCTGTGGATTTATTCGCATTTAATCTCCTCGGTTCCATTGGGGTTAATATGTATGCCATGATTTTGCCTTTGTGAAAATTGTTTTAAGCTATTCATTACGCTGAACCCGAAGGAAAAAATTATGTTCATAATTTCACAAAGAATTAGAGTCAGTAGGTTAGAGGATCTTTTGTTCATTGTGGGATTTCAAAAAAAGCCATGGCACTGTTTGTTTTAAGGCACTTGAATCGGTGCTGAAATATAGGTTCACATGAATTGATTTTCTTAAAGCGTATCAAGGAATTTTTTCTTAATGTAGTTTCCTGTTACAGGTATCCCATGGTTAATGGAATAAATGCATTCCTGAGAAGTTGAATGTTCAGTGAAGTTTGGTAAGTGAAACCTGTTTTCCCTAAGACTTAACTTTACAGGATGGCTATGAGTTGTGACACTTTTACATTTTGGACATACGACACTTCAGAAATAGGGTGTTCTATTTAAAATTGACTTAGGACAGTATGCTTTGACTTCCAATAGATTGTGAAAAACTTGAAATTTTATATGTTTATTTATTTAAAGTCTAGAAGATTATCTTTCCAGTAAGGTATTTCATTGTAATTTAAGGTATTTGTGTACTTGTCATGCATATTTTGATGATTTACCAGCAAAATCCCTTTTGGTTTGTATCTCAACAACCGGCGAATTATGTTGTGTTAAGTGCCGCAATGGTTTTTTTCACACCCACAACTGAGGAATTATGTTCAGTTATGTTCATTGCTGCTATGGTTTTTTCCACACCCACGCTAAGTGCAGGCATTACAGTAAGTCTGGATGTCCTCCTGTCGATACTGGTGCTGGATCAGATGATTCAGGGATTCACAAAGACAAGCCTGGCTCCCTTTCCATTCCATCCGAGTGGCTCTCATTCCACTCCATTACCACCTCAAACTCTCATCAGCACATTATTTTTTAAGGCTGTAATCTCAGAGAGCAAAAATGGGTATGTTTGAAGGGATAGTAGTTTAATTAGTAAGGAGCAAATCACCATTTTGTAAGAATAATGTAAGGAATTAGTGTGTAAAATCATATGTGGCATGTATCATGAGTATAGCTGTTGGTTGATTATAGAGATTGTGACATCGTCCATAGTAGGTCCCATATAGGAGTAAGCCAAGTGCAAAATTTTACTATTTATGGTGCTCAAATAAGAACATGCAGAGACAGTTTCAAATGATGACCCAGGAGACTGAAATAACCACCTTAGTAACCCATGTGCATCCCATGTCATGCAGTACACAGACAAGACTCAGGGTCAATGAACATCCTCTCCCCTTGGAGACAGTTACTCAGCCCAGGGGTATAGCTTCAACATCTACTAGGAATCCTGGTAAGCTATGCCTCGATCTGTTACAAAAGGTGTCTTTATAAAGTGTGCAAGGCTTGTCCCCCAGTAAGGGTAATGAGCCATAATATGTCTACAAGAGACACTGATAACTTCAATTCCAACAGGGCACCTGTTTGGGTCAAGCATCTGTAGGGCACCAGTCAGGGTCCCAGCAAGGGAGAGTCTTAGTTGTATGCCGACCGATCATGTGCACAGCACCAAGGATGTGCATAGGGCATGCTTGAACCAGCGGGTGTGTTATGGCGCGCCGTTGTGTGAAATGCAGGCACAGACCAACATGACGTGGAGGATGAGGGTCCATTGCTAGGGCACAGATACCCTCGTGTCCAGAGACCCGGCTGCAGTCCAGTTACTCAAAACCCATCTAAGAACATGTGTTACCAATTGATACTCACTAAGTGAACTTTAAGCTCCAGGGACCTGAGGCGAAGCAAACAATTAAGGGCATTAATAAGAAGTCCCTTGCAACTGTGAATTAGGATGTTTAGTTATCATAAGCAGTTGTGTAAGGATGCATGCTACATTATTTCTGATACTGTGAGTAGCCTTAGGTATTTAATGTAATAATGTCTGCGAACCCATGCATGATGACTGATTATGTAAGCAGTGTTGCAACCAGTTAGATGTTAAGATATCCCAGTGACTGCGTACACAGACACATCACTGTCATTTTATGTGGACTCGTGTCATTTTACTTAGGTATTAAATGTAAGAAGGTTATTGGCCTTTCCTTAGCCTACAGAAAAGTGAGAAGTCAAAGTATGCTTGGCAGTCCATTGGCCTAGTTGGGTCATTAATGTCTTAATTAAGGCGTATTACTTAAATCATGGCTATGAGCCCCTTGTTAATCTCACTTGAACAGCACCAATCATCAAATAATAATCTATAGTAAGTGAGTGGCGGGATGAAGAAGTAAGATTGTTAGTAAAAGAGAAGAGAGAGGTGTTTGGATGAGTTTTGCAGGGAAGTAGGGTGAATGACTGGGAGATGTATAAAAGAAAGAGGCAGGAGGTCAAGAGAAGAAAGGTGCAAGAGGTGAAAAAGAGGGCAAATGAGAGTTGGGGTGAGAGAGTATCATTAAATTTTAGGGAGAATAAAAAGATGTTTTGGAAGGAGGTAAATAAAGTGCATAAAACAAGAGAACAAATGGGAACTTCAGTGAAGGGGGCTAATGGGGAGGTAATAACAAATAATGGTGAAGTAAGAAGATGGAGTGAGTATTTTGAAGGTTTGTTGAATATGTTTGATGACAGAGTGGCAGATATAGGGTGTTTTGGTCGAGGTGGTGTGCGAAGTGAGAGGTTCAGGGAGAATGGTTTGTTAAACAGAGAAGAGGAAGTGAAAGCTTTGCTGAAGATGAAAACCGGCAAGGCGATGGGTTTGGATGGTATTGCAGTGGAATTTATTTAAAAAGGAGGTGACTTGTGTTGTTGACTGATTGTTAAGGATATTCAATGTATGTTTGGTTCATGGTGAAGTGCCTAAGGATTGGCAGAATGCATGCATAGTGCCATTGTACAAAGGCAAAAGGGATAAAGGTGAGTGTTCAAATTACAGAGGTATAAGTTTGTTAAGTATTCCTGGGAAATTATATAAGAGGGTATTAATTGAGGGGGTAAAGGCATGTATGGAGCATCAGATTGGGGAAGAGCAGTGTGGTTTCAGAAGTGGTAGAGGATGTGTGGATTAGGTGTTTGCTTTTAAGAATGTATGTGAAGAAATACTTAGAAAAACAGATGGATTCATATGTGGCATTTATGGATCTGGAGAAGGCATATGATAGAGTTGATAAGAGATGTTTTGTGGAAGGTATTAAGAGTATATGGTGTGGGAGGTAAGTTGCTAGAAGCAGTAAAAAGTTTTTATCAAGGATGTAAGGCATGTATACAAGTGGAAAGAGAGGAAAGTGAATGTCGGTTTGCAGCATGGGTGCGTGATGTCTCCATGGTTGTTTAATTTGTTTATGAATGGGGTTGTTAGAGGGGTAAATACAAGTTTTGGAGAGAGGGACAAGTATGCAGTCTGTTGTGGATGAGAAGGCTTGGGAAGTGAGTCAGTTGTTCGCTGATGATACACTGCTGGTGGCTGATTTGGGTGAGAAATTGCAGAAGTTGCTAACTAAGTTTGGTAAAGTGTGTGAAAGAAGAAAGCTGAGAATAAATGTGAATAAGAGCAAGGTAATTAGGTTCAGTAGGGTTGAGGGATAAGTTAATTGGTGGGTAAGTTTGAATGGAGAAAAACTAGAGGAAGTGAAGTGTTTTAGATATCTGGGAATGGATTTGGCAGCGGATGAAACTATGGAAGCGAAAGTGAGTCACAGGGTGGGGGAGGGGGCAAAGGTTGTGGGAGCATTGAAGAATGTGTAGAAGGTGAGAATGTTATCTCGGAGAGCAAAAATGGGTATGTTTGAAGGAATAGTGGTTCCAACAATGTTATATGGTTGCAAGGCATGGGCTATAATTAGGGTTGTGCAGAGTAGGGTGGATGTTTTGGAAATGAAATGTTTGAGGACAGTATGTGGTGTGAGGTGGTTTGATCGAGTAAATAATGAAAGGGTAAGAGAGATGTGTGGTAATAAAAAAGGTGTGGTTGAGAGAACTTAAGAGGGTATATTGAAATGGTTTGGTCACATGGAGAGAATGAGTGAGGAAAGATTGACAAAGGAAATATATGTCAGAGGTGGAGGGAATGAGAAGTGGGAGACCAAATTGGAGGTGGAAGGATGAAGTGAAAAAGATTTTGAGTGATAAGGGCCTGAACATACAGGAGGGTGAAAGGCATGCAAGGAATATTGTGAATTGGAATGAGGTGGTATACTGGGGTTGACGTGCTGTCAATAGATTGAACCAGGGTTTGTGAAGCGTCAAGGGTAAATCACGGAAAGTTTTGTGAGGCCTGGATGTGGAAAGGGAGCTGTGGTATTGGTGCATTACACATGACAGCCAGAGACTGAGTGTAATAAGGCACCGAAACCACAGCTCCCTTTCTACATCCAGGCCCCACAGAACTTTTCATGGTTTACCCCAGACGCTTCACATTTTGGAAAGGATCACTTTAAATGCTGTGATGTACATTTATGATTGATAATAGGTTTAATTGGCAGGGGAATAGTGCGCAAAGTCAAGGATGGAAGGTACACGACACCCCCACCCAGCAGTACAGCCTATGTCACCATGGCAGCAGCAGCAGTACCAACAGTCAGGCCAGCAGTTTCAGCAGCCACGATCAGGACAGCAGTTCCAGCAACCAAGGTTAGGACAACAGTATCAGCAACCAAGATTTCAACCACAGTACCAGCAGTCAGAATTTAGACAGCAGCATCAGTCAGGATTAAGTCAACATTTTCAACAGTCAGAATTAGTGCCACTACACCAAGAAATTAGCTTGAGTCAGTTTCACCAGCTTGCAGGATTTGGCCAACAGCACCAACAGTCGAGGTTGACACAGTCAAGATCAAGTGAACAGTTTCCTCATATATACCCACAGTTACCAAAACCACAACAAAGCCAGCATAATTATGATGACAAACAGCACGATTATCAGAGTCACCAGGCCAGTGTATCAGGGCAACAGGAGCCTCTTTCTCCCATCCCCCAACAACAAAAAGAGGCAGAAATCATGTCCTTGTTGAAAGAGCTTAATAAAAACTCTCACATTCAAATTCATCCACTTGATATGCATCGGGATGAAGAAATAACATCCCCAGCCAGTCTGAGTGAGGGAATGTCAGCATTTTCTCCCAACAGTCGTAAAGAAACAGAGCCAAACAAGGAGCTGCAGTCTCAAGTAAGACAAACAGAAACATCTGTGAATGCTCGTGTTGGTCTCCACTGTCCTCCTTCTGTTCACCAAGCTTCTGTTGAGGGTGTAAGTTCCACAGATGATGGTAATATGGCTGCAGTTAAAGTCTCAATGGAGAAAAATTTGATGCATCTTCCCCCATCACCAAGTGACTCACCGAGTAAGCTATTATGTTCCAAGACATCTCATGCTCCAGCTTCCCATGACCTCCCACGTTATGACTTTACAAACATTACAAGACCAAACAGAGGTTTAGCTGATCCATCAGAAGGGCAGCGTGGAGCTGCAGTGTCTAATGATTGCAGCCCATCAGTTGAAACTACCTTAAAAAATTCTAACCCATCTATTGATCATTCAGAAACTACTTTCCGCAGCAGTGCCAGCCCATCAGATGAGAGACTAAACTCTGTTGTCCGTGGTGGTTCCATTTCATGTGGTAATCATCTCAACCGTGTTGATGGTGATGATTCTAATTCCTCAGATGGCCAACTCTCGTGTGCTTTACGTGATGATGCAAACCCATTAGATGAGCAGTTAGACTCTGTTGTTCATGATGATTCCAACTTGTCTTTAAATCATCTTGAGTCTGTTGACCAAAGTGACTGTAGTCCATCAGATGACCACATAGACACTGCTTTACGCGATGATTCGAATCCATCGGTCGATCAGTTGGAAAAAGCTTTGCACGATGATTCCATCCCATCAGTTGGCCCACTCGACTCTGCTGTTTGTGATGATTCCAATCCTTCTGTTGACCAGCTTGAATCTACCTTGTGCACTGATTCAAGTTATCCAGTTGGTCCATCAAAGGATCAGTCAGGTTCTGCCTTAGGTGACTTCAATCCAACTGATAGCCAAACAGGATCTGCATTATGTGGTGATGCCAGTCCTTCCGATCATCAGCAAGTACCTGAATTGTGTGATTACTCCAACCAATCAAGTAATAAGCCAGAATCTACAGTGCCTGAAAATCTAAGGTTTTCAATTAGCTCAAGAAAAAATAAATCAGACAATGAATTTCTTAATTCCAACTCACCAGCTGATCATGTGAAAACTAGTGCAGAAAATGAATCACGCTTTGTAACTGGTTCATCTAAGGCTCAGTCAAGATCAGCAGTAACTGACGATGCCATACCTTCATGTCAGACAGAAGATGCAGTTAGGATTAGTTCTAGCCCTTCAGTCAGTCATCCAAGACGTACAAAAGAGGATGATTCCCGTCAGTTAGATAATAAACAAAGAACTGAAACATTGGCTAATTCAGACTCTTTTGACGCTCAACCAGAAACTACAGTACAGGATGATTTTAATGCATCAGGTGAGTCCATTTCTAACTCATCAAACTTGCAACCAACTACCACATTACCAAATTATTCCACCCCGTCAGGAGTTACATTAGTAGATGATTCCAACTCTAGTGACAAGCCAGATAGAACTAATGACAAGCCAGTAAGAACATCACAAGATGATTCTCATCCTTCAAATGCTGCACCAGCAATTAAATTTCCAGTTGACTCCACCCCATCAGATAGTTCATCAAAAACTCCATTACAAGTGAATTCCAAGTCATCAAATACTCAATTAAGAACTGCAATACGAAATGATTCCACCCTGTCAGATGATGAACCAAGAATTTCGTCACAAGATAATTCCAATCCTTTAGACAGTCCACCAGTAACTATGTTACAAGATTCCAACTCATCAGATACTCAGGCAGGAACTGCATTGCAAAATAATTCCACCTCATCAAATGATCAACCTGGAACAGACTTAGCTAAGCCTAAGCCACTAGGTTCTCAGACAGGAACTTCTGTTCATAATTATTCCAGCCAGTCAGATAGTCAACCAAAAACTGCACCTCATAATTCAGACCCATCAGGCTCTAAAGTGGGTACTTCTTTCAGCAATTCACATCCATCAAATGATAAATCAGAAACTGCATCACAAGGTAAGCCTATTTCTCCAGATACCCAAAAAAGACCTTCATTACGTGAATCCAGACTGTCAGATTTTCGGTCTGGAAATGCAGCACGTATGCATTCCAACCCATCAGATGATTGGCCAGGAATTGTGTCTAAAGTTAATCCCCGCCTTTCGGCTGAACCATCGAAAGAACATGAAGAGAGCACAGTGATTTCTGGCGTAAGCCATCCCAGTAACCCAACAAACAGTGAATCAGACCCTGTATTGCCTGTCACTTTAAGTTCAGGATGTGATTCGAAAGATGGTCAACCAGAATCTGTCATAGAGAAAGATAGTGGCATTCAAATGCTTGATAAAATTTCTGAGCCAGGCTCTTCAGTAGCTACAAGAGCAGGAGACACTAATCCAGTGCCTGTTTCAGTTCCTGAAAATAGAAGTAACTCGGATGTTATTTGCTCAGGTGCATCACCTGCAAAAGATGACTGTTTTCATTTTGTCGAGATCAAAGGTACCCCAGTGAGTGTTCCTGCTAAAGGATATGCTGATCCCTTACCTGCTGATCCTTTTGAAAGCCAGGATATCAAACCTACACGATCAGAATTACTTTCTGAGGCTCTTCGGTTTAAGGAGAGTAATATCCATACATTCAATAAGAATGACGATGTCCAAGAAATCCATAGTGATCTTCATAATATTCACGGTATTCATACCAGTAACAGTGCTGATTTTGAGAGAATGCCTGCTGGTAGTGATGTTCAAGAAGTCTCTATTGATCAGGAAAGAGATTTACAACTAGTAAGTAGTGAGGACCACCTTTCAAATGACAGTGAACCTACACACTTTTTTGAAGAAAATACTGTATATGTCTGTGAAAAACCTGTGTCTGCAGTATGTCATGTCTGTGAAACTAATGTTGATAGTTCACGATATAAATATCACCTCTTCTTTGGCCATCTTCAGTGTGGACATTGTAACAGACGGTTAGTGGGATGTGATATGCTACAAGATATGATGGATTCCAAAAAATCTGTTTGCAAGAAAAGTGATTCACAAGAACATAGTTTTAAAGATTGGACCCTTGATCCCATTGAATTTTTGTCCTATTACATACGTAAGGAACTGGTGATAAAAAGATTTTGTGCAAGCTTAAGTGGTCCACCAACAGTATCTGAGATTGTTGATGAAATTGATGCTTATGTGGCCAAGCTATCCTCACTAGCAACCTGTTCTCCTTGGAAGACAGCTATTGCTAAATGTCACAAGTATGTTACAGAAAGAAAAGCAGGTGCAAAAGGAAAGGATGGTAGCAATAAGAAAACTATTGTGTCGGTTGGATATCCTGTTTCAAAAGGAAAGTGTACCATCAAGCCATTTTTTATGACAGGTGGGCATACTAGTGCAAAAGAAAGTTCTACCATCAAACCGGTTACACCACCAATACAATCTTGTGCAGCTCTTAATGCCCAGAAAATTATTGAACCTTTAGGGCGCCCTAGTTCTCAGTGTCAGTCAGCAGTAGCTCCAGCAGGACAACTTAAGGTAACTGGTTTAGAGAAAGTGAGACAGCCTACTGAAGCACTTGCACTAGATGAACCTGGTCTAGCAGTAGCATCAACATCAAAGTGTGGCAGTATCCCAGGAGAGACGTCTGGTAGAAATTTTTCAGCCAAAGAAACATCCCAAAGTGGGAATAAATCAAGGCAGAGTGGAGCTCTCTTATTAAAGTATCTTAGTGCAGGTTTAAATAAAAAAGGAAAGTATAGTAAGGCCTCACCAAAGACTGCTGATGATGGTAAAAAACAGTCGAACTTAATAAAGGTTCCACATTTGAAAAATACTTTTGTAAAAGCCCCTGCTGATGGCAACTACCTAGTCGTGTATTATCCCAGCCAGCCATGTCCAGAGAATTGTCCAAATTGTTACTGTCGATTTGATGCATCCAAGGTAACGGTGAACTGCATTACATCCGTCATAACCAACAAATGTGTGGAATGTGCCCTAACGATATATATCTTACAAGATCCTCCAATGGATTCATCACAAATTGTCAGATTGCCTAACAAAAGGAAAGGAACACCCTACAAATTTACAGGTCCAGAATCAAAGAAGAGCCGGAGGAAGTAGGCTTGCCACTTGTTGTAATGAGTATTTTCTTATGGTTTAGTTTTCAAATGATTTTTTTTTTTGTCTATATTCTTCCCTTTCATTTTAATGAGGTATAAGAATGCCTTCACAAGTACACATTAATTCTGTTAATTGTAGGTAAATTATCTTTCCTCAGTTTTTAAGTAAAACTATGTTTGATCACAGAATATATATATATATATATATATATATTCTTTATCATCCTTTGTCGCTGTGTCCTGCATTAGTGAGGTAGCGCAAGAAGAGACGAAAGAATGGCCCAACCCACCCACATACTCATGTATACACATACACGTCCATACACACACATATACATACCTATACATTTCAACGTATACATATATATATACATACACAGACATATACATATATACACATGTACATAATACATACTTGCTGCCTTTATTCACTCCCGTTGCCACCGCACAACACATGAAATGACAACCCCCTTCCCCCGCACACATGTGAGGTGGTGCTAGGAAGAGACAACAAAGGCCACATTCATTCACACTCAGTCTCTAGCTGTCAAGTGTAATGCACTGAAACCACAGCTCCCTTTCTGCATCCAGGCCCCACAAAACTTTCCATGGTTTACCCCAGATGCTTCACATGCCCTGGTTCAATCCATTGACAGCATGTCGATCCTGGTATACCACATCGTTCCAATTCACTCTATTCCTTGCATGCCTTTCACCCTCCTGCATGTTCAGGCCCCAATCGCTCAAAATCTTTTTCACTCCATCCTTCCACCTCCAGTTTGGTCTCCCACTTCTCCTCATTCCCTCCACCTGTGATGCATATATCCTCTTTGTCAATCTTTCCTCACTCATTCTTCCCATGTGACCAAACCATTTCAATACACCCTCTTCTGCTCTCTCAACCACACTCTTTTTATTACCACAAATCTCTCTTACCCTTTCATTACTTACACGATCAAACCACCTCACACCACATATTGTCCTCAAACATCTCATTTCCAACACATCCACCCTCCTCCGCACAACCCTATCTATAGCCCACGCCTCGCAACCATATAACATTGTTGGAACTACCATTCCTTCAAACATACCCACTTTTGCTGTCAGAGATAATGTTCTCGCTTTCCACACATTTTTCAACGCTCCCAGAACCTTCGCCTCCTCCCCCACCGTGACTCACTTCCACTTCCATGGTTCCATCCGCTGCCAAATCCACTCCTAGATATCAGAAACACTTAACTTCCTCCAGTTTTTCTCCATTTAAATTTACATCCCAATTTACTTGTCCCTCAATCCTACTGAACCTAATAACCTTGCTCTTATTCACATTTACTCTTAGCTTTCTTCTTTCACACGTTTTACCAAATTCAATCAACAGCTTCTGCAGTTTCTCACCTGAATCAGCCACCAGCGCTATATCATCAGTGAACAACAACTGACTCGCTTCCCAAGCCCTCTCATCTACAACAGACTGCATACTTGCCCCTCTCTGCAAAACTCTTGCGTTCACCTCCCAAACAACCCCATCCATAAACAAATTGAACAACCGTGGAGACATCATGTATCCCTGCCGCAAACTGACACTCACTGGGAACCAATCACTTTCCTCTCTTCCTACTCGTACACATGCCTTAAATCCTCGATAGAATCTTTTCACTGCTTCTAGCAACTTACGTCCCACACCAGATACTCTTAATACCTTCCACAGAGCATCTCTATCAACTCTTTATCATATGCCTTCTCCAGATCCATAAATGCTACATACAAATGCATTTGTTTTTCTAAGTATTTCTCACAAACATTCTTCAAAGCAAACACATGATCCACACATCCTCTACCACTTCTGAAACCACCCTGCCCTTCCCCAATCTGATGCTCTGTACATACCTTGACCCTCTCAATCAATACCCTTCCATATAATTTCCCAGGAATACTCAACCATACATACATTGAATATCCTCACCAACCAGTCAACAACACAGTCTCCCCGTGTGCTACCTCGCTGAAGCAGGGGGTAGCAATGCTGTTTCCTGTGGGACAGGGTTGTGCCAGGAATGGATGAAGGCAAGCAAGTATGAATATGTACATGTGTACATATGTATATGTTATGTATATGTATGTACATTTATGTATATATATATATATATATATATATATATATATATATCCTCCCCTCTCATTTTTTTCAATTTTCCAAAAGAAGGAACAGAGAAGGGGGCCAGGTGAGGATATTCCCTCTTAGGCCCAGTCCTCTGTTCTTAATGCTACCTCGCTATTGTGGGAAATGGCGAATAGTACGAAAGAAAAGAAATATATATATATATATATATATATATATATATATATATATATATATATATTTTTTTTCTTTCTTTTAAACTATTCGCCATTTCCCGCGTTAGCGAGGTAGCGTTAAGAACAGAGGACTGGGCCTTTTTTGGAATATCCTCATATATATATATATATATATAATTTATATGGCGAATAGTATGAAAGATATATATATATATATATGTGTGTGTGTGTGTGTATATGAGTGGATGGGCCATTTTTCGTCTGTTTCCTGGCACTACCTTGCTGATGCGGGAAACAGCAATTAAGTATATATATACATATATAGTACATTTGAACATGCACTTTCGTAGAACGCATAATGCTCTCCAACAGCAAGGATTCTAACCTCGTACCCATCTACCACGCAAATGGTACGAGGTTCAAATCTTTGCTGTTGGAAGGTATTGTGTGGTATATAAAATAGACAGGTTCTTTAGCATCCATCAGAGTTGAGTGTGTTCTCACTTTCCTGCATAGGGTGCCATTCAACACCAGAACTGCTGAAAAAATAAGTTTCTATCATTGTGGGATTTATATTTAAAGCTTTGGTGTCCTTATTATGGGGAGAGTCCATTTAGTCCTCACTTGTCAAGTTTTTTGTATGTGTAAATAATAGAGTATACATAAGCCATCGCACTGAGAATGTAGGAAAGGGCTTAGTTGGTATAAATAGACAATTTTCTAAATAGAATTTTATTTATTTGTGGAATTGATTTCAGAATTGTCCAGATGGAGATCATAAATTGTGTATGTCTCCCCTCCTGTGTCCTCTTACTTTTGTGTAACCAGCTCACATATGAAGAATGGATTTAGGACAGGCACTTATTTCTCCATGCATTCTTAAATCATAAGAATTAGACAGAATTTAGAAATAACAGTATATGTACAATATGACAATATGCTTGTTGATGGCCTTTCAAATTAAGATTAATTTATATGTACAGTACATAGTTTTTATAATGCAATATTTTTACAATTTTTTCATTTTGTTTTCATTTTACAAATTATGGGTGACATAATGTTCAAAAGTCTATGGCCCATTGCTAAGCTCATGCAAAACTGTTCTCACAGTACCCAAAAGAATGCATTACTTATGTTAAATCAGCTCTTATATGAGGAAACACTTGCTTTTCTCGGATAAGACTTAGTAATGGAACAGTATGACCAAACAAAGTCCAGATGGGGGACTCAGAACAAGTAAAACTATGCACATGCTGTTACCATTAAGGGAGTAAGTCTTTATGGCAAAACGAGCCATACCATTTCTCAAGTGTTTTTACTCCTTAGCCAATCACCCAGAACAGTTTTACTGAACTTGAACAAGGGCTTTTGGAAGATGAATGTTGCTTTCAACAAAATCCATTTATACAGCACAGTATTACATTGTAAATATAAGAATAGGGTCAGCCTACCACCTAGTGAAAAAAATCAGACGCAAGAACTGTAACCAGTCTTCATATGTACTTATGGGCTTGTTAGAGGGCTCGGTAGTGGTTCCGATTTATATTAAGGATTTCTATGTACAAAGGAGTAAATTTTAGATAACCCAAGTAGACAAAATTGTAAATCTTATTTATCCTTATTGAAATAAAAAAAGTTGAGAAAAAGGGATTTTCTCATCTCCCTTTGAATATAGTAAAACTTCCTATAACACTGCTAATTGTCTTTCAAAAATACCTGTAGAAAAAAGGAGAGTTACATACAATGAATAGAAAAATGGACAAAAGGAAAAAGTATTAAGAATACCTGAAAGCAATTTTCCAAAAAGGGGTTGTTTCTTAAAATGTTCATTAACTGGATGTGGATAGGGAGCTGTGGTTTCAGTGCATTACACATGACAGCTAGAGACTGAGTGTGAATGAATGTGGTCTTTTTTGTGTTTTCCTGGTGCTACCTCACTAAAGCAGAGGCACCGATGCTGTTTCCTGTGGGGCAGGGAATGGATTAAAGGCATGCAAGTATGAATACGTACATGTCTGTGTATGTGTTTGTGTGTGTATGTATATATGTGCATATGAGTGAATGGGCCATTCTTCGTCTGTTTCCAGGCACTACCTTGCTTGATGCGGGTAACAGCAATTAAGTATAATAAACATGAAAATAATATATGGGGATAGGAGAGAAAGAATACTTCCCACATATTCCCTGTGTGTCATAAGAGGCAACTATAGAGGGTGGGAGTGGAGGAGCTGGAAAACTTCCCTCCTTGTATTTCAATTTTTAAAATGGGAAACAAAAGGAGTCAAGTGGGAAGTGCTCATCCTCTTTGAAGGCTCAGATTGGGGTGTCTGAATGTGTGTGGATGTAACCAAGATGAGAAGAAAGGAGAGATAGGTAGTATGTTTGAGGAAAGAAACCTGGATGTTCTGGCTTTGAGTGAAATGAAGCTTAAGGGTAAAGGGGAAAAATGGTTTGGAAAAGTCTTTGGAGGAAAGTCAAGGGTTGGTGAGATGACGAGAGCTAAGGAAGGAGTAGCACTACTACTGAAGCAGGAGTTGTGGAAGTGTGTGATAGAGTGTAAGAAAGTAAATTCTTGAATGATGTGGGTAACTGAAAGTGGATGGAGAGAGATGGGTGATTGTTGGTGCTTATGCACCTGGTCATGAGAAGCAAGTGCTTTGGGAGCAGCTGATTAAGGGTGTCAGCAATTTTAATGCATGAGACCAGGTTATAGTGATGGGTGATTTAAGTGCAAAGCTGAATTATGTGGCAGTTGAGGGTATAATTGGTAGACATGGGGTATTCAGTGTTGTGAATGGAAATGGTGAAGAGCTTGTGGGTTTGTGTGCTGAAAAAAGATTGGCGACTGGGAATACCTGGTTTGAAAAGAGAGATATACACAAGTATACGTATGAGAGAAGGTCAAAGGGCATTATTGGATTACGTGTTATTTGATGGGCATGTAAAAGAGAGACTTGGATGTTAATGTACTGATAGGGGCAGCTTGAGGATGTCTGATCACTATCTTGTGAAGGCAAAGATTTGCAAAGGTTTTCATAAAAGAAGAGAGAATGTTGGGGAGAAGAGTGGTCAGGGTAAAGGAGTTTGGAAAGGAGACTTGTGTGTGGAGGTACCAGAATAAATTTTGTGTAGAATGGCAAAAGGTGAGTGCAAATGACACAAGGGGAGTGAGTTTGTTTATGGATGGGGTGGTTAGGGAGGTAAATGCAAGAGTTTTGGAAAGGGGCAAGTATGCTGTCTGTTTGGGATGAGAGGGCCTGGGAAGTGAGTCACTTGTTGTTTGCCAATGATATGTCTCTGGTGGCTTAGGCAAGTGAGAAACTGAAGTTGGAGACAGTTTGGAAAAGTGTATGAAGGGAGGAAGTTGGGAGTAAATGTGAATAAGAGCAAGGTTATTACATTCAGTAGGGTTGAAGGTCAAGGTATTTGGGATGTAAGTTTGAACGGTGAAAAATTGGAGGAAGGAAAATGTTTTAGATATCTGGGAGTGGATTAGCAACAAATGGAACCATGGAAGTGAGTTAAAGGGTGGGGGAGGGAATGAAGAAGAGTGTTATCTTGGAAGCAAAAATGGGTATTTTTGAAGGAATAGTTGTTCCCACAATATTACATGGTTGCGAGGCATGGGCTATAGATAGGGTTGTGCGAAGGAGGGTGGTTGTGTTGGAAATGATATATTTGAGGCCAATATGTGGTGTAAGGTGGTTTGATTGAGTAAATAATGAAAGTATGAGCGAGATGTGTGGAAATAAAAAGTGTGGTTGAGAGAGCAGAAGAGGGTGTGTTGAAATATGAAAAGAGTGAGTGAGGATATATGTGTCAGAGGTGGAGGGAACGAGGAGAAGCAGGAGACCAAATTGGAGGTGAAAGGATGGAGTGAAAAAGATTTTGAGTGATCAGGGCCTGAACTTACAGGAGGGTTAGAGGCGTGCAAGGAATAGATTGATTTGGAACAGTGTGGTATACTGGGATCAACGTGCTGTCAGTGGACTGAACCAATTTATGTGAAACGTCTGGGGTAAACCATGGAAAGGTCTGTGGGGCCTGTATGTGGATAGGGAGCTGTGGTTTCTGTGCATTACACATGACAACTAAAGACTGAATGTGAATGAATGTGGCCTTTTTTAGTCTGTTTTCCTGGCGCTACACCTCACTGAAGCAGGGGGTAGTTTAGGCCTACAAATACAATAAAATGAAATAAAAAGCTGATACACTGTACAAAGTAAGGTTTAAGTGATATGGATGCTAATTAGCAAAGGCTTCTATTGAGTTACATGGCACAGTTAGATTTTTTCGTGTATGTTCATGATTTCCCACTTTGGCGAGTCAGCACATCACATAAAGATAGGAACTCACTGGTTAAGATACCAGGAAAATGGTCGATGAGAAAAAGTGCATTAAGAAGCAGAAGCTGAATAATAATGAGAAAAACTGGTTCACCCAGTACGTATGTGTAGAATGTAAGATCTTCATACAAGCTGGTGCATAAATGAAGAGCAAATTAGTTCAGAAAAAAAGATGAATAAAATTCTAAATGAAAATAATGCAGTTCTGGAAGGAGGTGATGCAGACTGGAAGAAGGTAACATAGATGTGGAAAGGAGGTGCATGTGAACAGTTATGGTGTACTAAGTAAGTCTCGGAGATCACTTGTAATAGGACGAAGTGTTAAAAGAGGTGAAAAGAATATCAGAGAGAACTGGTTGAGAATCTTAGTATAAAAGATTCATATATTAATACAGTTGTATTTGAGGTCAAGAGATTGAGATATTGTTATAAAGGAAATGTATGACAAGTGCAGTGGTGTTTTTAAAAAAAAAAAAAAAAGCTGTGGGTGCACATGATGTGGAGAGTGAGAGTATTTATAATACATATACAAAATAACTGTGATGTGTAGTGCCCAAACACTATGGACAAGAAGCATGTGATCAAATTTGCAACTGCTCTCTCAAATTATCATTTCATTTGATAACATACTTCGATTAAAGCATTTTATACTATAATTGCAACTTACTTTCACCACTTCTGCATGAAAATGGAGTTACAATTTCTGTCTTCATCTACTTGTGTCATAAATGCACTTTTCAAGAGCAGGCTAGCACAATGTTAGTTTTATGACATACTACACACTTGACCCATTTTGTATGTTCAAATGTTACAATCTACCTAAAATGCTTGATACACTTAAGTTGTTCTACTGCTAGACAGGTGAAACGGTCACTAGCAATTGCATCTGGAAACTATGAAAAATAAGAAATGCCTCATTTTGTACATAGGTATAACCAGCCAATAGAAGGGAAGCATGAAGAGTGGGATGTAAATTTCTTAGACCAGAGTGGGATATAGGTCCGTCAGGCAAATCATTACACAACCTACACAGTGAAGTAATCACTAATTTCTGTCACGATTTTCTCCTAAAGACTTCATATTGTACGGCAAACAAACATCCAAACTTAAAGAATGAAACCTAACTCTGATTAACTAAGACTATCCAGAAATTTCAAAAGTCTGCATCATGTCTTCTTCGAATTTTGCCTCAAATTTTTCTTCTTTACCTCAGTAGCTAATGATCCTGTACAAATCTGATTCTGTTACCTACACACAGGCTTCTCAAAGATTCAACAAAGACCCTGACAGGCTGTACTTAGGCAAAGCCTATTCATTTATCTGCTTCCCTAACCCTGTTATATTCTATTTGTGGACTTTGTGCATTTATCTGCTTCCCTAACCGTGTTATATTCTTCTATTTGTGGACTTCCTCATATAAAAATCATTAATGTTACCTCATTTTCAACCTAGAATTTATAGTCCACATCTCACATTTAAAAGAGGACGACAAACGAAATACAGGTAGGTCATCTCCAGTTCAAACTCCGTGGGACCGAGAGTAACTCAAATCATGGATTATTACTGATCTTTCCAGTGGGCTCAGACTGAGGTCTGAATATTTTGTAACTAACTGTGATGTGTTTGTATACCTAATATAGTTTTTAAATGTTATTTGTATGAAATATATGTAAATATATACTATATAAAAGATTTGAAAAGCATTTATTTATTGTACTTATCCAAAATTTTTCCACGTCTCTTGTCCAAACCTCTGCTTCTAACAAGTGTACTGTAATGTAAACTACGGTAGTTTGGCATTTACATAGAAGATAAAGTGCTGTGGGATGACATCAGACATAGCTGATGTAACAGTAATTGTTGGAGGCTGAACCTGAATTTCATTTTTCATAGCAGCAGCAGTATGTGAGGATAAGCATAACACGTGTACTCTTCACACTAGTATTGTTAAAAGCTTGCTGGATACCATTATAAGGGTAGAATGAGAGCAAAACCACAGAAATTATTAAAAAAGCATAAGGTAGTACTACTGCCTTGAATTCAAATCGAAAGAAAAATGAAACATGCTCTATTTGTGTTTAAATTTGAATTTTTGGGCATTGAAAATTTGTGTGATCTTCGACAATGGAGATTTGGACTGGAGATCTACCTCCACCTCACTTCAACCCTTTGGTCTGGTTACTCATTTCAGAATATTTCGCACATGCTGGTGAAAACATTCCACACCTCCCTCACAAACATGTTCTTCATTTATCCAGTCATAATTTCCGAGATGAATATTTCCCAGTTCAGTGCAGAGGTTAATAATGCCTTCCTTCCTAAAATATTTGTATTACATCCTGAAAGCAAATACTGGAGACCCTACAGTAACATTTAATATGTGTATTTTTCAAAGACTTCTTTGCAATATAGATATATTACATTATGCAACTGTCAAATGCTGTCACAATGCACAAGTAAGTTTAAGATATAAAGCATGCACTTTAAAGAAGATGAATAGTTGGGGACATGTAGAAAATGCTGTAAGAACAGCGTGAAGGTGGAGATTGTGCGGTTTACCACAATGAAGGACTGCACTCTGATTGTGGCCAAAGAAAAAGAACCATTAATGGGGAACAAAAGGGGCCATGGGGCATTTTCCTTCAGACAAATCTCCACCGATAGTGCTAATACCTCAAGTAAGCAAGATTAACTTTCTACGGCTTATTCTCCGTGAGTATGACAGGCCCATCCACAATATTAATGACACCTATCAATGAATTCCTCATATCAATATGGCTATCAGTAACACAAAAAAGCTACCAAAAGCATGCATTATACACAAGAAAAGTAGTATGTAAACATGTAGTTAAAAGGGGATAAGAAGAGTTAATTAAGAAAAATTGGATACATGAGTCTGTCAGACTGTGACAAATGAAGTTCTTGGATAGACAGTAATGAAGGACTGAGTCTGTCAGACCCTGTGACAAATTAAGTTCTTGGATAGACAGTAATAAAAGACTGTCACGTGACTGTGCTAAAGGGAGGTTAAATTGAGTTCATGAAAAGGCAAGAATTACCAATTGACAATCTATAATTCTCCACTAGTCATACTTACCTGCATCACCAAGAGTTAAGAAGAGTTAAGAAGAATAAAACAACTGGTCACATGAAAGTGTATTTAATAAGAAGCTTCACACTGCACTGTGTAAACGAAGATACTCTTTTCAAATCAGCGCTTATGTTCACCTCCATCTTCTATGCTGTCATCGTCAATCTGTTGAGAAAAATGAAGAATTTAACATAAAGGAATAAAGTATTCAGCATGCAAATACCTCTTCTGTATTTTAGAAAAGTTTCCGTTTACATTCTTAACAGGCTATTCCTTTTTTTCTTTCATAACTGTATGCTGTTCCCGCATTAACAAGGTAGCACCACGAACAAACAAATGGCCTCATTTGCTCACATCCACTCTCTAGCTATCATGTATAATGCAGGAAAAACAGAAATAGAATACTACATTGCCAACCTTACATCAAACAGTATGAGAACATTTCTGTGGTTTCTACAGCAGAGGATGATCACAATTTTAAAAACTGGGGTCCCTGACATAGAAACATCTGACCTACAATATTTTTTTTTTTTATTATACTTTGTCGCTGTCTCCCGCGTTTGCGAGGTAGCGCAAGGAAACAGACGAAAGAAATGGCCCAACCCCCCCCATACACATGTATATACATACGTCCACACACGCAAATATACACACCTACACAGCTTTCCATGGTTTACCCCAGACGCTTCACATGCCCTGATTCAATCCACTGACAGCACGTCAACCACGGTATACCACATCGCTCCAATTCACTCTATTCCTTGCCCTCCTTTCACCCTCCTGCATGTTCAGGCCCCGATCACACAAAATCTTTTTCACTCCATCTTTCCACCTCCAATTTGGTCTCCCTCTTCTCCTCGTTCCCTCCACCTCCGACACATATATCCTCTTGGTCAATCTTTCCTCACTCATTCTCTCCATGTGCCCAAACCACTTCAAAACACCCTCTTCTGCTCTCTCAACCACGCTCTTTTTATTTCCACACATCTCTCTCACCCTTATGTTACTCACTCGATCAAACCACCTCACACCACACATTGTCCTCAAACATCTCATTTCCAGCACATCCATCCTCCTGCGCACAACTCTATCCATAGCCCACGCCTCGCAACCATACAACATTGTTGGAACCACTATTCCTTCAAACATACCCATTTTTGCTTTCCGAGATAATGCTCTCGACTTCCACACATTCTTCAAGGCCCCCAGAATTTTCGCCCCCTCCCCCACCCTATGATCCACTTCCGCTTCCATGGTTCCATCCGCTGCCAGATCCACTCCCAGATATCTAAAACACTTCACTTCCTCCAGTTTTTCTCCATTTAAACTCACCTCCCAATTGACTTGACCCTCAACCCTACTATACCTAATAACCTTGCTCTTTTTCACATTTACTCTGGAACAGTCCATAAAATAATATCTAATTTCATGCCTGACGTATAATCAATTACTCATACTTGTGAATTGCAAAACTACTAAAATGTCCATCTTTTTCATGAAGTGTTGCTTAATATGATGGTCTATTAACTATACTTACTTTGGAATACAATATCTTAATACGTCAGATACAGGTATTTATTTTTCTGCATTTCTATATTTTCTGAGTTATGAACTATTCATCTTACAGAGTCAAGAATGCAACCCATTTGTAAGTCAGGGACCCACTGTATTGTAAAACATGAGGTATGATTATAAAGCATCTTTTTTACTTTCATATATAACTCAGAGGCATAAATTATGGCTGATTCCTATTCAGGCTTTAGGACATTTATTTCATTGTCTAAAGGTGATAAAAAACATCAGAAGCCTTTTCAACTTCTGACCTTTATGTAACTTTGATCAATATTATTCCAATTATTGCATGCTGGCAGAACAATATAGAAGGTAAAACTGACCTCAGACCATTTCTCGGGTATAAGGTAGAGTAAATCATCCTTAATGTCACCTTGAACGACAATCTCATCATCACCGGTCACAGATGAACCACAGGCAAACTTCGTCCCAAAGAACTTGGCGGCAACTTTCAAGTCAATATCTGAAAATTCCAATTAGTAATCACAAAAACACGAAGTTCCGTTAATTATGTAAAGGATCAAGAGTTACAAGTAAATCATAAATTACAATCTTCTGTACATCAATGAATTTAAGGTACACACTCACTGAATGTCTTGAGTCCAGTGACAACAGTGTTCCTCTTTTTTCCGCGTGGTGCCACAAATACCACAACTTTGCGCGGACCCTCCTCAGCCTTCTTCTTGGCCTTCACCATACCTTTCCCACCACGCTTCTGCCTCTTCTTCTCTTCATCCCCTCCTTCCTCTGAACCACCTCCTGCTATACGACACAGGCTATTAACTTATGCAGTGCCATCAAGTGATTACAGTTTAACCTGAGATATATCTATATTGTATATGCAAAGTCCTGCAATCAAAGAAGGGTAAGAATATCAAAATCCCCCTAATGCTCAAATCATTATATATATATTATAGTAACTTAAGATCATATGAATATGCACAAATCCACACATTTTTGTCCCCCCCCCCCCTTGCCTTTATACACTGGCACCAAACAGGCATTCCAAAAATACTCATGCACATCACCTTCAGTAAATATTCTAATTAACCAATTAAAAACAGTCGCTCCATTTTCTTCACAAAATGAACTGCAATCCCTCCACTCCAACTACGTTGCCACACTTTGTCTTGTGCAAGGCATTCACCAGCTTTTTTTGCCATACCACTTGCTCTCACTTCGCACATCTCCACGTCCTAAATACCCTATCATCTATCATATTAAACGACCCTTCAATATACCCTATCTACTCTTTACCTCTTCTTTACCTATCACCCCTTCCCATCTGATTCTCCAATTTGTTCTCTTGTTTGTTTCTTAACTAGTCACCTCCCTCTGTGAAGTCCGCTGATATTCCCTCGTCCCCAACAATCATTTTATATCTACCATGATTTCCCTTCACATAAACAGCTTCATATGAATGTTTTCATCAACTCATAAGTTTAAATGATTCAACTATGGAGACTGTCACTGTTAGTAAAAGCTTTAATTAATACTCCCAACAAATCAATCTCACCGTTACTTAAAGTTCTATTCAGTTCACAGGAAAAGAGATATTCACTGACCCCCATCCATAAGTTTCTGGAACATATCTGGCAGATTCTTCTCCAGCCATTGCTTGCACTTGTCGTAACCAGGGTAGTATTCACAGTACTGGAAAAGGTTTCGTTATTACACACCCGAAGTAAAGTTTGTTACCTTTTACTGCAAAGTTCTTATTTATCATTTACAGGACCTTTTGAGCATAGAGCACCATCTCACAGATGCTTGAAAATACAGTTTTATCCTTTAAATAATAGGCACCTGGGATTTCATCCTGTTTTAACATTTTTTCTTTCATTAAGATAACTGAAAGTGCTGGCAATCAAAAATGAAGATAAAAACCAAAACAGAGGCCTTCAAGCTAAAGGGAAGTCTATGCAAGGGGTCCATTTGTAAATAACCTCAAGAAAATTGGTGAACTCGGCACACTTTTTCTCCTTCATGGGGCGAAAAAAAGAAAAGGAATTTATGGAGGCGTAGGGAACATTCAGTTTCCTCATATACCACTAGGTCCACTTGGCAGAGATTTGCAATATAAGCATTCCATAGGAATGCATCCCCTGTACATAAAGGTGGTCTGTGGGGTCTGGATGTGGATAGGGAGCTGTGGTTTCAGTGCATTACAAGTGACAGCTAGAGACAGGGTGTGAACGAATGTGGCCTTTTTTTGTCTTTTCCTAGAGCTATCTCGCTGAAAGGGGGATGCTATATCTTGTGTGGTGGGGTAATAATATATATATATATTCATATAGATATTTATCATATCTGACCACCGTTTCCTGAGTCAGTGGGGCAGCACCAGGAAACAGACAAAGAATGGCCCATCCACTCATATGCACATATACATACATAAATGCCCAAATGCACATACACATATAAACCTGAACACATATACATATGCACACAGACATATACATATATACACACATACATATTCATACATGCTTGCCTTCATCCATTACCAGCGCTACCCCACCCCAAAAGGAAACCGCAACGCTACCCCCTGCTTCAATAAGGTAGCGCCACAAAAACAGATTAAAAAAAGGCCACATTCGTTCACACTCAGTCTCTAGCTGTCATGTATAATGCATCGAAACCACAGCTCCCTTTCCACATTCAGGACCCACAGACCTTGCCATATGTATATTAAAAAGATCATACAAAGAACTTTTGTGCCAAGAAATGAAATCTGCCAAATTAACTCGACTGCAAAGCAAACAGGGCAAGCCGCCATACTTACCTCTATAGGCATGGTACAGTTTCCACAATACGTGACATTCAATGGGTACTCCACTCCTGGCAAGGGTGTGATTCCCAGTATTTCGTTTTCACTCATTTTGCTGAAAAGAAAAGGAAAAAAATATGATTAACTTATTAGAGGTTGTAGAATAAAAAGTATATTTCCATGTACGTAAAACCATAAGCACAATGTTCCCCTGGATCCTCTCTCTCTCTCTCTCTCTCTCTCTCTCTCTCTCTTTTGCTTTAATGTGCAAGACAAAGTTAACTAAAAGCAAGATATAAGAGCCTAGTTTGTTTCCTTTTATCACATAATGGGCATATCGATAAGGGATCGAAGTAATATTGGCACCTTAGGAACATCTGCTCCATAGGACAATGTATAAAGAAAATATGCCAATCAATGTTCATCCTAACCTAAGGTTATGAATGAGGTTGTGGGCGAATCTAAGGGGTAAGTCTGGGTGAACATTCATTTGGGTTAGCCTACTAGCCCTCCCCCAACCCCACCCAAACCCCAAGATTTTTCTAGACTACTTTTTGGTGAGGTTATATTAGCTTTGTCACCGACTAAATCTAGTTAACCTTAACCTAATGCACCACAGACGAACGATGGAGGGGGGAGGGGGAGAATATCTCATTGATCTCAAGAGTACTGAGGCCCCATCCACTTGAATATATATGTCGGCAAAATAACCACCCCGGATAAATGATTCGCCCAATCTCTTTGCCTTATTCTGTTATAAACACTAAATCCATATAAGACATTTAGTTAGATCCTACTATTAACAAGGAAGCCTGTGTATAAAAAAAAAAAACATTAACAAATGTAATTCACCGAAGATAATAGACTTTTAAAATGACAAGTCATTTAATAAAACGAGACTAAATACAACATTAACAAGACTTAGAACGAAAAGTCGACGCCATAGAAAAACCTTGAGGTATTTCCTTACTCTATAATGCTAATTTTTCACAATTGAGGATAATGTGACGAGTTTCTGTCACCTAATATCTGCAGGGAGAGGTATAGAGACACACACACAGACTGGATGGCTCTCCAACCCAGTCAATCCGTTCTTGTAATTGACTGCGCAAGTTGCCTAGGTCGTGCTTTAAAGTAATTTAAATCCCCCTTTTTAAGCTTAAACCTGATCATATATTTAACAAACTAAATAAAGAATATATATTTTGAATGTATATTAAATCACAAGATTTTTTATTATAATTTTTTCATCAATCTTTATTCAATTTTACTTCAATGATAGGTTTTAAAATCTAAAAGAATTCACAGACTATGTCTTAAATTAGGCAGGCAATGCACGTTTTCTTTATTGGTAGAATTCATTAGTAGTTTAAAGATAATGAACTTTACATAGAAAGATGAAACAGCGGAAAATCAAATTAGGGTAGAAATCTAGATGAGAGACCTCAAAGAAATAACAGGACTATAAAAATGCAAATAAATATTCTTTTAATAATTGATAGAATTTATTAAGACTAGGAACGCATTTCACGTCATTATTTTCAATCTTATATATCATTCACATTAGAGGGGAAAGGCTGGTGAACCAGGAAAATTTAGATTAATTAAAGAAACATTACTGGATATCAACAGAACCTATCTAAGAACCCTACTTAACGTTCTTGAAGGACAGAAATTTCGAGATGCGGTCAAAATCCACCTAAAAAAAAATTATCCCTTCAGCCACATTGTCTTGCTGAGGCTGGAGCACACACACTTCAGCGACCAAACTGTCCAACGCCTGAATGCAAAACGACATGGGAAGGCCAGCGTTAGCATGTGGTAGAAATGTCTTTATTTACACATTCACGTGGCTCTCGTATTTGAAATATCTCTTGCATCCATTCCATTCCCTCTCTGATAGAATACTGTGTCTAGTTATGTACCCATTTTCGCCAAGAAAAATAGAGTATTTCTCATATTATCAGTAATTATTATAGAGAAAATTTTTCTTGTTATTCTTATTAATAATAATAATAATAATAATAATAATGATAATAATAATAATAATAATAATAATAATAATAATAATTATTATAATTATTATTATTATCATTATTATTATTATTATTATTATTATTATTATCATTATTATTATCATTATTATTATTATTATTACTTTCATTATCATTATTATTATTCATATTACTATTATTATTATTATTATTATTATTATTATTATTATTATTATTATTATCATTATTATTATTATTATTATTACTATCATTATCATTATTATTATTATCATTATTCAAAATCTGATCGCATTTCATCGGATGAGTCGGACCCGTAATTTTGAAATTGTTTCTTAATTCATAATTCCAATTATTTTTCTGTAATGATTTTAATGCTGCAAAATTATATATACTTTTTTCCCCTATTATACATAACGTCATTTTCATTACAGAATAAACTATGGCGCTGAAGTTTGACAAAATATCCATTTTTTACCCGAAAAGAACCGAATTCACAGTCAAGTTCAAGATCTTACCAGAGCTTAACGAGGGTGATAGTATATCTGCTCAGTTGGTGGCAGTGCATTAATATCGCACGCCCCTGTAACAAGCACAACCCATCCTGTGACATTTGAACGATGCAGTTGAGAAAGAGACAGCCATTAACAAGAGAGTGACAAAGAGGTGAAGGAAAGGCGACGGGAAAGAATGCGAGAGGAGCAGATGCGTGCCATGGCGGTGTGGCCTCCTTCCGGGTGTGTGAGTTACAGGAAGGACGACCAGGTGAGGCAGTGTTCGGACGACATCTCTGGCCTCAGCTTATGATCACTGACTCGGATCCTTTATTCTGGCCTTGGACGCCATTAAACTCTCTACATGTATCTCTCTCTTCAGGCCTTTTCCTCTTATGGTTTTATATCGTCTTATATATAGTAGATCTCATTAATCTCGGTGACATTGATGCGCTCTCGTAAAGGGCTGAAATTGCGCAGATTCAAGCCAATGAAGTCAGGAGGCTGGTAATGGGACACAGTGGCGCGGAAATTATGGGCGGGCATCCTGCAGGGCGGGGCTGGGACATCTGGGACCTCACACGCCCACCATCACCGCCCTTGTTCCCCCGAATGCATTAGTCGACGCCATTTAACGTGGTCGCTAGGGTGGAAACCATGGCAAAAATGGGGCGGGAATCGTGATGAAAACACCACCCACTGGATCGGGTTGCATAGCTTTCCTGATATACGATATATATGCCTGCAATCTGGAGAAGCGGATCTTTAATGGCCGGAATTATGTACATGGGTTCGAATGTTGCAAGGATCGGCCATAAACGCATTTCTTGATGGCGGAATTTAAATTGCAAGAACATAAAGGAATTACGAGAGTTTTTGAGCTTATATTATTCATGTAGTCTTACCTTAAATAATTGGAACATTTTGATATAATTAGCAAGGGGAATAGTATCCATGTTCTGAATAAGCGAATATTTAATCCCAACACAAATGCGAAAATACCAGACATTTTACATGGGAATTTAGATCGATTTCGGCAAATCAGTAAATTTTAAAGAATATTACGCTGGGGATGGCAATAATGGCCCTAGAGTCATCTACTGCTGGATAATTTAAATGTTTTTGTGGCCGGGGGTTAATATATCCGGTCGCAAATTCCCCTCGCTCTTACGGCAACTGAAAAGTTCGAGGTCCAGCGCCTCGTCACGCCATCTTTGCTGTGGTTCTTTGAACTTCGCCATTGTTGCCTCTCATTTAGCTTCCCTTCCTTTACCTTACCGCTCAGAACTTTGATTATTTTTCCCTTTAATTTCTCTTATGAAATGATTTTCGGTATGGCGCCGGATCACATATCACATTCCGCTTTCCGAAAAATTCACAAAGCTGAATTTTTTGTATAAAACTTTTCATATGATCGAAATTTGGCGTTTATTATTAATTTCCACTAGTTCAAAAATCCCTATTTTCCTGAAATTGTACAATATTTTTCCTATAGATAGGAAATGGGGCTATAATCTATGAAGATACTGAATTCTAAAGTCAGCAACGAAAGTAACGTCTTGCTAGATTTAGCAGGGAAAGTATCGTCTTGCTAAAGTTAGTAGCGAAAGTATCATCTTGCTGAAGTTAGTAGCGAAAGTATCGTTTGACTAAAGTTAGTAGCGAAAGATCGTCTCGTTAAAGTTAGTAGCGAAAATATCGTATGCTGAAGTTAGCGTCTAAACTAAGTTTAGCCTGCTAAAGTTAGCAGCAAAAGTATCGTCTTGGTGTTTTGATGGGGGGAAAAAAAAAAAAATTTCGGCAAATGAGATTCGAGTAATGGCGGGAGAGGATGTAGGACCGGACTAAACCCCCGCCGAGGCGAGGCTGGTTAAGACGGGTTAAAAGTTAAATAAATCATAAAGCTTTACGTCCTTAGCTTACCAGACGACAAGGAGGGGGGGTTTAAAACTGGTCTTCTATCGCTACTTTTCGTCGCATCTGAGCGAAAGTAGCGGGACGCAATTAATGGCACAGTTTACCAACGGTTGAAATGAAGATTTCCATGCCACATATGACACAGGTTACTCTTAAAAACGAGTTTGAAAGCGCCCAGACTTAAGAAATGACATTGGAATTAATTAATTTTTTCTTATGAATTTTTGAGGTAAAGTCGACAGTGAAAGAATAAATAATTGCTAAAGTTTGTTGACAATGTTGACCTTGCCAAAGGTCGCAATATTTTTTTTTTTGAAGTATGAGTGGAATTATTGATGTAAAAATTTTATTCTCTAGTTTATGTTATATTATTTTGTATCTTCACAATGTCCTAGAATCTAATTAAGATCCTATTCACTGAGGAGAGAGACTGAAAGACATGCCCAGAGCGAATATTCGGTGATTTCATCGGATGGTCTACCCTCAATAACTCAATCAGTTAAAAAATAACTGAATAATGAAGTAAATAATGAAGAACCAAAGCCGGGTAGACAGGTCATAAATGGGGTTGACAGTACGAAAGGAAAAGCTGGGTTGACAGGTCAAGGAAAGAGCTATGGTTGACAGGTCAAAGACAAGTGAAAAAAAAATAAAAAGAGCTGTCGTTGGCAACGCTAGATAAAGGGAAATCAACCAAATGTTTATAAAACATCTTAAAAAATTGAAGATTATGAATTAATCCCATGTTTTTCAACTCTGTAATTATATACCCTTATGGGATTGACGAAGAGCCTTTCGTTGAAGCTCGTTAAACCCAAGGAGAAACATAATGATGGAAATTATATAAATTCTCTCATTTTCCCTGGTGCATTTAAGGCACAGTTAGTTGACATTTCAAACTTCGCTAGAATTTTGCATTTAGATACAATAGACATCTGTCCATAATTACTTGACCCCTATTTATTTCTTAATGGAGATCAGCCACCAATAAAAGTGAGCAAATAATAAATAGATTTCAATCATAAAGGAATAATTGTTCGTAAAGGAATGATATTCATTGGCGGAACTATTTTTGAATTTTTAGTTTTGGCGGCAACTGACTGCCTAGCTAAATGTTGCTGACATTCCCCGAATAACCTGTCTATATATGGCTGACACTTGGTATATATTCCCCGCTTTATGATTGTGATCGTCAGCCATGAACCTATAGCCTGTTATGACACATCGCTATCACCTTATTACTTGACTTTGTCGCAATGTAACGACTCCAGATGTGGTTAAATCGTCGTAAAATAATACCATCAGGTTATGGCTGACACTCAGAGCGTCCGTAAGGGTGTGGCTGACAGTTACGGTACAGTGGTCAGGAGGCGGAAGCCGGAGTCATGGGCGGGGGTCGGAAGGCAGGAGGTGATGCGAGACAGTGGTACATCCAATACACATAATATGTATTCTCCCTAATCTTTCTATATTTGTATCGTATTTACATATATTAGACACCAGAATATATTATCATAATTTATTATTACGTTTGTAGTATAGTTTTAATTAGATATATTTATTGAGGACGGGAGGTGAGATATTTGGGGTCGACCATGATGTTAGAGTTGGCAACTTTTGCGCCAAGTCGTCACTCCGTCAGTGTCGCTTGAGCAGTGAGGGAGAGTACATGTGTCGGCTCCAGCTCTCGCCTTCCTCTAACTGGTCCGACTATAGTTGTTGGTCGTTAAGGACGCTATTGGCATCAACGACAGCTCGTCTCCTGCGTGGATACCATTGAGTTTCGTGTGAGTGGCTGCACTCCCAGCACTCGGGTACGTAGTTAGCGGCGGGGATAGTGGACAACCACAACATCTCGAGATACCTTTGTGGCATAGCGTCCACAACCCAAACACTATTGTCTCTTGATGGTGACAGCCCCGCCCCCCCTAACCTGTCATAGTCCGCCCCTGGTGTATATATATATATATATATATATATATATATATATATATATATATATATATATATCACGTGCTATAAACATCACTTTAAAGGATGTCAACATACATCCAGGACTTATTTATATATTTACATCTCAGAACTCCCTTATATAGGGCACCTATATATATATATATATATATATATATATATATATACACTGGGTCGTATATATAACCAGTTTGCAGACCGGTTGGGAGTTGTACGTTCGTGGAACCTCATTGGTTGACCACTTTTTCTATCGTGCGTTATCTAGCCTAGAATGTAGCCTAGCGCTTAGCGTTCTTAGCATTCCTAGTTCCTTTGGCTCGCTCCAATGCCCTTGCGACTCCATTTGTAGTAGAATTGTTTCCTTATGTTGAATCCGACGTTTGCAGGTCACTAAAATATTTCAAATAGTTGTCGGTATTGAATTTATTGTGAGGTTTTAGAGGGATTTCATGATTTCTAGCGCTGTTTGCTGCTGCTTTTTTTTTCTTTTTTTCCTAACGTAAAGTAGCAGCTTTGTGGCAGCCACTGTCATCTGTAGTTTCCATTTGACTTGAAGTTAGAGCGTTTCATAACTGCCGCCTCTCCCCCCCCCCCCCGGGCCTCCTCAACCCCCTTTTTTTAAATGGTTTTTAAATATTTCTCATATTTAGTATTTTGAGTCTTATACCCGCTATAATCTAGCTACCCGCTATAATCTAGCGGATCGGTTACACAATAGATATTCGTTCGTTGTATTTTGGAAAGGTGTGGGTGATGACAATATTTGCCGATCGGATATTTGTTGGTCCCGAATATTGAGTTTATGAGCACTTATGAGGATTGTATGTCCAAGTTAGGTGAGAGAAAAGGTGATTTGTGAGTGAGTGAATATTGGGGATATATAGCAAAGGTTAAGTAATGGTTTTGAGATATTGATATTTAACCATATCTCATACCTCGAATATCAATGATGAGAGAGTATTATTGTTATTATTATTATTATTAATTATTATTATTATTATTATTATTATTATTATTATTATTATTATAGTAATAATTATAATTATTATTATTATTACGATAATAATGATAATAATAATAATAATAATTATTATTATTTTATGATTATTATTATCATTATTATTATAGTAATAATTATAATTATTATTATTATTATTATTACGATAATAATGATAATAATAATAATAATTATTATTATTATTATTATTATTATTATTATTATTATTATTATTATTATTGTGGCGTGCATAAATCATGCCAGACTCACAACTCAGATTAATTATTCTCTTATTTATTTCTCCCTTGACCTTGTTTGTGAATCGTGTGAGGATTTGTGAGTATAGGTTTAGTGGGGGTCAAGGCTGATGAGTACATCTGCATTACTCATACATGACTCACTATGCTGTTTTTTGTGGCCTTTGGTCGATCTGTCTGGCGGTTGTAGGCAACTGTAAATGGTACGACGCTTGTGTATGACGGTACGATCTTTGAACACGACGGTACGATCTTTGAGCACAACGGTACGATCTTTGAGCACAACGGTACGATCTTTGAGCACGACGGTACGACCGTTGAGTACGACGGTACGACCCTTGAACACACGACGGTACGATCTTTGAGCACGATGGTACGACCCTTGAACACGACGGTACGACCCTTGAACACGATGGTACGACCCTTGAACACGACGGTACGATCCTTGAACACGACGGTGCGATTCTTGAGCACGACGGTACGATTTTTGAGCACGATGGTACGACCCTTGAACACGACGGTGCGATTTTTGAGCACGACGGTATGATTCTTGAGCACGACGGTACGATTCTTGAGCACGACGGTACGATCCTTGAGCACGACGGTACTACCCTTGAACACGACGGTACGATTCTTGAGCACGGTTGTACGATTCTTGAGCACGACGGTACGACCGTTGAGCACACGACGGTATGACCCTTGAACACACGACGGTATGACCGTTGAACACGACGGTACGACCCTTGAGCACGACGGTACGACCGTTGAGCATGAGGGTACGATTCTTGAGCACGACGGTACGATTCTTGAGCACGACGGTACGACCGTTGAGCACACGACGGTATGACCCTTGAACACACGACGGTACGATCCTTGAGCACACGACGGTACGATCCTTGAGCACACGACGGTACGATCCTTGACCACGACGGTACGATCCTTGACCACGACGGTACGACCCTTGACCACGACGGTACGACCCTTGACCACGACGGTACGATCCTTGAGAGATCTCGGAAACTTGATACTTTTTCTAAGAAAAACAAAAGACATTGTGTTCTTGTTCTTATTTTGATCTTTTTTTGAGTTAAGTCGCCTACTTTAACTATTCCCTGGTCATGCGTTTGTATGAAAGCCTTTTAAGTATTATTCTTGGGCTGCTCAGCTGACAAAGTGTCCGCCCCGGCTAACCTAGTAACAAAAATAGGAATATCAACTTAGTCTCGCTGTGGCAGAGACTTCTAGCAAGGCAGCGAACCTTCAGTGGGACTGAGTTGCTCCACGTGTATGTCCAGAAGATTCAGTTGGACTGAACTCCACCTCAGCATTACCGAGAATATTCCCATAGACTGAGCTCCAAGCTCTCATTCCCGAAGTATTCACGTGTACGGAGCGCCTCCTTGTACACAACGTTATCGCAAAAGGTTCAGTCGGACGGAGCTCCACACAGTGAAAGTCACCATCGTTCTTAATATATCTGTATTACAGTTTTGTAATACCCAAAAAGGGTATATTATACTCTTGTGGGGAAAACATTATTTTGTATTCAAATGTCTACAGGGATGCCATAGTCGTCTTAAATACATTATATTCAAGCCTTAAATATATTATGTTCATTTCATCACTGATGTTGAACTAAGGAATCATGCATTAAAGAAATATTATTTTGTAATGCTTTTGTGCATAATATGGCGAATTATATGTGAAAAATGATTTATGAAATAGATTTATCAGTCATCTCGATTCTTTACATTTAGGATCCCTTACATCCATTCCCGCCGCTCATTGCCAGGCTTAATATGATGCAAAATTATTCTGACTTAATAATACACTGAACTTCATTTTTCTGCGGTCTACTAATTGAGTTAAACATTATGTAAATTTCTGTTAACTGTAGCGACTTTTATTACTCATGGGAGGTTCTTGGGATGATTAAACAAATGATTAATGAATTTGGATGTTCGCAAAAGAATTTTTCTCTCATTGCGGTTTGAGGAAATTTGAATTACATTTGATTATATTGCAAGGAAGGTCGTCTTTCGATCGTTTTAGACTCAGTCTTTAACGACCACCCCCTTAACGAGCGACCACCTCGTTATGAGAGGATGAGTAAGGGTGTCGAGACTCACAATTTGACTCATTTTGCGAAATGAGTAACATGTCAAGTGGTCGTTTTGTCTTAGCTATAGTGACCACCTGGCGCCTCATTACATGTGTGTGTGTGTGTGTGTGTGTGTGTGTGTTCTTGAGGGCCTGGAGGGTGTGTGGGGGGTTGGTCCCTAAGGGGATGGGGAGGGGGGGATATTCAAGATGGCGGCAAGCATTGGCACCGAATCTTGTGCTTTTGAGGGGAAGGGGGAGGAGTGTGTCCCCCTCCCCTCTCCCCTTCCCCTCATGATGTCATAGAGCCTTTTATCTCGTCTGTGGCGACGTGAGCATGAGCCATATAGCCCCCCACACGTGTGTGTGTTAATCACCCGGCGTTTTCAAAGGCGTCCACTGTCGTCTTAGATAACCCTGGGGAAAAAAATTCTTGTTGGTATATTTTTTTCCCAGGATGAGGTACAATAGACCGTTCTTCTGTTGTTTCATTGCTGGCCAGTGTTACTGTTGCTTGTGGCCACGGTGGCCCCCGACCTGCTCTCGTTTGGTGGCCACAGTGGTCCCCGACCTGCTCTCTTTGTGGCCACAGTAGTGGCCCGACCTGCTTTCTCGTTGTGGCCACAGTGGCCCCGACCTGCTCTCTCGTGGCCACAGTGGTCCTGTCTTCTCCAGTTGTTTGGTGGCCACAGTGGCCCGACTTGTTGTGGCCACACCTGCCCCTGTTGTGTGATATGCTATCCTCGTGTGTGTGTGTATGTGTGTATGTGTGTATGTGTGTGTGTGTGTATGTGTGTGTGTATATGTATGTGTGTGTGTGTGTGTGTGTGTGTGTGTGTGTGTGTGTGTGTGTGTGTATATGTGTATGTATGTGTGTGTGTGTCATGCATTATTCATGTGTGGTTGTCGAGACGTTCTCAAGGTAGAACATTTGCATAGCATCATGTTGTATAGCCCGGGTACACACACACTCTCATTCCCACTATGTCTATATCTATGTCTATATCTATGTCTATATCTATGTCTATGTCAATGTCTATGCCTGTGTCTATATCTATGTCTATGCCTCTGTTCTATATCTATGTCTATGTCATTGTCTATGGCTGTCTATATCTATGTCTATGCCTGTGTCTATATCTATGTCTATGCCTCTGTCTATATCTGTATCTATGTCATTGTCTATGGCTGTGTCTATATCTATATCTATGTCTGTGTCTATATCTATGTCTATGCCTCTGTCTATATCTGTATCTATGTCATTGTCTATGGCTGTCTATATCTATGTCTATGTCTGTGTCTATATCTACGTCTATGCCTCTGTCTATATCTATGTCTATGTCATTGTCTATGGCTGTCTATATCTATGTCTATGTCTGTGTCTATATCTATGTCTATGCCTCTGTCTATATCTATGTCTATGTCATTGTCTATGTCTGTGTCTATATCTATGTCTATGCCTCTGTCTATATCTATGTCTATGTCATTGTCTATGTCTGTGTCTATATCTATGTCTATGCCTCTGTCTATATCTATGTCTATGTCATTGTCTATGGCTGTGTCTATGTCTATGTCCGTGTTGATGTAGTTACGTATTTGTGCTGTGGTGTTTTGGTGGGGGGGAGAAAGGCCTCGTACACTTGTGTATATTCTCTATATTGACCATATCCAAAGTCATTTTAATCCATTCATCCGCCATTTTATATATATAAATCCTCTGATTTTTTTTTATTACACTCCGTTTTCTGAAAGTGATCAGTCTGTATATAGAAACTGGGGTGCGGTGGTTGTGGTCAAGTTACCACCCCCCACTCCGTTTTCTCTTTTCCACTTTGGGTCAAGTTAAGGGGGCATCTTTCCCCCCCCCCCCCCTCCCTGTAACTCCTCTCTCTTAAATCTGGTGCCATTTTGGTCGCCCTTCCTCTGGACCTTCTCTGTGAACTCTTTGTGGATGGTTATTCCATGTTCTGGCTTTTCGGTAGGATGTGAACAGCTTGCATTAGTGCCTCCTTAACAGTTAGACTTCGACAATTGGTCTGGGACGCTGGCACCAGGAGAGGGAAGGTGACTCCACCCAGTCCATTTCACACATAAGAGTCTTGGGGGTTCCTATCCTGCAAGGTATTGATTTTAATGACCAAATTCTGGGGTTCATATCCTGCAAGGTATTGATTTTAATGACCAAATCCTGGTGCTCACATCCTGCAAGGTATTGATTTTAATGACCAAATTTTGGGGCTCATATCCTGCAAGGTATTGATTTTAATGACCAATTTCTGGTGCTCACATCCTGCAAGGTATTGATTATAATGACCAAATTCTGGTGCTCATATCCTGCAAGGTATTGATTATAATGACCAAATTCTGGGGTTCATATCCTGCAAGGTATTGATTATAATGACCAAATCTTGGGGCTCATATCCTGCAAGGTATTGATTATAATGACCAAATTCTGGGGTTCATATCCTGCAAGGTATTGATTTTAATGACCAATTTCTGGTGCTCACATCCTGCAAGGTATTGATTATAATGACCAAATTCTGGGGTTCATATCCTGCAAGGTATTGATTTTAATGACCAAATTCTGGGGTTCATATCCTGCAAGGTATTGATTTTAATGACCAATTTCTGGTGCTCACATCCTGCAAGGTATTGATTTTAATGACCAATTTCTGGTGCTCACATCCTGCAAGGTATTGATTTTAATGACCAAATTCTGGGGTTCATATCCTGCAAGGTATTGATTATAATGACCAAATTCTGGGGTTCATATCCTGCAAGGTATTGATTTTAATGACCAATTTCTGGTGCTCACATCCTGCAAGGTATTGATTTTAATGACCAATTTCTGGTGCTCACATCCTGCAAGGTATTGATTATAATGACCAAATTCTGGGGTTCATATCCTGCAAGGTATTGATTTTAATGACCAATTTCTGGTGCTCACATCCTGCAAGGTATTGATTATAATGACCAAATTCTGGGGTTCATATCCTGCAAGGTATTGATTTTAATGACCAATTTCTGGTGCTCACATCCTGCAAGGTATTGATTATAATGACCAAATTCTGGGGTTCATATCCTGCAAGGTATTGATTATAATGACCAAATTCTGGGGTTCATATCCTGCAAGGTATTGATTTTAATGACCAAATTCTGGGGTTCATATCCTGCAAGGTATTGATTTTAATGACCAAATTCTGGGGTTCATATCCTGCAAGGTATTGATTTTAATGACCAAATTCTGGGGTTCATATCCTGCAAGGTATTGATTTTAATGACCAATTTCTGGTGCTCACATCCTGCAAGGTATTGATTTTAATGACCAAATCCTGGTGCTCACATCCTGCAAGGTATTGATTTTAATGACCAATTTCTGGTGCTCACATCCTGCAAGGTATTGATTTTAATGACCAAATTCTGGGGTTCATATCCTGCAAGGTATTGATTATAATGACCAAATTCTGGGGTTCATATCCTGCAAGGTATTGATTTTAATGACCAAATTCTGGGGTTCATATCCTGCAAGGTATTGATTTTAATGACCAATTTCTGGTGCTCACATCCTGCAAGGTATTGATTATAATGACCAAATTCTGGGGTTCATATCCTGCAAGGTATTGATTTTAATGACCAATTTCTGGTGCTCACATCCTGCAAGGTATTGATTTTAATGACCAATTTCTGGTGCTCACATCCTGCAAGGTATTGATTTTAATGACCAAATTCTGGGGTTCATATCCTGCAAGGTATTGATTTTAATGACCAAATTCTGGTGCTCATATCCTGCAAGTATTGATTTTAATGACCAAATTCTGGGGTTCATATCCTGCAAGGTATTGATTATAATGACCAAATTCTGGGGTTCATATCCTGCAAGGTATTGATTTTAATGACCAAATTCTGGGGTTCATATCCTGCAAGGTATTGATTATAATGACCAAATTCTGGTGCTCATATCCTGCAAGGTATTGATTTTAATGACCAATTTCTGGTGCTCACATCCTGCAAGGTATTGATTATAATGACCAAATTCTGGTGCTCATATCCTGCAAGGTATTGATTTTAATGACCAAATTCTGGGGTTCATATCCTGCAAGGTATTGATTTTAATGACCAATTTCTGGTGCTCACATCCTGCAAGGTATTGATTATAATGACCAAATTCTGGGGTTCATATCCTGCAAGGTATTGATTTTAATGACCAATTTCTGGTGCTCACATCCTGCAAGGTATTGATTATAATGACCAAATTCTGGGGTTCATATCCTGCAAGGTATTGATTATAATGACCAAATTCTGGGGTTCATATCCTGCAAGGTATTGATTTTAATGACCAAATTCTGGGGTTCATATCCTGCAAGGTATTGATTTTAATGACCAAATTCTGGGGTTCATATCCTGCAAGGTATTGATTTTAATGACCAATTTCTGGTGCTCACATCCTGCAAGGTATTGATTATAATGACCAAATTCTGGGGTTCATATCCTGCAAGGTATTGATTTTAATGACCAAATTCTGGGGTTCATATCCTGCAAGGTATTGATTTTAATGACCAAATTCTGGGGTTCATATCCTGCAAGGTATTGATTATAATGACCAAATTCTGGTGCTCATATCCTGCAAGGTATTGATTTTAATGACCAAATTCTGGTGCTCATATCCTGCAAGGTATTGATTTTAATGACCAAATTCTGGGGTTCATATCCTGCAAGGTATTGATTATAATGACCAAATTCTGGGGTTCATATCCTGCAAGGTATTGATTATAATGACCAAATTCTGGGGTTCATATCCTGCAAGGTATTGATTTTAATGACCAAATTCTGGGGTTCATATCCTGCAAGGTATTGATTATAATGACCAAATTCTGGGGTTCATATCCTGCAAGGTATTGATTATAATGACCAAATTCTGGGGTTCATATCCTGCAAGGTATTGATTTTAATGACCAATTTCTGGTGCTCACATCCTGCAAGGTATTGATTTTAATGACCAATTTCTGGTGCTCACATCCTGCAAGGTATTGATTTTAATGACCAATTTCTGGTGCTCACATCCTGCAAGGTATTGATTATAATGACCAAATCTTCGCCCCCTCCCCACCCTATGATCCACTTCCGCTTCCATGGTTCCATCGTGGACTGATCCCACTCCCAGATATCTAAAACACTTCACTTCCTCCAGTTTTTTCCTCCATTCATAACTCACCTCCAATTGACTTGACCTCAACCCTACTGTACCTAATAACCTTGCTCTTATTCACATTTTACTCTTAACTTTCTTCTTCCACACACTTTACCAAACTCAGTCACCAGCTTCTGCAGTTTCTCACATGAATCAGCCACCAGCGATGTATCATCAGCGAACAACAACTGACTCTCACTTCCCAACATTATATATATATATATTATATATATATATATATATATATATATATAATATATATATATATATATATATATAATATATATATATATAAAAGCTCAAGAAATTTTGTGGGCAGGTATTCGAACCTTAAACAAATAAAATACAATAAATGTTTGATAGAACAGCGCATTATTCACTTGTTATTTAACTTGCTTATTCCGTTGATGAAGTCCTAATTAGACTGATTAATATGATTATTGTTTATAACTAATTATCAAGAACAATAATAGAAAATAGGTCGACCGCGACCTCTCCCGACGGAAATCAGGATTAGTTTACCACCCTTTTAGATATATTTTTCAGTTTTTCAATGAATTGCACCAATAATATCCTGTACGTTAATAATAGTGGTAAAACAATGATTGAGTCGAATACTTATGGCGCAAAGCAAATGCATCTTATCGCTTGACCCCTAAAGCAGTAAGCACTCAGAAGATAACAGCAGCTCCTGAAAAAAAGGTGAGGCAGTTTTCAGGAATCTCCCGCCATTACTTAATATTTACAGATATAATAAAACTCTGGCCCTTTATTGTATTAATCAGTAGATCAACAACGGAGAGAATGTATAAGGAAAGTGTTTATTAACTTAGAAGTTAGTTTGAAGGTGTATTAATGCTTGAAAATTATAGAGAAAATAATTGGGTTCTTGGATGCGTAGTCGTCTGGAGGTTAGGCTCGTCGTTAGGGCCCAGTGGGCCACGCTGAGCCAATGGGAATTCCGACCTTGTGTCCGTTACTGGCCAGGGTCCCCAGGCTGCGCGCGCACCTCTCTCGGGGGTTTGTTGACTCCCCTGTTGTCGTGTCAGAACGACACAGTTTACATGGCTTTTTTTTTGTCCTGCTGGGCGAGTTTACTGTCTTTGTCATGAGCGCGGGCGAGTTTACCTTCTTCATTGCCTCTTTTGGGGAGATTACGGGCCTCAGTATGAGTCTACTTGGTTAAATATAGTGCGGGCGAGTTTACATTTTTTCTGTAGTATGACGGTTTACCTTGATTTTGGTCTGGATGGGTTTACGTCTTTAGCTTTGTGTTCGTGTGGGTGGGTTTACGTCGATGTATACTAGAGTGTAGGCGAATCGACTCTATGGCGTATCCAACTGTTGCCAAGTTTACCTTTTTTGTATTTAATGTGGGCAAGTTTACAGTCATGTTGGTATATACGTATGAGTTTGCCAGCTGCGGGTGAGTTTACCTAATGAAACATCCTTGTTGCCAAAGCGAGTTTACGGGCCTGTTAGTGAGTTTACCTTATTCCAATTTTCCTGAGTTTACACCAGCGGAACAAGTTTACCTACATGTTGCTGTATGGTAGACAGTTTTGGTTTGTAGTTTGCTTCGGGGAGATGGGTTTACATTCGAATGCTTGCTATATAAACTATGTCATACATGGTTTACTTTATGAATGGGTTTATGATACGCAGGTTTACCTTAGTCCTGACGGGTTTATCGCCTAAGAGTTAGTTTACCTCAGCATTGAGTTTACCATAGGCAAATTTACCTCTAGGTGAGTTTACATCATAGATAACATGTCTATATAAATGAGTTTACCACCTTAAAGGCAAGTTTACCTCAAATAATCCAGTGGTCCAATTTAATCATACACGAGTCTATGTACCCACCAGTGAGTTTACCATGATCTGGACGAGTTTACCTCACCCTCAGGGATACCCAGGGAAGTTTACCTCGCCGGTTTACAGTTGTCGAGAGATAAGGAAGGGGTGGAAGGGGAGGTGATGGTTCATCTCCCTTGGCGATACACTGATAACTGTACACGATAAGAGTCTCCCCCCTTCCCCCCTTGTAAACCAGTCCCTTCCCTCCCCTTCCCCCTTCCCTCTTCTCCTCCCCCCTTCCCCTTGTAAACCATCCCCTTCCTCCCCCTTTTCCCCTTCCCATTCTCCCCCTCCCCCTTGTGAATCAACCCCCTTCCTCCTTCTTCCTTCTCCCTTCCCCCTTCCCCCATTCTCCTCCCCCTTCCCCCTTGTAAACCATCCCCTTCCTCCCCCTTTTCCCCTTCCCCATTCTCCCCCTCCCCCTTGTGAATCAACCCCCTTCCTCCTTCTTCCTTTTCCTTTCCCCCTTCCCCCATTCTCCTCCCCCTTCCCCCTTGTAAACCATCCCCTTCCTCCCCCTTTTCCCCTTCCCCATTCTCCCCCTCCCCCTTGTGAATCAACCCCCTTCCTCCTTCTTCCTTCTCCCTTCCCCCTTCCCCCATTCTCCTCCCCCTTCCCCCTTGTAAACCATCCCCTTCCCCTTCCCCCTTCTCTTCCCCTATTCTCCCCCTTCCCCTTCCCCCTTCTTCCTTCCCCCATTCTCCTCCCCCCTTGTAAACCATCCCCTTCCCTTTCCCCCTTCTCCTCCCCCCCCCATTCTCCTTCTCCCCTTCTAAACCAACCCCTTCCCCCTTCCCTCCCCTTCCCTCTTCCCCCCATTCTCCCCCTTCCCCTCATTTATATATAGATGTCCGGTTAAGTAAAACTTGGGTTAAGTCGAAGTTTTTGGACCAGTTGGAAAAAAAAATGTAATTCAATGTCTTTGAGAAATGTAATTACAATATGAATTATCTTAAAGGTAATTGATTTTGATACAGTGATTCGCTGGGAGAGGTAATTATTTCTACTAAGTAGTTGATACAGTGCTTTGATTCATAAGGTAATTATTATTGGTACAAAGTAGTTATGTTAGATCAATGTAATTATCAGTTTATTAACAGTAAGATAATTATATCCAAGATAGCTATTTTTTTTCACGTAAATGTGGTTGAGAAATGATCCTTTTAGTAAGGTAATTATTGCTGCAAAGTAATGAATATTTTATAAATGTAATGATTAATGTATGGACAGCATCAAAATTAGTAATTACATTTGATTAATGTAATTATTAATGTAGACAGCATCAAAATTAGTAATTACATTTGATTGATGTAATTATTAATGTATGGACAGCATCAAAATTAGTAATTGTATTTGATTAGTGTAATTATTAATGTATGGACAGCATCGAAATTAGTAATTGTATTTGATTAATGTAATTGTTAATGTATGGACAGCATCAGAATTAGTAATTATATTTGATTGATGTAATTATTAATGTATGGACAGCATCACAATTAGTAATCATATTTGATTAATGTAATTGTTAATATATGGACAGCATTAAAGTTAGTGATACATGATCAATGTAATTATTAATGTATTGAGAGCATCCAAATTATATTTAAGATAGTTTTCTTTTTCTAGAAATGTGACATGTTTGTACGTAATTCGAGAATAAATAATTAAGATAATCTGTTGGTCATGGAGTTTGTTGTGTGTGTGTGTGTGTGTGTGTGTGTGTGTGTGTGTGTGTGGTTCTACACTTCTGTTGTGTGTGTGTGTGTGTGTGGGGAGGGGGTTGAGTTCGACCCACGTCGACCCCCATATACCCCACGTTTCGCCCTGTACTTTTTCCCTCCTGCAGGTGGAATGCCTCTCGACTTTAACCCCCAACAGGGTCGAGTGTTATCAACAGACATCTATCATTAATTGTTTATTTATCTATCAGATAAGTTCAGATAATAGATATATTTATGATCTCTTTATGTGTGTCTCAAGGGCGTCTTAATGTCACCATTTTCTGTGTTTAATTTGCTTTCTCGCTTGTCTCCCATTTTCCATTCCAGATGGGAGCGCATGAAGCTGGGTAAGGCAGGCCCCTTGCCCCATTCCTGTAGGAGGTCGTCGTCCATCTACGTCGTCTGGAGTGTATGTGTGTGTGTGTGTGTGTGTGTGTGTGCTTGTAGCCACACACACACAGAGGGAGTGGGTGCGTGTGTAGTAAACACGAGTGATAGTGTGGGTTTTGATAAGGGCGCCGCCCTTGGGAGATAAGGAATGAGATTTGAGTCGATGCCTGGTCGATAGATCTGTTGTTGTCTATTATTGCCAGCCACGAAGGGCGTCGTCCGGGGGATGAAAGTGTTCCTCCGCTGGAGGATCAACTGGCTGACGCAGAAGGAGGCGCTGAAGGAGATCTAGGGACGCGCGCCCTCCTCCTCCTCCTGGTTTCCTCCAGCTCCGTTGACCCAGATGGGTAAAAGCGATTCTACTCCAGAGGAGTGAGTGATAAGGCTGTCTCTCTACTGTGGGCGGCTCGGCTTAGCGTAGCTCTTCCCCCACACCCACCCACACACCCCACACACACGACCCATCTAACGAGCGGGAAGGTGGTTGTGGCGAAGCGCAAGCGCGCGGCGCCCCCAGAGGGAGAGGTGTGGTTAACTGACCATTAGCCCGGTGCACGGGGATGGAAAAGGGTCTCTGTGTGCTGGAGGTGGGGCGTCTCGTGATTGAGGTGTGGGTGATGTGGGAGTGTGGGTGTATCCTGGTGGGAGGAGAGAGTCAGGCTCCCACCTAACGACCCCCACACACACACCCATGTTCCTCCCCCACAGCCACCCCTTCCTCACCCCACTATCTACGATGCCTTCCATCCCGCTGTGGGTGGTGTGGGTGGCGCTGATCCTCGGGGCTGTGGGCCCGCCCTTCGTATCTGCTGTGGGCGCGCCCCTCGCGTCTGTGGGAAGCAGCGATGCCCCATCGCCCGAGCTGGCCAGTCCCTCTAACCCAGACCCGACGACTGTCGCAGCCGTGGAGGTTGTCGTCTCCGCCAACGCCACGTCCTCCGACGTCGTCCCCACCAGCGCACGCCCTTTGCCGCTGGGCGCCGACGCCCTGACGCTGAAGGTGTCGACGGAGAGGAACACGACGCTCGTGAGCGCCATCTGCCGGCCCAAGTCGCGCCTATTTCCGGGTCTCCCGACGGCGTCGGCAGCAGAAGGAGGAGGAGGAGGAGTAGAAGAAGGCCGCTCCTCCCCCACTCCGCGTCCAGACCCGAGTTCCACCACCGTGGGGTCTCTCCTGACGGCGGCGCTGACGGGCAGAGGCGTGGAGATGGACCTCAGCCTACTGGAGGAGGAGGAGGATGGCGCGGGGCAAGTCGTGGTGGACGTGGAGGGGTGTGGAGCTGTAGTCGTAGGGCGTGGGGTCCCGGCATGGGTCGAGGGCCTCACTTTCGCCATCAAAGGTAAACTCGTCCTTAGGTTTAGATGGTGGGCTGGCTCAGACCACCTTCGTCAGTTGTCCGTCCGCGTGGACGACTGGGTGTGGGAGGGCGCCCAGGGGCTTTGCCACGCCCTCCCGCCCACGCTCGAGGCGTTGGACGTCTCAAACTCGCCGGTACAATCTATACAGCTGGAGGAGTCGTGTGTACCACCTGGACTCCAGCGCTTGGACGCCTCCCGCGCCGCCCTTTCTCGCCTGGCGCTCTGCACGCCCTCCCTCGTCACCCTCCACGTCTCGTGGAACAGGGTGGGCGGTGGGTTGCAGTGGGCCTCTTGCCACGGCGGCGTCTCCGCTGTGCAGTATCTACAAGCTGACAACAATAATATGACTGTGGCTTCCACCTGCGGGTGGGGCGCCCTTCGGACACTCGACCTTCGCCACAACTTCCTGGCGGGCTTGGACCTCACGTCGTGCCCTCCTGCTAACTTGACCAGCGTCACGGTGGCCCACAACCTGTTGGTGATGCCCCCAGCCTTGCCCAACACGCTCCTCTATCTGGATTTCAGCCATAACCACCTCTCCAGCCTGCCTGTTCTTACCCACGCCCTTGTGGTATGTGATATATTTATATACTCCTTCATGCTCTATATCTATCTACCTATCGATTTAGCTATCTATCTATCTATCTATATGTCTATCTACCTATCTGTCCATCTATATCTTTTGTATGGACTATATGTCTATCTATTTACCTATCTATCTATATCTTGTGTGGACTATATGTCTATCTATTTACCTATCTATCTATATCTTGTGTGGACTATATGTTTATCTATTTACCTATCTATCTATATCTTGTGTGGACTATATGTCTATCTATTTACCTATCTATCTATATCTGTTGTGTGGATGCCTGCATGAATCTTAGTTTAATGGACTAAGTAGATCTTGAAGTATATTTCGAAATATCATTCTAGTTTGGAGACCTTAATCACAGAGTATAGTCCACATTGAGGTTGGGTCTTAATTAGATTATATATCTAATTAATGAAAGAAAGAGAGAAAAGTTGTGGGAAATTCAGTAAGACTTTTTGAAGGAAGTGGAAAGCCTGTTAGGATTAACATGAGAGGGGTCGAAATTTCCAGAGTTTAAGAAGTGTAGGGAAAGAAACGAATATCAAATCGGCCCACCCTTGAGTTGCCAACGGCCATACCATGGGTCATTTGACGCCGTTGCTTGCTGAGAAGTACGTGGTCTAGGTGATGGTAGGGGGGCACACTGGCAGCCAGCACTTGGGAACAAAATCCAAAGTAGTACCTGTAGAATAGGGAAAGTGAACCAACATTATGCCTTAGGGCGATTAGATTGTTATAAGGTTGGCCTGGTCTAGCTAAGTGGAACTGCCTATGAATTAAGAACTTAGAAAAGAGGTTTTCCAAGTTTCAAGGTAGATTTTATGGCGAAACCAAGAATGTCTAGTGTGAAGTGGTGAAATGACAGACCTCTAGAGTAGGATTGGAAAATTGTGTGCATGAGAAAGAGCGTAGGAAACAAGACAGATGCCTGAAAAAACATCTCTTTGAGGAGGGAGAAGCTGGTCCAAATGGAGACAAATCAGCCAGAGAGGAAAGTAGATAGGAGGGAGCAAAGAGAAAAAGAAGAGTTCAGGCGAGACCCGAATACCACACCTTATCCAAAGCTTTTGGTATATTAAGGGTAACTACACCCCACACAATGCAGGTAAATATTTACAGCTTGATGTAAATAGCTTTTTGTTTACAATCTCATACCATTTCTGTTGACTGATACCTTGTTTACATGTTTCTTTGTCGACTGTGGTGGTGGCGGTACTGGGACGACTGCGTGCGCTAATACAGGAGGCGGATCTGTCGCACAACAAGGTGACGTCAATAGGGAAGTCGCGCTTCAAACGAGCCCACAAACTGCTCCACCTGTCGTTATCGCACAACCGTCTCACCATACTCCTTGGTCAGTTCCCGTTTTCTGCACCCTTCCACACTGATGGTCTGTCCCCTCGTTTTCTGTTGAGTGGGTTGCCCTCTTAGGTTAGGTGCACAGTGGTCCCTTGGGGGTGGGTTAGGTACAGAGTGGCCCTATGGGGTGGGTTAGGTACACAGTGGCCCTGGGATGGGATAGGAACAGTGGCCCTGGGATGGGATAGGAACAGTGGCCCTGGGATGGGTTAGGCACACAGTGGCCCTATGGGGTGGGTTAGGTACAGTGGCCCTGGGGTGGGTTACGTACAGTGGCCCTGAGGATGGGTTACGTACAGTGGCCCTGAGGATGGGTTAGGTACAGAGTGGCCCTAGGTGTGGGTTAAAGAGTGGCCCTAGGGTGGGTTAGGTATAGTGGTTCTAGGGGTGGGTTAAAGAGTGGCCCTGGGGTGGGTTGGGTACAGGGTGGCCCTAGGGTGGGTTAGATACACTGGCCCAAGGGATGGGTTAGTTAAAGAGTGGCCCTAGGGTGGGTTAGGTGCAGAGTGGCCCTGGGGTGGGTTAGGTGCAGAGTGGCCCTGGGGGTGGGTTAGGTACGTACAGGGGGTGGGTCTTGTAATCACAGATGTGAGTTACATAAACACGACTTCATAAGATAAGTTATATTTAGACCAAATATTTGTAGAATATATTACTACGTGAAAGAAATATGGTGCAAAATAGATAGAATAAGTAAAGTATAGATTTAATTATGTATCACAACTATTAAGGATCGTACTATGACTGTGTTATGGATGTATAACAACTTATATGGATTGTACGATGAATGGACGTGTTGTAGATGTATGTATAACAAGTATTAAGGATGGTACGATAATAAATAGATATATGTGTACGACATTTATTAATCATCGTACGATAGCAGATAAATAAACATGTGTACGACAACTATTAATTATCGTACGATAGCAGATAAACGTGTACGACAACTATTAATCATCGTACGATAGCAGATAAATGTATGACAACTGTGAATCATCTTACGATAGCAGAAGGTGTTATAGATGTGCGTACGACAACTATTAATCATCGTACGATGGTTGAACGTGTTATAGATGTGTGTATATAACAACTATTAAGGATTGTACGATGACTGAATGTGTTGTAGCTGTATGTACGACAACTATGAAGCCTAGTACGATAGCAGAAAGTGTTGTAGACATGTGTACGATAATTATTAGATCCCGTTCGATCGCTAACTTGCCCTCCATTACTCCCCTAGAACGCGAGCTGTTAGGCCTGAGAAACCTTCGCTCGCTGGACCTCAGCCACAACTCCCTGCGGCACATCGCCCCCTCCTCCCTCATGCACCTGCAGAGCCTGCGGCGCCTCCATCTGCAGAGGAACCACCTGACGACGCTGGACGCGCGAGACCTGGATGCCTTCCAGCTACAGCCACACGCTCACGCCAGCTTGCACCACAACCCCTGGGAGTGCTCGTGTTACCTGCTCTCCTTCCTCAACAGGCTCCAGGCTTGCCCAGGATGTCAGCAACAGGTATACCATACTTGCTAGGATGTCAACAACAGGTATACCATACTTGCTAGGCTGTCAGCAACAGGTATACCGTACTTACTAGGCTGTCAGCCACCGCTGTCAGCAACAGATGCATACAGCAGACCAAAGATTCTAACCTAGCGATGTTTGACCAAAGATGCTAACCTAGCGATGTTAGCTAGACTGCAAGTCTTAAAGCCAACAGATGTTAGCAAGACCGAGAAACTAGTTGTTAGCAGGTAAAAAATCTCTATTTAACAATTAAGCCAAAATCTTAATCTAACAGTTAACAAGCCAAGATCTTAATATAACAATTGTTAACAACTCCAAGATCTTAATAAAAGCTGACTGGTTTGTTAGCTTAAGATGCTAATCTAGCTGAGCAACTGCTAGAGAGTTTAAGATGGCAATCTTATAGTGTTTAGTAAGACCAAAAATCCTAACATTAATCGTTAGAATCGGAAAAACCTTACAACATAAGTAACTCTACCCAGAATATCCTATAATAAATACATTAATTGTTAGAAACGGTATATCATATCCTTGCTGCTGCAATACTACTTTCAATATCGTAGCTTAGCGACTTAAGAATACTACCATATCCAGCCATTTCTGTACATGATTAAGCGTCTTATTGTTTAAAGTATCTTTTCAAACGCTCCGATAAGTCTTTTGATAGTCTTATGAGAATGTAGCATAGTAAGTAGAAGGCCAGACCCCTTGGCTGAGCTTAAATACGCCACCATCATCCATTACCAGATAATGATAGACAAATCCGCTAGAGACAGCCACTTTACTGCTGAACATGAGCTGAGGCCGCTAAATTGGCACCTTTGAATGATCATTTTTTCCCCCAGGGTCAAAACTCGCTCGGAAGCATAGAATTTCAATGTCAACTACGAAATTCCATTCGTGGCTATAAGTTCTTACGTATATGTATAAATACGAGGTTTATATAAGCTAATTTGGCTGAATATCGTATGTGTTCAGTGATTTGATATGATTCATGGCGAATATGTTAAGATGCGTTCGTGTAAGATATCCAAGCTCTGTCTGTCCCATATTCGTAAATCCGTTTGTTAATCTTTTATGTTTATGGTCTGTCTCAAACGCCTAATTTGCTAGCCACAGAACGCTGTAAATAAGGTCATTTAATTCTTTTTTTTTTATTTTCACTGAAACCCTTTGTTGGTATTTAATCCGATTCCTGCCTTGAAAAATCACATAAGTCCACTTTTCGTAGCGACTTAACAGATTCGGATCCTCCTGGCTCTCGTTTCTTGCAACGGTTATTGTTCGATGTTATACCATTCATTCCTGCTGTTCTTTCCGCTTCGTATCTTCTATATCATCCTGCTCAATGCTGACCTATTTTCCCAGAAAATATAACAACCCAGCAGCCGTCAGTTTATATCCAAGGAAATAAATAAATTCTTTCGTGGCAGCTGTTTGTGGGGGTTAGTCATTGTGCGCCTGGCAACCCCTATACGTTCCTGTAGGCAGAAAACAGACTGGATCGGCTTTTTTGTAGATTTTTTTATAGAATTATCGGGGAGAAAAATATATTGCCCCCAACAGCCACAAATTTTCTAACCTGCAATGGAATTCATCGAATTATAGGCTCTGTGTTTACGGGGTAGGGGGAACGTTAGTCATTGTGGCTCTGGCAACCTCTTCGACATTTTTTTAATGCGTTTTTTAATATATATATATATATATATATATATATATATATATATATATATATATATATATATATATATATATATATGTGTGTGTATGTATATTTAATATATTTAATGTGTTATAAAGTTTTTAAAATGATTTATGTAAGAAAGATACATATTTCCCGCTTTTATTTTTAAACCCGACTTTTGTTTACTTCAGGAGCGGGAGAAGCTTCAGTGCCGGGAGGATGGTACGTGGGTGAAGGCGTCGGACGTCCTACGCTCCTGCATGAATGCCGTCAAGGACGCCACGCCGCCCATCTTCGACGAGTCGGACGAGGACCTGTCTGAAGAAGAGGGCGACGACCTGGCCAGTGGCCAAGCGAGAGACCACAGGGCCGTGATGGTCGTGCCCGGCTTGGTCGTGTTGCTCCTGCTGGCGGTCAGCGCCGCCTTGGGCTACCGCCTCTACCACCGCCACCGCCGCGCCATCAGGACGGGCCTGGCGCCCTTCTGCGGCTTCTGTGGCTTCTGCGCGCCCGACTCCCTCAATAACAACCACACGAACCACCAGCGAGATCGTCTGTCCCAAATCGGCAACGATTCCGATACAGAAACCGAGTTGTGATGGAGCCACAACCGGCGGGGTTATGAATAAAGGTGCCTTCCGATGTCCCCCTTCTGCAGGAGATGATAAAATTGACTCCTAACCCCCAAGGACTCGCGAGGGCGTGATGGTGGCGTCCACTGTGCGAAATCAGTGGCCATCAGACGAGACATTTGGGATCGGAAATTAAATAATTAAATAGAACAATAATGAACTAACGGCATGGTCTTTGGGATTAAGACATGACAGACGTTAGTTAGAACAAGTAATGCTATTAACCTGACGTTAAAATAGGCCAAGAAATAGACAGACATTATTTAGAACAAGTAATTCTATTAAGCCTACGTTAAAATAGGCCAAGAAATATTTAAATACAAGGAATGGATGAATCCTGGATGATTGGCTGAGATCGAGTTATATATTGTTACTCAAACGATATATATATATATATATATATATATATATATATATATATATATATATATATATATATATATATATATATATTGAAAGCTTCAATTCCGGCTCTCATATCTCGTACGTTTATTGTGTATATAAGAAAATATATATGACTTACGAGTGAGTAATAGGGTATGTATGGTAAAGGAGCTTTGATTACGAGAATTTGACACGATAGACATAGTAAAAGAAATTTGAGAAAATACTTTTTTTTTTGGAAAAGTTTGCCTTTGGAGACCGTGTCAAATTTCAACTTGGTTCTTTCCTCGAAAGTTTTAGAATCTAAAAAAAAAAAAACCTTAATGTTGGGTTGTTAACGATCAAAACGGTAATGATAATATAATAAGCAACAAATATGAAAAAAGACACTATTATTGGATGTTTAAAAACCCAAATTTATATTTTGCATTGGGGGTTTGCGGGAGACATGTTGATCACGTGAGGAGACGCTATTAATGAAAAGGGAAAAAAAAACGTGAGATTTAGTCTTATTTGTCCTTGTGTGAAGGTGAGATAAGACACCAGAGACGCAGCCACACTTCTACTGAAGTGGGAATCAGGTGAGCATAATTTCAGTGACTCATTTAATCATAATCGAGATGAGATAAAGAGATGAAGACATGGTTTTGAGGGAAGACGTTTCCTCTTTCTCTCGTAACTGCCAGTTACCTCATGGTGATTCAACAGTCGTATGTGTAGGTGTGAGGGTTATGTGTCCTGTTCATCGTGAAGAGGTGCTGGTTAATGGCTGTTAACGAGGAGGGCAAAAATCGACTCTCTTGAATATGACCCCAGTTGTCGTGACGTCACATGTTTTCCTCTGGGATGTTTATATGTGATTTCATTTTTTTTTTCATAATTTTTGGACGATGTGGATAAATAATAAAGCAGATATGTCTGTAGTGCATTTCCTCTCCTGTGAAAGCTTGGCATTGGGTAGATATGTATGCCTTGAATGCTATTATTAGGTAAATAATGTATGGAGGTCGGAAGTATGGGGTAACGGCTAATATATTTCACTATGGGTATTTTATGAACTGAATTTTATGTGGAGAATAATCAGCCCAAAGACACAGATGTTTATTTCCCTGTTTATTAATACTGTTTTGAACATCCTGAGAAAATTTAGGGCAGTATAGATAAAGACTCGTTAGGTTTGATTAGGATTAGAGTTATTTTGCCGACGGATTTGTGATTCGTCTTTTTCAGCGATACTGACCATTTCTCTCGCTATTCGCTATTTTATTTTTCTGTCGTATATTTATCTCAAAAAGGTAGTGATTTGCGCCAGAAATTAAGGTCAGGATCGTGTATACAAAAATTTTGAAAGGCATGATTTTTAAATTTCCAGATAGAAATATGCCCGAATTGGTAATTTTAACCTTAATTTTTTTTCCAAAGTTACAAATTGGGTTAAATGACCCAAGACTTGATTGAGTTTCGTGATGTATTATATCAAAGGATGTAGCTTCAAAGTCTATGGTTAATATTTTTTATTTTATCTCTTAACCCTTGGGGTACTTACATGAAAATGGCTGGCATAACACTTTGTGTTTGGCTGCTTCATTTGAAGTTTTAATTCTCTATGTAGTAGACAAGATGGAGGTGGGGAGGGGAAGTCTTATATGGTGACAATAAAACTCTTGAGTACTTTAAAATCTGATGGAGCGTCCTTCAAAATCTGATGTGTTATTAGGCCAAATTTGCCAGAAAGATCGAGCCATAGGCTAATTAGGCTACTGCCTAATTAGCCTTAGTCATCATAAGGAGTTGCTAATGAACTTTGTACAGTTTTTTTTGTGTTAGCAGAGGGCCTTCTGAGCCCATTGTATTTCACCTCTGATGGAGGTTCCATTTCGTATCTCAAATGTCTCATTTGGCCTTCTACCCATCAAACCGTAGCCTAATTAGGCAAAATCCTAATTAATATGGAGCTGTTAGCCTCAGTCATCATAAGGAGTTGCTAATGAACTTCCCATCATATAAATTTGTACTGTGTTTTTGGGTTAGCTAATGGCCGTAGGTGCCCATTGTATTTCACCTCTGATGGAGGTTCCATTTCGTATCTCAAATATCTCACTTGGTCTTCTACCTCTATGAGTCTGACCAATTATGTCATTAAGAGTATAATCTAACCTTTTTTTTAATTGATATCTGGTCTATAAATCATGGCGTCTGGTGTAAGTGGGTGAACAGAGAGCCCCTCCTCCCCCTTGTTTTTGTACCCTGTTATCACCAGAATCATGTGGACTTTGGTCTAATCACCTCTGCCCCCCCTTCTTTATGGCCAATAATAATGATCTGGATGCTGATAATAGCCTAGCATAGCTTATGAGAGGAAGTAAATAGGTGATGATAGAGATGATAATAGCCTAGCATAGCTTATGAGAGGAAGTAAATAGGTGATGATAGAGATGATAATAGCCTAGCATAGCTATGAGACGTAAATAGGTGATAATAAAGATGATAATAGCCTAGCATAGCTTATGGGAACATGTAAATAGGTGATAATAAAGATGATAATAGCCTAGCATAGCTTATGAGAACAAGTAAATAGGTGATAATAAAGATAATAGCTTAGCATAGCTTATGAGAACAAGTAAATAGGTGATAATAAAGATGATAATAGCCTAGCATAGCTTATGAGAACAAGTAAATAGGTGATAATAAAGATGATAATAGCTTAGCATAGCTTATGGGAACAAGTAAATAGGTGATAATAAAGATGATGATAATAGCCTAGCATAGCTTATGAGAGCAAGTAAATAGGTGATAATAAAGATGATAATAGCCATAGCATAGCTTATGAGAACAAGTAAATAGGTGATATTAAAGATGATAATAGCCTAGCATAGCTTATGAGAACAAGTAAATAGGTGATAATAAAGATGATAATAGCATAGCATAGCTTATGAGAACAAGTAAATAGGTGATAATAAAGATGATAATAGCCTAGCATAGCTTATGAGAACAAGTAAATAGGTGATAATAAAGATGATAATAGCTTAGCATAGCTTATGAGAGCAAGTAAATAGGTCATAAAGATGATAATAGCTTAGCATAGCTTATGAGAACAAGTAAATAGTGTGATAATAAAGATGATAGCCACTATTTCAATTAAACATTGCTATATTCAAGTGTCGGTAAAAAATACCCACAATTAACAAATCTTGGATAAATTTCAAGGTACCATATGTAACATATACACCTAATGAATCAACAACGTATTTTACAACGCGGAATATTTCTATACTTCTCTAAATTTCACGATAAAAACATAAGGAAATTATCAAAGGACACTCGATTTCTTGCATCCCCCTCACATACTATTGTAACACATTAAGGAATTTCAGGTCCTATTCATTCCAGGGTCACCCTTACGCTCTCTCTCTCTCTCTCTCTCTAAATAAATAAATATGTATATATATATATATATATATATATATATATATATATACTTTGTCGCTGTATCCCGCGTTAGCGAGGTAGCTCAAGGAAAAATAAAAGAATGGCCCAACCCGCCACATACACATGTATATACATACAAGTCCACACACGCACATATACATCTCAACCTATATATATATGTATATATATATATATATATATATATATATATATATAGATTGATATGAGTAAAACTGAAAGTTGATGGAGAGAGATGGGTGATTATTGGTGCATATGCACCTGGGCATGAGAAGAAAGATCATGAGAGGCAAGTGTTTTGGGAGCAGCTGAATGAGTGTGTTAGTGGTTTTGATGCACAAGACCGGGTTATAGTGATGGGTGATTTGAATGCAAAGGTGAGTAATGTGTCAGTTGAGGGAATAATTGGTATACATGAAGTGTTCAGTGTTGTAAATGGAAATGGTGAAGAGCTTGTAGATTTATGTGCTGAAAAAGGACTGGTGATTGGGAATATCTGGTTTAAAAAGCGAGATATACATAAGTATACGTATGTAAGTAGGAGAGATGGCCAGAGAGCATTATTGGATTACGTGTTAATTGATAGACGCACGAGAGAGACTTTTGGATGTTAATGTGCTGAGAGGTGCAACTGGAGGGATGTCTGATCATTATCTTGTGGAGGCAAAGGTGAAGATTTGTGGGGGTTTTCAGAAAAGAAGAGAGAATGTTGGGGTAAAGAGAGTGGTGAGAGTAAGTTAGCTTGGGAAGGAGACTTGTGTGAGGAAGTACCAGGAGAGACTGAGTACAGAATGGAAAAAGGTGAGAACAAAGGAGGTAAGGGAAGTGGGGGAGGAATGGGATATATTTAGGGAAGCAGTGATGGCTTGCGCAAAAGATGCTTGTGGCATGAGAAGCGTGGGAGGTGGGTTGATTAGAAAGGGTAGATAGTGGTGGGATGAAGAAGTAAGAGTATTAGTGAAAGAGAAGAGAGAGGCATTTGAACGATTTTTGCAGGGAAAAAATGCAAATGAGTGGGAGAGGTATAAAAGAAAGAGACAGGAGGTCAAGAGAAATGTGCAAGAGGTGAAAAAGAGGGCAAATGAGAGTTGGGGTGAGAGAGTATCATTAAATTTTAGGGAGAATAAAAAGATGTTCTGGAAGGAGGTAAATAAAGTGTGTAAAACAAGGGAGCAAATGGGAACTTCAGTGAAGGGGGCTAATGGGAGGTGATAACAAGTAGTGGTGATGTGAGAAGGAGATGGAGTGAGTATTTTGAAGGTTTGTTGAATGTGTTTGATGATAGAGTGGCAGATATAGGGTGTTTTGGTCGAGGTGGTGTGCAAAGTGAGAGGGTTAGGGAAAATTATTTGGTAAACAGAGAAGAGGTAGTAAAAGCTTTGCGGAAGATGAAAGCCGGAAAGGCAGCAGGTTTGGATGGTATTGCAGTGGAATCTATGAAAAAAGGGGGTGACTGTATTGTTGACTGGTTGGTAAGCTTATTTAATGTATGTATGACTCATGGTGAGGTGCCCTGAGGATTGGCGGAATGCTTGCATAGTGCCATTGTACAAAGGCAAAGGGGATAAGAGTGAGTGCTCAAATTACAGAGGTATAAGTTTGTTGAGTATTCCTGGTAAATTATATGGGAGGGTATTGATTGAGAGGGTGAAGGCATGTACAGAGCATCAGATTGGGGAAGAGCAGTGTGGTTTCAGAAGTGGTAGAGGATGTGTGGATCAGGTGTTTGCTTTGAAGAATGTATGTGAGAAATACTTAGAAAAGCAAATGGATTTGTATGTAGCATTTATGGATCTGGAGAAGGCATATGATAGAGTTGATAGAGATGCTCTGTGGAAGGTATTAAGAATATATGGTGTGGGAGGCAAGTTGTTAGAAGCAGTGAAAAGTTTTTATCGAGGATGTAAGGCATGTGTACGTGTAGGAAGAGAGGAAAGTGATTGGTTCTCAGTGAATGTAGGTTTGCGGCAGGGGTTTGTGATGTCTCCATGGTTGTTTAATTTGTTTATGGATGGGGTTGTTAGGGAGGTGAATGCAAGAGTTTTGGAAAGAGGGGCTAGTACGCAGTCTGTTGTGGATGAGAGAGCTTGGGAAGTGAGTCAGTTGTTCGCTGATGATACAGCGCTGGTGGCTGATTCATGTAAGAAACTGCAGAAGCTGGTGACTGAGTTTGGTAAAGTGTGTGAAAGAAGAAAGTTAAGAGTAAATGTGAATAAGAGCAAGGTTATTAGGTACATTAGGGTTGAGGGTCAAGTCAATTGGGAGGTAAGTTTGAATGGAGAAAAACTGGAGGAAGTAAAGTGTTTTAGATATCTGGGAGTGGATCTGGCAGCGGATGGAACCATGGAAGTGGAAGTGAATCATAGGGTGGGGGAGGGGGCGAAAATCCTGGGAGCCTTGAAGAAAGTTTGGAAGTCGAGAACATTATCTTGGAAAGCAAAAATGGGTATGTTTGAAGGAATAGTGGTTCCAACAATGTTGTGTGGTTGCGAGGTGTGGGCTATGGATAAGAGTTGTGCGCAGGAGGGTGGATGTGCTGGAAATGAGATGTTTGAGGACAATATGTGGTGTGAGGTGGTTTGATCGAGTAAGTAATATAAGAGTAAGAGAGATGTGTGGAAATAAAAAGAGTGTGGTTGAGAGAGCAGAAGAGGGTGTTTTGAAATGGTTTGGTCACATGGAGAGAATGAGTGAGGAAAGATTGATCAAGAGGATATATGTGTCAGAGGTGGAGGTGGAGGGAACGAGGAGGAGTGGGAGACCAAATTGGAGGTGGAAAGATGAAGTGAAAAAGATTTTGAGTGATCGTTGCCTGAACATGCAGGAGGGTGAAAGGCGTGCAAGGAATAGAGTGAATTGGAACGATGTGGTATACCGGGGTCGACGTGCTGTCAATGGATTGAACCAGAGCCTGTGAAGCGTCTGGGGCAAACCATGGAAAGTTTTGTAGGGCCTGGATGTGGAAAGGGAGCTGTGGTTTTGATGCATTACACATGACAGCTAGAGACTGAGTATGAACAAATGTGGCCTTCGTTGTCTTTTCCTAGCACTACCTTGCGCGCACGCAGGGGGAAGGGGAAGGTGTCATTTCATGTGTGGTGGGGTGGCGACGGGAATGGATGAAGGCCGCAAGTATGAATATGTACGTGTAGATAATGAAATGTATAGGTATGTATATGTGCGTGTGTGGGCGTTTCTGTATATACATGTGTATGTGGATGGGTTGGGCCATTCTTTCATCTGTTTCCTTGCGCTACCTTGCTAACGCAGGAGACAGCGACTAAGTGTAATGATAATATGATAAAATTCCTTAAAATACAGTAAATTCATTTTGATGCCAAGGTTGATACGTAGATTAGGTGTTCCCAAATTAGTGTGTATATCAGACCCAAGTGTCATTCTGAATTACTATGGTTTAATCCATTCACATTTCAGAGTTGAACAGCAGTTGTATTTCAGAGTTTTTGAATTGTAGATACATTACTGATCTTTCAGATATGGTTTTCCAGCTTTTGAATGTTATATTTATGTAAACTATGTAAATGATTACTTAACATTTGAAAATTATTATAGTAATTACCCAAAATTCTTTCTTGTCCATGCTTGTGACAAGTGTAATGTAGACTATGGAACAGAGTGGTCTTTACATAAGATGAAATGCTGGAATTGGATACCATTACGAAGCAAATACCACAGAAAAGCAGAAATAACTGTGATTCATTACTGCCTTCAAATCTTAAATAGAGCACAGGAAAATGAATGATAGCATTTACTGGCCACACATGTTGAACCCACATAGGTTTGAATCCAGTGTGTGATAGTCAGTTTACAGTCAACACAAGCTGTTCAACATAGGTTTGAATCCAGTGTGTGATAGTCAGTTTACAGTCAACACAAGCTGTTCAACATAGGTTTGAATCCAGTGTGTGATAGTCAGTTTACAGTCAACACAAGCTGTTCAATATAGGTTTGAATCTAGTGTGTGATAGTCAGTTTACAGTCAACACAACCTGTTCAACATAGGTTTGAATCCAGTGTGTGATAGTCAGTTTACAGTCAACACAAGCTGTTCAACATAGGTTTGAATCTAGTGTG